>NC_062283.1:129082900-129384945 GCF_902655055.1 Lutra lutra | reverse complement strand
GTTGAAGCATAGCAACGACTAAACATATATTTTCTCTAAAGACTGATGGAAAAGATGTTCACATGTATGTCTTAGTTCCTCCTACACAGACTGACCACAACGGGGACCCAAGCGCATTCATTTTACAAATAAATATTTTTTTAAGAAAAATCAAATATGGCATATTACTTGTTTAACAATTTCTCTAAGAAGAAATTAGATACTCCCCAAAGCATTTTGATACCAAAACATAGCATAAATGGCCCATGGCCTACAGTCTTCAGCTGGATAACCACAGTTATAGAGTGAAATATTAAAATGGAAATGAATGAAAAAGGTTTCCCCCAAAATAGGTCATGCTAGTGGACCTGGAAGTTTAAGAGCCCTAAGATAAAATATAAGGTGAGTTGAATTTTCAGGAAAAAAAAAAAATGCATTTCTAAGCAGCAAACCGGCCCACGGATGGGTGGGTCAAAGGGACAGGACACACAGAGTGAGTGGCGCTATTGTGGTTACGCAGTTCGCGGACCAGGGAAGGGCGTTCTCTCACTGGGAACATCTAGCGGCTGTGGCTAGGATGGGTAAGCACGGTATTTTTCTCTCTTCTCCTGCTCTTTGGACACCTTGTTTTTCATGAACTGTTGGTATCAGTGCTAAGTCCAAAGATGGCTACATGTGGGATTTCCTAATGCGGAGACCTGGCAGAGCCGAACTGTGTTGGGCCAAAAAACTAACTAGAAATGAGACTACCTCGGAATGTAACAACTGAGTATTTTCATTGTCTTTCAGTGTTTTCATTTAGCTGGAGCAAATGTTTTGCTTTAATGCAACTGAAGGGAAAAGAACATTTAGGGACAATATAGCTAGATCCCTCATAAAGCCTCATTTTCAAAAGCAGTGTTTAAATCTCTAAATAAATGACAATTCATTCTCTGTTTACTTTAGGTAAACAAAAAATGCATTGCGGAGCACTCATTTTCAAAAGCTAATCAAGAACATTAGGTCCCAACAGATTCATTTAATAGAAATATAATAGGCATTCCTGCTTGCTTTTCATCTTGTCTTGCTGTAAATGCTAAAATGAACAGCAAATTAACCCTACGCTGGAACACAGTCCCTGTCACAGCTGATATCCTCTCTCTCACGACTTGTAAACATCCCCGCATCCTGTCGCTGCTTTGACTTCTCCTACATAGGAAAGACGAAAGCGCCTGATTGAGCTTGGCAAGACAGTGTAGGAACACTTGACTTCTAAAGGGAGTACTGCGTGTCAACTCTGCAATCTTTCCTAGCAGAACAAAATATTACCATGTTGTGTCCTAAAATAGTGTACAATTAGGAAGTAGGAGGAGGAGAGGTGGTGGGATTGTTTTTTTTTTTTTTTTTTTTTTTCCCAAGCTACATATATCCACTGTCTTTCTCTGTATTTTTAACTTTACTAGCCATTCTCCAAATGGCTGGTGATAAACTACTATACAAAACAAGCTAATAAAGACAGGGCCATCCAAGCTCTATAATCAGATATAAAAGATTTGCAAACAACTTGAGATCTTATCATTAATATTCAGTGATAGCAGAATCAGCATTTAGAACTCTATACAGAAAAACTATAATACTTCATAAATTATGTAATAATGAACAAACCCTTGCAAAAACTGTTTTCACTGTGCTAAAGTAACATTCTAGACTTGTTGTAAGTATGTTATTCTTACAAGTAGTTCGCTGTTATTCTTGAAGGCAAGCCTTGGAGTTTCCTTAGCATAGTGCTGCTGGGGAAAATTTTCAGCATGTCCATCTTCATCTCTAGCCTGAAGGGAAATATAATGGCCTATTTAGGGACTTACAAATAATGGAAGAAAAAAAAAAAAGCTAAAAGCATAACAGCTCAGATCATTAAACAAACGGGAATCCAGAAATAACAACATTATTAAGAAGTTTGTTTAAATACGCAGTACGCCTTTTAGGTATCAAAATTTGGGATTTATTTTTCTTTACATAGTTTGGTTTGAACATGCAAATTCATCGTGGTGTAATATTTTAAATGATACAAAGCAAACCAAAATCAAGCAATTTGGTTGGAAATTACCACCACTTCGGGCTTCCCGCGACTTTTCGTGGCACATTTAGGGTTATATGACATACGTACGTGTTTAAACTTTTTGGCATGCTTAAGCAATCTCTAGATAATGCACTTTAAAAAAATTCTAATAGCAAGGCCATAAGAAAAGCAATTTGCATCGTTATATTTTGCATTGTAATACTGTCAGAGATAAACTGATTCCCCTTGATTTTTAAATAAAGATCTGAAAGGAGCAGTGATCTAGTAAGAACAACGATTCTTCAATCGAATGCAGTAAAAAAATAGATTTAATTAAGAAGCTGCGTTAAAAGTTACTGGTTATTTTGATCTACACTGTTAATTAAGAAAGCTGAAGTTTAAATGGAGACATTAACAGAACCCATTAGCAATACCGCTTGCATACAGTCTTCGCTTTCTAATCTCCATCAGTTTCTGGTTTGGCGTTGGAGAGAGGGAGAGGTAGGTGAGAGGAGGCGTGTCTGCAGCACACTCATTAAACCATTCATTTGGGTGACACTTGCACCCTGCTCTGCTCTGATCTCATCTTAGCCCTAACTGCTCTCCCTTCCCTGGCCTCCTGAAATTCACAGCTGAGCTGTCTCCCTCACATATGGCTTGCATATAATTATGCATATTCCATTTTGCACTGCATTAAAATGATGAGCTCCTGGCTCCCTGCCAGCTGATTTTAAAAAGCCCAAGTGAAGTAGGAAAAAGGAGAGAAACACAGGGAGAGTCGCACAGGAAGCAGCAGGTAGTTCTGTCTGCTGTCTCTTTAGATAAAATGTATGTCTGGCACCACGGAAACAGCTGAGAACTACCTGTTGTGATGTACGGACGGAGGGGGAGAAAACAATGCGTCTACGTCTGCGCCACAGCAATGACAGTCCTTGTGTATTGTTTCTCCTTCCATGGAGTGAAATTTGCCCGCTGACAAGTTATCACTCAGAGCTCCTCTGCTAGACGAGGTACTGTCATTTTGGAAACGGATCCAGATCTTGTCCATCTTAGGATGTATTGCTTGTTTTTAATACAGGCCTCTGCTACTTATTCCAGGGAGGAAACGGGATGGAATTTGGAAGTGGAATGTCACGGCCAGGGACATCTGGGTTACAAGAAGTCAGTGGGAGAAGACATTGCTCTGTTTTGGTTTCCTTTTTGAAATTTAGGAACATCTCTGGGATCGGGTGCCTTTCTAGGACACCTTCCCCCAAAACTGCCCCCCCCTCGCCCCCGCCAAATCAGAGTAACATAAAAATGCCGTTACAGGATTGGGCTACATGCGACAGCGAGCGTAAGCACCGCTCACGTCCAGTGGTTATGCAGGCACTGAAACTGTAATGGTCCTTCTCACAGCCTCGAGCCCTATGCTGCAGCTACATCAGGGTCTAAGCTAATAGAATCTTAAATGGGGCCCACATTAAAGTGGAGTGTATAAATAAAAGGCAGCTGGAGGAAAAACAGAAAGAGGTCAATGGGTAGGAACAACATTACATTCTTCGATTCTTTGTAAGTGCATTTTACGCCGCTCTATGAGGTCTCTTAAGGCAGGGACCTCATCTATTTCATCTTTCTTAATTCTGCCATGCCCAGTGCCTTACTTTGAGTTAGTACTTAACCAACATTGAAGTGATGAAAAAAAAAAAAAATACATGGAGAGTAACTAGACCCTACCATAAACAACTTTGCAGAAAATGCCACCTCAAAATAGGCTAAACTTGGTGGTAGGTTCATTATATTCCTGGTGCACTATGATACATATGCTTGGAAACACAGCATATAGTTTACGAGGGCTACTATTTACATATATATGTCTATATTCAATATATATGTATCTTGTGTATAAATATTCATAAGGTGGAATATGTTTATTATGCATGTACTATGTGTACACATTCATACACACCAGATGCCTGGGGATATTTTCAACATTGGTGGCAAAAGTACATCCATCTCACTTACATGTAAGGTGATCACAATGCTTTTTATGTTTTTAAAGGACAAAAAAAAAAGAAAAGAAATCCCACTGTCTAAGATTTTGAAGGTGGTTCCTCAAAGAAGCTGAATTATTAATTTATGAGGTTGAATGAAGCAGCAGTGGAAGAGAAAGGAGAGGGGAGAGGGAGACGGGGAGAATTGGAAGCGAAGAGAGAAAGCCAGAAATCTGCTTCTCCACTGAGCTGTGTATTTGCCTCTCTATGGGACTCCATGGCCCTTGGAAGGGTCTGCCTCTCCCGATCAACCTGATTCCAGAGTCTAAGACATTCTACCCTCCAGCCATTTGCTGCGTTTCCAGCACGCGCCACCGAGCTGGAGAGCATACCACGTGCACGGAGACCAAGTGCCAAACCCTTCACGTGTGTATGCAGACACAAGCACTCACCCACCTCTTGCCAAAGCGTTTCTTTTCGCATTCTGAAGTATTTTTGGGGTAAAATTTAAAATTCCTCTTCCTAGACTAAGTGAAATTAAGTGTATTCATTGATGGCAGGAGAGTTCTCTCTTCCGGCCCATGCTAGAGTCATCCAGGTGGCTTTTTGACAGTGGAGTGTGTCCTCCCCTTTCCGCCCTACCTTTGTAAGATTCTGATTTAATTGGGCCAGGGTGGGGCCTGGACAGGGATATTTTTTAAATTAAAAAAAAAAAAAAAAAAAAAAGCTCTGGGATTGTAACGTACAAGCAGGGCTGAGAGCCACTGATCTAAGGGGCATGCCCAGAGTAGGGGTATCGAGAGGAGGCCCTTGGCAGAGTGTTGGCAGAATGTGCTCCAACCACGTCCCAACCTCACTGGATGGACGGCTCCACAATAACTAAGAGGATGTAGGCTATGGCCCTCGAGACGGGTTTTGTTCTAAAGATTCGAGAGAGGACATGACTCTAGCTGATTGCAGGCAAAAAATTTCTGATTTTAGTCCTTGGCATGACAACTAATCTTGGAAGAGCTACTAGACCAGTTCCTCAAAAGATCTTTCTGGATCTCTCTAAGTAGTCAAAAATCCCCACCTGCCCTCTCTTAGACTGGACACAGGTGCAACTTGATGCCAATGGGTGGGATTTTTGTCCCTCCACCCAAAGACCACACACTTCCTAAGGGGAGGTATGGTGCCTGGTTCCTCACCCGTGGCCCATGAACCCCAGCCAGTACCCGGTGCTCAGTAAGTGTTCTCCGGGAGCGAGCTCTATTTTCATTCCCAGTCACTTGATGGCCATGTTAGATAAAATCCTAGGAGCTTCTTTATCCTACACATAGAATCATTTTAGGATGTTTTATAACCTGTTATATACTGAAGCCAGTGCCGCCTTCTGCCTCTGCCCCATCTGGGGTGCAGACAATGGCGTATCGAGGCAGGCAGATGGAGAGAGCCCACAACCCCTGCAGGGAGGGGTGTGTAAACCCTGTAGATACTCCACATATCCAGTCACAGTAATAACATGAAGCAGAAAGGCTTTGAGCTGGTTTTGTTGTTCTTAAAAGTCTCCACAGACCATGGGTTCTCTAACTGCCTGTCTTAGGGCAGACCACCCCACCGCCAGCTCTTGGCCTTTCCTGGGGCCAGGAGACACCGTGTGGATGTCTGACTTTGTTCTGGAGTGACCAGTTCTGACAGAAGGAATGCCAAGATACATGATGAACTAACTCTCTCCATGTGTCTTATTCTCAACAGCTTTATTCTGACTAATATGCTGGATATTTAGGCCAACTTTGAGGAAAAGCAAATGGAAAGCAATTTTTTTCCTTACATTTTACTACAAATGTGACTGTCAGAACAAAGGTGCATTTTTTTAAAATCTATTATTCTAAGAAGGCTCTGCTTCTCACCATAAAATAGAAGGAAAAGCTCTTCAATTAAACTGTTAAAAGTAAAAATCCTTCATTTAAACTGCAAGGGGATTTCCCCCGCTTGCTGACAGTCAAGCATCCATTTTCATGTGGTACCCACCATTCAAATAAATATTAGATTATGTGAGAAATTCAGACTAATCGCCTCTCTACTTCAAAAATCTCTGGTTTAAACAAACTTCGGATTCACCTCTCTTTCCCTGTGAATCATCAGCCATTCACATTTTTATTTTGATTCTTACATATGGCAATCTTTCATTCTCTTTCAAAGAATTCAGTTCTTCCTTTGGGCTAAAGCTTTGGTGTCGTGTGCCTATGCGAGCAAGCTCAGCAGTTTTTCCCCCTCTGGAGGACTCCCTCAGAAAATGTGGAACATTCTAAAAACAGCTCCAGGGGCCTACCCCAGAAAAGAGAGATTTCTGACTCAACAAAAAGGTTAACACTGTTGCCATTTAAGTGGAAAGATAACTAGGTTTCCTAGTTAATACCTCCCGGTGATGAATGGGAGTTTACACCTCTCCGTCTCTGTGATTTCAGAATTTCTTCAGAAAACAAGAGAAGGTTCCGCGAAGGTTCCGCGTGGAGCCATAGCCAGGGTGAGCGCAGCCAAGTCTCCACACTCGGCGTTCCGGGGCCCCAGCAGATGTGGGACCCGTCAGCTCACACATGTGGTGTCACCAGCCGACTTGAGGATATCAAAAATAGCGCGTCTCAAACTTGCAGGAATGAGTTTAGAGATGAATCGTTGCAGAGAAAATCTTTGATATTTTCAAACTCATTTTGCGAATCAGAAGTAACAGAATTCTTTTCAAAAGTCAAGACAAAAGCACAGGGACTCCACTTCTGGAAACTCTTAGAATTGCATCTTCTGATGTCCCGTGTCCGGTCTCTCCTTCCTGAGTCAATGCCGACACACGTTCCTCTTGAGGAAGTTCAGGGAGGAATAAACTGCAACCATCCCACATGGCCTTTCTGTGTGCTGTGAACATCTTTGTGAACTTGACCTAAAGGTCAGCCCGGTGTCTGGGCCCCTCAGTGAAGTTCAGCCCATGTTGGCCCAGGACTAGAATAACACAGGGAGGCCCGTGGAGGAACTCCGGCTTCTGCTGAGTTATGACCCGGTTATGATCATCTCAGTGGCCCAACTCCTCACGACTGAATGCCCAGTTCCCCTCAACTGGATTCCTATCCTTTCCGCCCATTTTCTGCTTGTAAAACTAGATTTCATCTGTTCTCATGACTTCTCCTGGAAATTTCTTATATGCCTTTTAAGCATTCATTCAGACTCTACTCCTTTAGGAAATCATTCCAGACCTCTTCCTCTTGGTCCTAACCTGGGCTCTGAACCCCTCTATGTGTGTATATGTGGTGTGTGTATGTGTGTGTATCTCCATTCTACCCATTGCATTGCATTGCATTATGACCTCCTATATGTTTATCTTCCCCACTAATCTGTGAGGTTCTTGAGTACAGAAATTATGTCCTATTCAGCTGTAAATCTGTAGAGCCTCATCTACTGCTGGGCATATAATAAAGGCTCCATAAATGGTGAGTGAGTGAGTTTGCTGAGTATGTGAATGAGCTCCAATCCTTCAACCCTAGCAACTGGTCATTCTGCCTTACACTCCAGTCCCCAGAGGTGAGTGTCCTGCCTCTGAGCCCCAGAAGTCACCTGCATACCTGAGCCTCAGCAGGCCTCTGCCAGAGCTCTCTGATTGCTCCTGTCTCCCACCTGGGCCTTCCACTGGCTCTTCTACGTACTTCTGCCCAACACCTAACCCTCCCACCCAGTCAGACACTAGAGTCTCAGCCTCATTATAGCTCTCGTACTCAATTTGGGCTTTGGATAATAATCATTTCATCCTCGTGTTTCTCCCCTGTGCCTCCCACTCTATCTAACCTCTGGTCATTGACTAACAAATTCTTTTCCTCCAAGTCCATTCCCAGATTAACCAACCCAGTGCCTTTCTCCCTGTTTCTGATAGCTCACCTAGTCCTAGTGCTCCAAGTCAGTCTGGAACTCCTTGGTGTAACTCATCTCAGTTATGACTCGTGTCTTATCTTTCCTATCAGACTGGAAACCACTTACAGGAAAATGTATGAGGCCCCCATGCTCAGCAGAGTACTGTGTACCACAAAGAAACCCGTTCATATAGGTTGAATGCATTCATTAATCCTTTGCTCTTCCTTAAGCTAAGACCCAGAAATGTTGTTTTCCTCTACCCTGAATTACCTGCCTCTAAAAATGGATCCCCTTAAGTATGAGTTGTTTCCATGCAAATATTCAATTCGGCAAACATCAGTTCGCAGAGAATTGCACGGCTCGTGGACAGGGTTGTATGTGCACACAGCTTGGGTAGAGAGCTTTCTCTCGCACAGAGGACTCCTGCCTGGCATCAGGCTCCCTGCTCCGGAGACACCCCAGGCACCCAGAAACATCACTCTCTGGACCCAGGCATCTGCTCAATTCACGTTAGTACTAATTTTCCATCAGGATCCCTTGCCCTCCCTTTCATTAGCTTGTCATCAAAGACTGACCGTGGGATTCCTGCAGTGGGGCTGTTTTACTCTGTTCTTTTAACAAAATGTAGTTAAAATCCCATTTAGCAAGTAGGCCAGGGGAGAAGCTGTTTCCCCAATGGAGTTCCTCTTAATTCTCCAAGCTCTGTACCTGCCAGGCTCCTCTGACAGCTCCCACATCTCTGACGGATGAGACGGACTTATTTGCCGCAGCTCTCTGTTTTCACTCCACGCCAACCTTTATATATATCATAAATTTTTAATATCCAATTTGGAGTCCTCAAAGAATAACGGTAACAAATATGCAACATGAAGATAATGGCAATCGAATCATGTTTATGGCCTCCACGAGCATCTCCTTAAACGATGTCGGGTCAGAGCCACTCAGATCGGTGAGTCCGTGAGGCTGGCGGGCTGATCTCGTGTCTGATTAATGGCTGCCCTTACTCAGGGGCCCTAATGGATTGCATGACAGTTTCGGCAACAGATTCCACATCAGCCTGAAATACGGCTACCACACGAGCTAAAATATATCATGCTCGTCCCAGCACATTACAGCTGTGTCCAGTGTAATCAGAGCAGTTGCTAAGTGGTTCTGAAAATCCCTGTCTTGGCTTTTCATTTTTTTGAATCTATTTTCCCTCTATTGGACAGGATGGCTGGATTCATCTCATGCTGCTTTTCGTCGGGTCACCTGAGTGTCTTCGGTGAAGGATTGTTTTTACGGAAGTGGTGTGCAGGTAAGGCCTGGCAGCTGGGGCACGAGGTCCCCTTTTGTGTTCTCTGCGAAAGCCACGCCGCCGCCCCATCCCGCGCAGCTTCTGATTATCCCAGGACCCCTGATCCGTGGTGGATTATCTGGGCTCCTTGATGGCTCCCCGTCCCCCACCTCCCGCCTCCGCCCACCGACTGCCTTTTGGCTTTTTCACTCACTATTCATCTGTATTTATTACCCAGGGTCCTGCGAGGGGGAACAAAAGGAAGGCAATTCCACTTTGTTACCCGTTGGCACCTATAAAATACTTAAATAATTGGCCTAATCCAGGCATTTCAGGTGGTCCTTTCATTTCTTTTCTCTGAAATCCCTAGGCAGAAGGGGCTGGACTCCGGTCTTTATTTACAGACCTCGGGATGGACCGAAAAACTGAAAGGAAATGTGAAGCAGGCGAGGTCCCCATCTGTAAGACTAGGAAAGGATCCAGACGTAATGGAGGAGATTCACTACCTGCAGGAAGTCTCCCTCGACATAACCTGGCCTCACATGGGAATAGGAAACACACCAGAACCAGATGAAGACACTGCTCTGGGTATTATCAAAGATTCATAGGAATGGCTCACATCCCTACAGCTGTTACACATGCACCAGACACCATTCTGAGGGCTTTACATGTATTAACCCATTACTACACGCGCCCAGACACATACCAAATCCAAACAACTATTCATGAGTAGGTACTGTCACTGTCTCCGTCTTACCTAGAAGGAAACACAAGCACAGAGAGATGACGGAGTACACGCAAAGCTGCACAGCTAATGAGGCCTGGAACCTGGATTCGAACCCAGGCAATCTGTCTCCATGGCCCCTACCCTGTACTCAATAATCTGCTACTTCTCTGCTAATGGTCCAAAAAAAAAAAAAAAAAACAAAAAAAAAAACCAGTGTGAAATAACTTGAAAACACTGATGTCATGAAGCTAAAAATATATATTACTTAATTAAGGGAGGTTTTCATAATTCTTTGGTTTTCTTGGGTTTTCAATTCCAAGACGGACTACTCCAAGGAAACCAGGAAAGGAGAGTGCTGAAGAACAAATATTATGGAAGGGGGTGGGGTGGTCTGCAAAGAGCCCAGGAAAAAAGTAGCAAGAGCAAACATGAGTCAGGGAGTCTCCGGCACAGCCTGAGCAAGATGCTACTTCAAAATTTATAAAACTAATCCTTAAAACAAAACAACCTTTTTGACCTGATTCTTATTAAATAATCTTTGGATCATTGATTATGACACCCAAGCCCATCAATTCCAGAAGGACGTGTCCCCCAGAGCTCCCTCAACAGTTCAGATCCTCTAGCAATTTCCTTTGTGAATTTCTTAAAATCAGTATTAGTATTATATGATTTTTTAAAATTAATCCCATAAATAGTGCTGTGCGGATTCTAAAGGACATTGTGTGTCTTATCTCATTCAGTCCTGGCCCTCTGGCATATAAATACAGACTGTGGCTTTGGCTAGCATGAGTTAGTTCATCAAAGCCGAGGATTCTCTTCGATGAACTGGCGAAATTAAGTCACTGTCTTGCCTCGCTGAGACATGGGCCTAGATTGTGGTGATTCTTCAAGGGTGGGGTTGTGGGGAGCCAAAGGCCAGTTCACCAGCTCCTATTCAATACCACAACACCCTCCACTATGGGGAAAAACTGAGACACAGCGACAGTAATGCAGTCCCCGTGAGGTTGATGACTAATTATCTCAGCAGGTGAGAAGACAATGCAAGAGGCTTGGAGTCACGTCCTGGAAGAGTTAGCTTGCTCTGTGTCCCTGCCACAGCACGTACCCTTCATTGTGACCTGACACGTCACACATATATGGGTCTTAGCAAAGGGGAGATGGACCCCGGGGAACATGCAAGAGCACATGAATGAGTCAGTGTGTGTCTCTTATGACTTCTAAAGGAAACAACTCAAAGGGCATACCCGGGTGATGGCAGTCATGGAGAGCCATGAGGCATGAGCTGAAACAACTGTATCCTTGAATTAGCTTCCAAGTCTGAGGCCAAGGACTATAAATTTTAAATTAGCAGCAATCCTTGTCAAAGACCATGATGTCACAATTGTTATCTGTAATAAAGGTTCAGGGCTCAAACCAACCTTCTTTTTTATCTCCTACCAGCAACCACAGAAATGCCATAACGAGGGTCCAGATACAATAGGGCTGCCTACATCTTCTCTGCATGGTTCACATGGGCCTCAGTCTACCCCATCTCCGGGGTGCCCCACTAACCTGCAAAGCGGGCCTGTAGAAGCCCCATGGTATTCAGCACTCTCGTCACTCGTTCCCTCCCAGATCCAGCTTCAAGGCCACATCTCTACCACTCTTGGCTCTCAACCCTCACCCTTGACTCTGGACCTGCCTTGGACACTTTGATCGATGCCCTTGGCCTGGCTGCAGCAGTCTCCATAGACAGTGGCCTTGAAATGGCCATTCTGGTTCTCCGCTCTGGACAGCCACAGAAAAATATCCCACCCTGGTCGCCACTCTGACCTGGGACAGTGTTCTAGTCAGCAACCCTATAATGGGGCCCAAAACATAAGGTGTCCTAAAGATAAGACTTCTTTAGTCAGAAATGGAAGTGAGAATTATGCAATGGCCTTAAAGATCTAAAATTGGCCTGACATAAGGAAGAAAGACCAAGACCAGGAGTAAAATCCTGGCTGTTACTGTGCTCTGTCCACACAAATGCTGTGACCAAACAAAGTGATGCTGTGGTTTGTGCCTGTGCAGGCGGGCAAGGGAGAAGGACAAGGCAACACGTCTACTTACTCTGCCCTCTGGGTCTTACAGAGCGTGAAGCCAGGATGTGATTCCAAACTGGACAGTTCGAACTATGAGCCACATAACATCCGAACTGTTAGCAGAGGCACTGTCAGGCTAAGAGGGACCAAGTCCAAACCACCCTGTTTTCAAACACAGGACTAGGCGCCTGCGTGGTGATCCCAGAATCATGGGAAAATGGTGAGATTAAGCCCCACGTCGGGTTCCATGTTGGGTGTGGAGTCTGCTTAAGAATCTCTCTCTCTCTCCCTCTGCTCCCCCTCCACAGCCCTCTCTCTTTAACAATAACAACAACAACAATAATAATAAAACAAACCCAGGACTGATCAGCCTCTCTAAGGAGACAAATGTAAAGATGACAGCCAAGGAGCTTCTGCTCAAATGGCATCCTCTGGAGTCTCTGTTTTAAATCCCAGCCATTCTGCAGATGATGATTGGAAGTAATAAAAGGTGGGATGGTGACATGTGTAAATAGGGGACAATCCTTTCAGCAGAATTTGGCCTGTGTTGAGGAAAGGGCCTGTTGAAGCCAATAGCTGAGCATCGGGTTAAGGTCTGTTTTTAGATGATAACTTCAGTTAACACTTGTTCCTCTGTCACCCCTTTTTAAAGATATTATTATTATTATTATTATTATTATTACTACATTTCCAAGAGTTCTATTCTGGAATCAAAGCCTAGGTGACAAAAGACAAAAAGTCTCCTGAGTTTCCACATCCTCTCTCTTTATGGTATAATTAAGAATAAGAGAAGGTAGTTCCCCTCTGCACAGTGAGTAGCCCTGCCCCATTCCCTCTCTCACCTAACCTTTCTGGTTACCAAAATTCCCAAACTATTCCAATCCCTCTGTGCCCTAGTATCTCAGTTGCCCAGTGTGGTTCTAGATATGAGATAACTGGAAGCCCAATCAGAGGAAGGCTCCCAGACTGCAGACTGGGCCCTGCTGGAGAGAACATCACTGCTTCTAGAAACTTCCAAATCTGTGACTGCATCACAGAGCTGTCACCGCAAAGGAAGAAAACTCAGTATAGACGTCATTTTGGACAGTAAAATTAAGATTAAAGTTTGTTCTGTGCCAGACTCCATGCTAACCAATTGCAGACCTTGGCTCCTCAAACTCTTGTGAGGTCTATACTACCATTACCACCTCCATTTTGCCAGGAAGGAGTCTGACGTGTAGAGAAGTTCCGTAACTTATCCAAACCTCAGGAGCTGACAAAGGCCAAGCTGGGGTCCAAATGCAGGTGCCTGCACACCATGCGCAGGCTCTTGACCCCCACACATTGGCTCTCCCACAGCAGCTCAGTCAGCACAGGATGTTAGCTGACAATGAGCAAGAGAAGCTATAGATATTACTAGAAGGCAGAGAAGTCATGGCTCAAACGTTCCTGTGGGTCCTTGCAGGAGAGAACTTTGTCCTCTAATCTCCCCCTCTATGTGGCAAAGCACCCACCAATGCCCATGGCAACTCAAATGGAGGTGGTCAAGGGACCCAGCACCTCCCTGAGAGTCAAGGCCCGGGGGTCAGTCTACTAGGCCAGAGGCAACATAGGTAACAAGAACGCAGCCAAAGGTCGAGCAGATCAAAACCCTAAGCCCACCAGGATGGAGGGCAATGGCCTTTCCAAGTATTCTGAACTTTAAGTATGGGGCAAAAAGGAGGGAAGAAAGGAAGGAGAGGGAGGGTGGGGAGTACACATAGCGATGGGCCTTTGCCAGGGGAGTCCTCCAGGTCAGCAGGAGAAACACTGCATGGAAATGGGGTAGGGCACATCCTGAAGTTGACAGTCTTCTCATAGGGGGCTGTTTGTTTTGAAATCCCTCTTCTTTTTCATTTGCAAATCCTACAGATTTAAGATGATGGGGCTCCAAGAAGAGAGTGGGAGCCTAAATCTTCTCTCGGGCATCAACACAGACTGAGCTGTGTTTTCAAGGACAAAGGATTCTAAATTCATAAAACTTTCCTTGTGGTTCTTACCTAATCACAGAACAGAAAACTGTTATGGTTTGATGTGGAAAATAGTAAAAGGGGAATAAGAATGATCACTTGATATAATTATTACTAACATCATTCTTCCCTTATTAGTAAAAATAAGCAGTATTTACATGCAATCAAGAATCTTTGTGTGCAAAATAAGGAAATTTCTTTCATACCTTTGACTTAAGGAATGACAGACCCTTGCCTTGGAATGATAAAAATGATTTGTCTAATTCTATAAACAGAGGTTGTACTACTCAGTATTTATAGAGTACCAAACCACTCTATGTGGCATTGTGACCCCACAGAAAGCAGACAACAATGACAAGGGCACTCATATAACCTTTTCCTTAGGTCCCATTCATTCATTCATTCATTCATCATTTATTGAACATCTACCATGTGTTTGGCTATTGTAGACAACTGAATAACTAAGCATCTACAATGAATGGTATTCAGCCCACATGTCCAACACATTTTAACTTTTTAAATTCAATGATAACAAAACAAATGATCCCTCAGCAAGGGCTAACCATACACAGTTTGGAGTGTCAAATATCACACATTTATATCCTATTTAAAATTTAGATTTTTAAGTAATCACAATTTTTTTAAAGTAAATAAAAGTAAACCACAAAAGGCAAGAAGTAGAAAATATTCTCATAAGCAGATAAGAATGATAAGGAAATAAAAAGCAAGAAAAAGTGAGAGCAAATTCTCCAAGGCCAAGCACCCCATGTGCCATTTGGTGGAGGATGTTCGTACAGAAAGGGGTGAGGAGGGACATTTGGTGCCAATACTGAGCTGAGTTTGATTTCTGGCACCAGCAGTAAAACAGGGGACATAACATCCGGCTCAGAAATTCCATGCAAGGATTAAATGAAACAATTCATCACATGTCCTGCACAATGCCTGTAACAGAGTAAGCACTCAATATATGAGAGTTATTTAAATTTCACAGACCCACTTTCTTCTCTGGAGAGAACAACTCAGCTGGCAGGAAGGCCATAGGGACTCACTCTCTTCTTATCATTGAAGTCGTGATTAAAATTAAGTTGTGTGCAGCTTTAGAGCATGCCCAACAGCCAAAGGCCAACGTCAATGAGAAGACCTGGTGTAGACTTGAGGACTGTTAGAAAGGCATAAATACCCCCACTAGTCAGGATCCTAACCCTCTACACATCAGTATTAATGACCACTTCTATCTCTCTCCTGCCATCTGAAGACCCATTCTGCTCCCTGCAAATAAAGCCTTGTTTTCTTTTTTAATCTCTCCATCTCCTCTTCTGTTTCATGAGTATCTCCATCAAGCAACTTTCTACATGGGCTGAGCAGCTCCTATCCATTCGAGCCACTGGGGATTCATGGAGGCTACTATACCTTGAATTCCACGGTCATTACCACACTTCCAAGGAAGAACTCAACCAAGGTTTTATTGTTGCTTCCTTCCTTACCATTCAAATCATCTCCCTTTAGTCCATATTTTCCAGCTACTAACATCACCCTCTATCAACTTGGTTTCTGACTCAGTAACACAGGACACCTGCACCATTTGCTGATGTAGATTCTCATCAGAGGGGCACGTGGGTGGCTCAGTCATCAGGCATCCGCCTTCGGCTCAGGTCATGATCCCAGGGTCCTGGGATCGAGCCCTGCATCAGGCTCCCTGCTCAGCGGGAAGCCGGCTTCTCCCTCTCCTACTCCCCCTGCTTGTGTTCCCTCTCTGGCCGTCTCTCTCTGTCAAATAAATAAATAAAATCTTTTTTAAAAAAATAAATAAATGCTCATCAGAGGTTGGGCACACATACTCTGGAACCCACATACTCTTTCCAAGCTGAATGGCCTCACCAAAGACAGAGAGGAGCAGACAAAATAGAGGGGAGAATTTCTTTTTTTTTTTTTTTTTTATTTATTTGACAGAGAGAGAGAGATCACAAGTAGGCAGAGAGGCAGGCAGAGAGAGAGAGGGGAGCAGGCTCCCTGCTGAGCAGAGAGCCCGATGTGGGGCTCGATCCCAAGACCCTGAGATCATGACCTGAGCCGAAGGCAGAGGCTTAACCCACTGAGCCACCCAGGTGCCCCTAGAGGGGAGAATTTCTAAACAATCCAATATGTGGTTTACTGCTTGCAGAAAAGGTGCTAATGAGAGGATATAATTTTCTTATTCAAAAGGCTAGGATTTTATTTTATTTTTTCCTTTAAATGTTTCATCATCTATTCAGTCCTTATTCATTTTAGAATTCAGCACAAAATTGTTGCCTTTGAGTTTCGTTTTGTTGTTTAGGTGTTCACCCTCATCTTTCTGTCACATGCTCTCTCCTTCGCTCCCCTTCCACAGGACCCCGGGCCACCTGGCAACCTGTCCATGAGTGAGAAGCCCCTCTCCTCGCTACCTGGGCAATCGCAAACAGCTTTCTCTGATCTCCCAGATTTACTTCATCTTGAAGTAAAATGTCCTCCTTTGTATGAAACATTTTCATTTCTGCTTCTCCACACATCCTGCCCCGCCACAGGAAACTGCTACATGGGTACCATATAATGTTTATGTTCATTTGTTTCTTTATATGACATCCTGCCCTCCCGTGCTCTGCGATCGGATGTCTACAAAGATATAATCAGAATGAAATTGTGTTAGTTTAGATCAGCATCTGTGGCAGCAAGGCCTTAAATGATACAAACAAGGCAGGAGCTCTAATGTCTGTCTTGTTTCAAGGTAAAAATGAAAAATGACATCTTTGATGGAGAAGACTCCACAGAGACCCGGGAGAACCGCAGCCTCTTCCCCTGCTCACAGACAGCTCTCTTTCCCCTCATATGGCTGACAGGTGTGTAATCATGTTCCTTAGTCACAGTCTGTGTTAAAATAACCAATTACCAAATGAATGAGAATGGAGCTCCAGTGTGACCGGTGTCCGTCTTGCAAAGTCATGGTACGCATCCAAAGCATGGCTTTAAACAGAGGCTCCTGGGGTGCCTGTGCGGCTCAGTGGGTTAAAGCCTCTGCCTTTGGCTCAGGTCATGATTCCAGGGTCCTGGGATTGAGCCCCGAATTGGGCTCTCTGTTCAGTAGGGAGCCTGCTTCCCCTGCCCTCTCTCTGCCTACTTGTGATCTCTGTCTGTCAAATAAATAAATAAAATCTTTAAAAAAATAAAAAAAATAAACAGAGGCTCCTTCTCCAAAGATGCTCTCCAAGGCTAGAAGCCTCTCCCACTGTACAGTGAATTTGCTCAAATACAGGACGTTTTTCCTCTGGCCCTGGCCCTAAGGAATGAACAGTCCCACCGGGCCACCATGGATGAGCAGTCCAATTTCCCTGGCGCTGGCAGGTCCCTACCATTTCCTGTTCTGGATCTTTCCAGGACACATCACTGTTGCCTCTCATGCCTGCCTGGATTTCCACATGAACAGGGCAGCAACCACCATCAACATATTCTTCCCTCTGTGGTGTATGTCACCTTCCACCAGGCCCCTTAGGGACAAAGGACAATGCTGAAGCCCAAGAGCCAGGCAAGGAATTCCCGAGATCTACTGCCCAAGAAAGGTAGAGAGTCCCATGCTGGTAGCCTACAGAGACACATGTCGTTCTCTGTCATAGATGTGATCAAGAGAAGCAAATCCGTTAGAATTCATGGAAAAATCGCTTTCTTTTGGCCCAAAGGTAAATAACATGTTGGGGGAAGCAAGCTTGCAAATAACTCAAATGAAGTCAATGTAGAACATTGAGATAATGGCTTACTTACAACCAATGGATTATAATAGTGCTGCTGTTACACTCTAGGTGACCTTCACCTCTAACCCCATCGCTGTGCCCATGGGCGGAGGAGCCCTACTTCCCAGACCTGTAGCTAAAGAAGCTGAAAAAGGGATGAAAGAAAGTTTCCACCCCTTAGCTTTGCTTCCCGCCTGAGAAGCCAAGTTCGTACTTCTTACCCACACTTGGTGGAGCGAAGAGAGGGGTTGTGACCACCATGCAACACCAGCAGTGTTTTAAGGAAAGATTTTGAGTTGCATGTCCACCGAGTATCTTTTGATGAGAAAGACTGTATTTCAGTAAAGCCAAAGGAGGCGCTGATTCGAATTTTAGGCAGCAAATATCAAAGTAAAAAAGTGAATCCCCAAAAATCTCTGCATTGGTTTATTTAGGATAAATCATACAAGGAGATTCAAGAGAGATTCAAGGACGTGAGTGAAAAGTACCATTCTTTTCTATCTCTCAATCCTTTTTTCTCTTATCACAAAAGATGTTCCACTGGAAGATTTACCTACAAAAACCAGACCAAAGCTACTCTCCTGTAAAAGGTCTTGGTAAGCTATGCCTTGCCTGAGATGGGGGGTAATAAAAACATTTGAGAGGAAGGAAAAAAAAAAAAAACAGCTGGTTTTCCCCTTCTGTAAACTGATGAGTTTTTAACCTCAGTCTTGTTATCCTCATTAGCATAAATGCTAATTACCACCTCTCCTCTCCTACTGGAAGGGCAAGCAGGACTCCACGCTGGCTCGAACAATGGCTGACATCCCAGGTCAAGGCTGCGGGTGAGGAAGGAAGACTAGGGCTGCGGACAGGTAAGTGGTGAGACAGGTGCGCTAGACAGGGGACAAAAGGTCAGGGGGCTGCTGGCATCGAGGGTCTCCTTCCAAGGAGGGGGCGAGGCCCACGGCTGCATCGCGTCTGATGTTCTCGCCTCCACTTATTCATGGGCTCCTGGCAAGTTTGGCAGCGGCACCTTGAGTGAAAAGCACACTAGTTTGCACATATGGTGGAAAGAGCCTTGTGCATGGGTTGAATGCATACTGTACTACGTACACATTCTGTTTTATCTCTGGGCCCAGCCGTGCTGCAAACGCTTGCAAATTGGGAAGCCTTCTGTGCAGTAAAAATACGGACAGGAGAAGCTAGACTGTGACTTATAAGATGCGACACTAGCCAAAAAGCCCAAGGAACGAAAAGTTACGGCGGCGCGTGCTTCACGCTCCTTGCAACAAAGGCGGCGGCTCTGTGAGGTGGGAGAGTCCCCGCCAGCCCTGGGTTCCTTCCCCTCCTCCCAGGGTTTCAGACCCAGGGAACAGGCTTCCCTTCCATACACACACACACACACAATGCCTCTCTGGAAACCTCTGCCGGTATCCACTGCTGTTTTCATTTACGGAAAGTGTGAGACTTCTACGGAAAAAAAATTTTTTTTCAGTGAAACTTCTCATTTACTTTGGTGGGAGATGGTGACGAAATTGCTATTTTTGTCCTCCGTTTCATCCTGAGGTCTTCAGCCTACCATCCTGCATCGGGATGCCGCCGCCCTTCAAGAGGCACCAGCATCGTTTTTACTTCCTAAGTGTTTCTGAAAGCAAAATCTGATACCGCTCGGGCTTCAGAACACCCTGTGTATTTGGGATGTGAAAGGGGCAAAGCGGTGGGTTATTCTGACCTTCCTCCTTCCCGCTCTTCCTTTACCTGGCGCCCAAACACAGTCATGATTTTTATAAATAACTCCTTTAAAAGGAGCTAAGGAGAGTGACATAAAAATCCTTTCTTGATTCAAATGACAGAACTTCCTTTCTTTTCTAGTAACCTTGTATAGGAGGAGGAAAACAGTGGGAGAACATAAGGATTTGGACAATGTCTATAGGGGTCAATGCACTAGGCTCTGTCACTCTTACTCAGCCTGCTGAAAAAGGTAAGTTCTTGTCTCAAAAATGAAGAAAGCAAGATGTAACCAGGTATTTGGGGTGCCTGGGTGGCTCAGTCAGTTAAGCATCTGACTTCAGCTCTGGTCATGATCTCAGGGTCCTGGGATGGAGCCCCACGCTGTGCTCCCTGATCAGTCGGAAGCCTGCTTCTCCTTCTGCTGCTCCCCCTGCTTGTGCTCTCTCTCTCTCAAATAAATAAATAAAATCTTAAAAAAAAAAAAAAAAAGATGCCAGCAGGTATCCAGTAGAAGTCACAGAGGAACTATGATGTGGGGTTCTTGGCAAAACACTGACAGCTTCAAGCGTACAAAAGGGAAAGAGCAGAGAGTCCCCAGAGCGATGCCCCATAGTGCCCCCACAGTCTGCCGCAAGCTGCTTCTCGAACCAAGGAGCCATGTCTCCCCTCCTAACCCTTCCATCTGTGCAGCGTCCGAGGTTGCGAAGGAGCAGCAGGCTTACTAATGCTGAAGTGTATGCCTTCCCTAATTCTGTGTGTGGAATTCCTGATTTCGTTTCCATGTGATTCAGAATCATCTTCTCACAAATGTTAGGAGTGACGGAAGTTAACCCCAAACTGGTGGGAAGCTCTGAGTTGCCTGAGGCATGCTTTGGTTTACTGCAGTCAGTTGTTCATTTTCAATATGCTTTTAGTTTGTTGAGTTGCTAGAAACAATAAAATACATATTTAAGAGATTGTGTTTTATAAGGACTCCTCCACAGGCAACTTTCTATCACACTTTCCACCATTCAGGACTTTGTCCAGCTTTCTTTTTCTTTGTCAGGTTTTTGTGGCTGTTTTTTTTTTTTTTTCTTTAAATAAGTTGAAATATACAGAAAACATGATAAAGTCAATAATTGGAAACAGCTCCCACCATTTAACTCTATTAATAACAGTATATGATAGGGGCTCCTGGGTGGCTCAGTGGTTTAAGCCTCTGCCTTCCGCTCAGGTCATGATCTCAGGGGCCTGGGATCGAGCCCCACATCAGGCTCTTTGCTCAGCAGGGAGCCTGCTTCCCCCCCCCCCGCCTCTGGCTGCCTCTCTGCCTATTTGTGATCTCTCTCTCTCTCTCTGTCAAATAAATAAATAAAATCTTTTAAAAAATAGTAATAATAGTGTATGATAATTACTACTGATACACCTGAAATTCTCAGTGGAGATTTCTGAGAAGTATATACAAGGGAAGAGAAAGAAATATTACATACTCGGATAAAGACCCAGGTTCTTAAAATGGACCTTTTAATGAAGTCTTAAGAGAAAGAGTCAGGGGCGCCTGGGTGGCTCAGTGGGTTAAGCCGCTGCCTTTGGCTCAGGTCATGATCTCGGGGTCCTGGGATCAAGTCCCGTATCAGGCTCTCTGCTCAGCAGGGAGCCTGCTTCCCTTCCTCTCTCTCTGCCTGCCTCTCTGCCTACTTGTGATCTCTCTCTGTCAAATAATTAAATAAAATCTTTAAAAAAAAAAAAAAAGAGAGAGTCAGTTGAGTTTAAATACTGCTCATCCTTCCATACGGCCACTTTAGAGCCAGAAAAGGCAGAGCTGGGGGAGATTCTCTGGGTGACTTTCAGAGCCTTTTTACTAGTTTTATTTTGAAAAAAGTAAAATAAAAAACTGACATTGGCAACACATCCCAGTCCCTATCACTTCAATACAACACAGGAGTAGAAAAGGGTCACATGCAAACAACACTTAGTCCAAGGCAGAACTCTGTGCCTCCCGAGGCAGCAAGCCCGCCTCCCCCAGAGACCCATGCTCAGAGCCAAACTGAACACACAAACAGACCAGTCGAGAATGAAGTCGGCCCCAGGCCTCAGCACATCCCACCCTCCCTAGAGCCCTTCAAGCTCCCTGACGTCAGCCATGGACACCCCCAACCAGGCCAACTCCTGGCCTCTTGCCTAGCAGGGGACATATTTAAACAAGAATCAGCCACTTTTTTCTCCCTTTCATGTGTGTATGTCCAATCTTCTGAGCCAAACAGAAAATTCCTTGAGAGAAGGGACTGGATCTTATGTGTCTCTTTCCCATAATCCCCAGAGGTGACGTTCTATGAGATGAAGTAAAATGAGTTCAGAAACCTGGAAGTTCCTCTAGAAAGAGCCCAGGTTAAGGACTGAATATGCTCTGTATTAAAATGGCAATCCGATCCCAGAACTGGGTTAATAAAATACATAGGTGTTTTGAGGATATAAAATCAAGTACCAATACTTGAAATGCCCAAGAATATAGACTTTGAGGAGATAATTTCTTGATTGAGTCAGAACACACTATAGAGCGTGACTGCTCATCCTAGCATGAGCTGTGATGCTGAACATGTCTTTGTCCAGGGAAGCCTGGCTCACAAGGGAGGTTTGGGAGGCATTGCCTTGGGTTGGGGTGGTCAGGAGGGCAGGGGGTTTCAGGTGGGCACTTTAGGTAGGTTTTTGATAGGAGTCTTAATTATTTTCCAGGACCTGTCCAACTTTCCACTTCACCCTCCAGGAACAAAGCTGAGGAGGAAAAAAGTATACTCTGGATTTTGGATCAGGATCACAAGTCTAGTTATGTATAATTAAGCTCTAAACTCTACCATCATCCTCATGTGCTCCCTGTTAATCCTTACGTACTTCTAGTTTGGTCACTGTTCCTTCCCCCCCCTTACTACCTGCATAGGAAATGAACGAAAGACTGTTGAAACCTTGGACGCCTAGCATAGTGCTTGACCCAAGTGAATGCTCAGTAAATGTGGGGCAGTGGACCTGGGAGAGCAACCAAGGTGTATGGCCACCACATCCCCTTCCAAAGGACCGTGTACCATGTTTGGTACCACGTGACCAGCCTCGGCTAATTGGAGCAAGGATATGCATGTGACCCAAGAGCAGTCACTGGATGAGACATCCTCAACCCATGACATGGCCTGTTGCAAAGAGACGAGGTGATTCCATTAGATCTCCTCTCTCGGGAACAAGAACTAGCATGTACCAAGAGACTGCCACACAGTGACAGGCGCTGAACTATAAGGTCACAATAGTGAGCAGAGCCAGAGAGGCCATGATGGAGTCAGCCCGCTGAACAGTGAGGACCAGGGACTATGGGGAAGATAGAAAGAAAAACATGGAGCAGACAGCCAGGGAAAATCAGAGATACCGTGACAGAGGAGATGGAGAGACGCCAAGCCCAAAGCTGCCTCAGTTCTCACTGTTTTCTGCTTCCAAATCCTGCCCCCTTTCCTGAAGAGATGGGCTAAAATAGACAGTAACATCTTCTGTCTTCAATTTAACTCCACTCTCTTCCTCTGCAGAAGTCCAGAGCTTGTTTTTCTTTCTCTCCCACGGTGGAGAGGGGAAGTAGCTCCTGCACATAAAGGGGGCCTCTAAGGGTGAACAAACACGAGAATTTCAAAACCATCGAGTATCTCATCACAAACCTCCATCGCCCGCTGGGTCTGACGGACTGGGCACTGCACTAAATCTCGGAAAGGGAAGGCGTGAGTGAAAGGGGTCCTGTTTGTTTTGCAGGAGTAGACGCCAGTGCTAACAAGCAGAACCAGGGGTGCAATTTCCTTCATCACCGAAAATCACCACTAACGGTGTGGATACGACAGTGCTTTGTTTGGTGAATCCTAGAGTCTGAGTGGATTCTATTTTTTATGGCAAATCAGCCATGGCCTTTTACCCTTCGGGGCATTTGTCATTTCTAATTTCTGAGAGTGGCAGATGTCAGCTCCCTTAGCAAGGAACAATTTTTTGAAATCTGTTTGTACACATCAGCTGACACAAACCAAGCTGAAACCCACTGGGGGAAAGTACAAGATTATGCTGGAAGCAACCAGAAAACAAGGCTTCCATTGCCTTTCCTGCACAGTGGGGGTGGGATGGGCCAGGGTACCTTCTCACTCCCATTTCCTTTATTTCCATTCCGCATATTCCAGAGTACATTTCTGGAAGGTGCAAAGACTGGTTGATTACTCTGAATGTTCAGATCAAGTTCACTTTAATTTTCTAGTCTCTGGCTTAGAGATTAGGTGTATATTGTACAATTTAATGGAATCTTGTTTTTATTTTGGCTTTGTTTTTTTTTTCAGTTAATATTATTTACTCATTCTACTTCTCTTACAGTTACAGTTATAGTCAAAGTCCAAGAAAGGCCCAAGGACTGGGGAGTTACTCCCTGAATTCTCCCTCTGTTCCTTGGGTTCCACTCACCTCATCCCATATCCCCATCCCATCCCATATCTAGTTCCACTGTCAGCCCAGGAGCCCTGGGAACCTGGACTAGGCCCAAGTCATCTCCTACCCAGATGACCATATGGAAATTTTAGGCCCCTTCTTCCCCCCCAACCCCTCACTGCACACACACACACACACACACACACACATACACTCGTAAAGTCTGAGTCAGACCCTTTGCACCTGCCCATACTGGACTCAGAGAACCCAGTGTGAGAAGGACATACAGGTGGTTCAGGGCATGGCAGAACTTCCCACTATGGTAGAGACTGACACAAGCTGGGTTTAATCAGACTGAACCTACAAGGGCAGCCTTGTACAGTCTACAGCAGACCAAGACAGAGAGGCACTCAACAGGACCTCCCAGAGACTCTGGAACCCTAGGACAGCTGGGTCCTATTTCTGATGGTCTATGTCACTTCCTTTGCTTCATTAAATATCACCGAGCCCTGAGGAGAAGACTTCTTCGGGTCTCTTGACCTTTCAAATGATGAGGGGACTTCATTACAAGCTAGAGTTGAAATACCATAGATTAATCTAGTCATAGAATCCAAACTGAAGAAAACACCTGGACAATCTCAAAATCTGTGTTGCAGTCACTCAAACTTCAACTTTCAATTGCCATCTCTCTGTTCTCTCTTGCCCTCTTTATTTTGATCTGCTGCCCTTTCGGGCAGTGATCCTGTTTTCTTTAGCAGACCAAAGGCAGTTTGTTTCTGAGTTAAATGTCACTTCAATATTTCCCCAAGTGAGATGTTTGAACAAGTTTGTGAGTTTCCTAAGCAACAGAGAAATGCTGGAAAAATATTTGGTATCTCAGGTCTGAAAGTTGCCTTAAACTTTGGCTCTCTGAGGCAAATGAAACAGATAGATAGAATACTCCATGCTCCCTGAAGTTTCAGGTTGAAAACTAAAGTATTGGCCTGAAAGCACAGAGCTCTAAACACCAGCCTCCCAAAGCCATGTCACTCAGAATTGTGTCCCCAGACAATTTTAATGCTGAAATAGTCTAGTGACGGTAAGAGAAACAATGGCGGCACACATCCAGGATCACGGAGCCATGGTCAACAACTAATGTGTGAGGAGGGAAGTAAGCGTCCCTAGCCAAACACAGAATTCTGCAGGAAAATTCCTGTGGGAACCCAGATTATGCCCTGAAGGCTGAGATTTGATTAACCTTCTTGTAGCATGTGTAACGACAAATGTTATTGGTCATAAAATTACCCAGCCCTTATTAAAACACAGCTGCAGCTCTGGGCTCAGTGACCTCCTGGGGGAGAGATTTCCATAAGATAGTGAGAGACTTTATGGAGGGAGAGCGCCTTCCTAGCGTTGAAACTACGGGAGAGTGTTTTCTACTTTAATGAGGAGTTCTTGAGAGAGACCAGGCTCCTTAGTATTAAAAGCTTTAAGAAATGGAAGGACCAGATTACATTCAGTCTGCTACTTGGCGGGCAGCTGGTCTACCGCTCACAATATGGAACCATCTTCCTTCACAGAGAACATGCAGCGTCACATTCTCGCAGACCTACCTATTTCACATCCAACTGTTACTGCTAAGGAAGTTTTCATTTCTCTTTGTCTTATATAATCATAGCATCTCAGAATTTGAAGGAAATTTGGAGACTCTTCAGTCCAACAACCCATCCAACTCTACCACCAAGTAGAACTGTATGAAAATGAGAACCTATCTTTGGACATGTTCCAGAAGGGCTGTGCAACTCTAGGCCATGTTCTCAAGGGCTAACACAGCCGATGGAACATACTCCTTCCAACAGCCAGTGCTAGTCAGCTCTCCATCTCATATCGTGGGACTCTCCCTGTGCTTTTCCTGAGCCTCCACATTCATGGGGAGGACAGTTATGAGGCTCCATTCCCTACAAGCCAAACACCATTGTGGGAAGGGGATCCTTTGCTTTTCTGGCATACCGGTGAATCTGTGAGCAATATCCTTTCATCTATGACAAGTTTTTAAATAACTAAAGACAATGAACATGAACAATGAAAATGCTTATTCTTTTCTGTAGCTTGTTCCTCACTATTTATATCCTACTTTCTTTCCCTTCACATGAGCCACTAAACTCATTTTATTAATAGTGTTTCCTTTGTGAGCTTTAAATTTGCTCTTAGGAATCCTTCCCCCAAATACAGAGTACTTCCCCCGTTTAATTTCTCCTAACTTGATCATTTATCTGCTGAAAAATATGAACACTGGAAGGACTACAGAGTTGTATCCTGTTAATTTTTTTCTCAACGAGAAAAATTCCCCAGTCATACACTTTTTCCTCAAACGATGTGAAAGCTTTCCTTGTGAAGTTATTTTGGACCTTCAAATTCCTACAATCTGTGGTTCTTATTTTTCTGTCTCATATATATCATGCCTCCATTAACATTTTATCACTTTTTAAAATTTTTATTATGAATTTTTCAAGAAACACAAAAATAAAGATAGAATAGTGACTCTCCACATTCCCACCACTCGGCTTCAATAACTTATCAGATTTTACCCCACTTCCCTTCATCCATCCCTTCTTTTTATGCCTTCGTCATAGGAGTATTTAAAGTCATCGGAGTCATGTCATCTTCACATACATCAGTGTACATTTCATTCTATCAATTTTTACATAATGTCGATATTATTTTACTTCCCTTCTTTGAGACTTTCCACATTTGGCCCTCAGGTAGACTGGGGGTCTTAGCATCTCAGCACACCACCTCCATTGTCCCTACTTAGCACAGAGGAAGGCAGGGAGGTTTGCCTCACAAGTAAGCACACGCTATCACAAAATACAAAATTCTGGCCACGAATTTAAAGTCTCTTTTATTATGCCAAATTGGCATATAAAAACTATTTGGGAAAGACAAATGTGCATAACTATATAACTCAGGAACCAGAAGATAAAATACACTGCTGCCCGTATTCTCATCAAGATATCATGGCACCATGTACCAAGTGACCTACCAATGTCTAAAGACAATCTTTCTTTAAAAATTTCTTTTATTAACCTCTAAAAAGCTTCCTTTTAATATACCATCATTAAATGAAATTCAGTATTTAAGAGCCATGGAGCCATTAAGAAGCAAGCGTGTGATGATTTAGTAATATTTTAGTTCAAAGAATACATGATTTTAATGATCTCTTTTGAAACACCACAGAACCCCAGACACTGGGAAGAAACAGAAATGTGTGACACACCATTCAAGGGCTCTATTTCTCTCTGTTGTTCTTACTTCTTTCTAAACTATCAAGCTGTAATAATTATTCAGTCTAAGCCGCCCCCGGTAAATGAAACAGCCCTTAGACAGCTGTCAAGGCTCAGTCTTCCGGAAGCTTTGATTTTAATGAAACTCATTAAGGAAAGAAATTAACAGAAAATATCATAATTTGTCTTGTTTCAGAAAACTAAACAGAAACAAAGGGCTTCTTAACCTGACAAGGAATCTGACCAGCCAAGCTCCTCTATTATATTCAGAGCTCCCCACCAGTGAGCTCTGCACAAGCATTGGACTAGGTTAGGAAAAAAACTCTTCCCCGAGAAATGGCCCGGCCTGGAGACTTGTCTCAACTCCATGGAGAAGGCCTCCTTAGTCAGGGCAGGGGATTTTTAGACCCATAGTGCATAAGCACAGACTATTGGAGGAAATGAAAGGCTATGGACAATGTAATTCTAATTAAAGGGCTATGACTGGAGAAATTATCCACATATTTGACCGCATTAAGTTCAACTTCTCTCCAGACAACGATGACATTTCCTTCCTTCCTTTTTTCCTTCCTTCTTTCCTTCCTTCCTTCCTTCCATTCTTCCTCCCTTCCTCCCTTCTGTCCTTCATTTAAAGAAACTCCATGAAATTTATGTTCCTTTGTTTCCTTTCAAGAATGTATATGTAGAATATAATGGAAGAATATAATGTCTTCCAACTTACATTAGGCTGGAATGTTGCAAAGACGGGAAGAAACATTCACCTAAATTTCTATCTACTAGCTAGGACGCTCTCAAGGAAGACACTGATGGTGCCCACAACCTTTACGCTCATAGGTTCAGCACAGGCCTGATTGGGATGCATTTGGATTGCGTGTAGATCTAATTAGCATGCCACCCTGCCTGGTCAGATAACCCTAGAGACAGACCTTTCCGGAGAGAAGGCCTCCGAATGAAACTGAGAGCAAGTATGTAATTGACAGTGATCTTACTGCTGTAAGCACATGTTTTTCAGTCTCTCAGAAAAAAAGCCTGCAAAGGTGGCAGGGCTTTTCCAGGGATTTAGGCTGTGTCAGTGGGAGGTAAGACAAGGAGCTGGTCAGGGTAGGGAGCGTGAACATGGCCCTCCTGTACCCCTGGCCATGCATACCCACCTTCAGCCTGATGCAGGGATAGTCAACAGTACAGTCAGTCTGCTGGGGGAGCAGACCAGGGTCCCTTCCCAGCCTGCTCACTTACGGGTTGTGTGACTGGGTAAGTTATTTAACTCCTCTGAGTCTCGGTTACCTCCCACGTAAGATGGGGTCAAAACACCTTTTTTTATCAGGGTGCTGTGAGGATTAAACAACACAAAGTATTTAGCCCCCAATGTCTGATACAGTGAGAATTTCAAAAATAGGAGGAACTGTGAGCATCCAGGAGTGTATGTAGAGGGCGCTACTGTGATAACCCTTGGGGGTCAGGAAAGCGCTAGGGAAAGGGAGAGGATCCTGGGAGCCAAGTCCTAGAAGGAGAGGAGCCAGGAAGGAGCCAGGGTGTGGGTAGAAGGGAGACCCTGGAAGGGGAGCAGGAGGAGTTCCTGCACTTGGCTGACCTCTCTTCCTGGTGTTGTACTGTCCTGTCCAGGAAAATTCTCAAATCCTTGCTGGGCGAGTCCTATCCTTACCATGGGGATCTACACAGGAGACCCAAGAGCTTAAAGCTTATCTGGGCGTTCTTTGGAATGGGGAAGGTTAAGTAACACTTCTGAAACCCTCTCTTTTAGAAAGATTGGTAAAATGAAGGCAGGAAGCTGCTAAGAAAGTAAGAACCACCAGAGAGACAAGAGGGGAAAAAAGAAAAGTTCTTTGATAGCACACAGTATTATCTCAATTGTTGAAAAAGTAATTTTGAACTAGTTATTTTCTAACTTTTTCTGGGCTCCATTTGATACTCTGAGGGGTATCAGACCACCTCCTAATTGCTGACCCCTCATTAAGGTGTTAAGTCAGATCTATGCAATACATTGAACACTGCTCTTTTTCAGAGAAAGAAATTGACATGTATTTTGCAAACCAGTGAGTGACCATGACTGAGATTTCTCCGTTAGATTAGGAGTCTGTGTTCGTTCGCTACAAGATACAAGCTACGTGTGGGTAGTAATAAAGGAAAATAATCAGACCTACGTGTCACCCAACTACATAGAAATCCACATTGTCTCACATAATACAAAATAAGTTTCTTACAGAGATACCACAGGATGGGTGAGAATAAGATCATTATTCCTACTACTACAAACCTGAGAAGACAGATTAGTTAATCTGCGAAGGTTTTATACAGCCCAAAGACTCAGGGACAAAGCCATGTGGCTGGGAGATCAGGCGAGTAAGCATCCCCATGACTCGGGGTTCACTGACCCCAGACAGGATTACGTATACATTGTGGTTCTCAGTCTTTTTATAGTATCTCCTCTTGTTCTCGTTTCATGCCTGTTTTTTATCGTTTTCTTAGCTAACATAAATGTCATCTGTATGTTTTTATCTAATTCATTGATGGATTCTTTGTGTTAAAGGATTTGCATATTGAAAGAGGGAAAAAATCTGGTTATCAGCTAGCATAATTTGTATAGCCTCCACAACCTCTATAGCAGTTCCCAGATGAAAAAAATGCACCCAAGGCTTGATGGTAAAAATGATGTTATCTATTAGCCTACAAACTAGCTCTTTTAACATCTAATTAATCTAATTTGGTAAACAAATTAACGTTCTTTTCAGTGTTCCTTATTTCAAAAAGTCAGGCCTAGTTTACGGAGTCCATCATTTAGTACAGACCCTGTTCATTCATTTGTTCGATGAATATTTATCAAGAATTTTTAATATAGCTGCCATAGTTTTCAACATTGGGAATATGCCAGTAAGCAAGACAGACATCATCACGGATCTTCATGGGGTTTTATTATAATGGGAAGTACGGACAATATACAAATAAATATCTACAAAAAATGCATGATATCCAGGAGTATTACATGTTATGAAAAGGACAGCAGTTGTGAGAAGTTAAAGGATGGGGCTGCTGACCTAAGTAGATATTTGCTGAATAAAGTGCTCAATTTGTAATATCAGTAGAGTGACTTATATTTTTTCCTAATCTTCCAAGTGTGATATGAATCAAGCATGTTGGAATAAACCCATAGCTAGGGTTTCCACAGTTTTATGTATTAATTCAATTTTATTTATTAATTTATTTGTACTCTGCCTCATTCCTGAAAGGATTTATGGCAGAGCTTCTATACAGTTGCACAAACTGTCCTGCCCCTTTGCTATTAAAGAACTAGATCTTTAGGTAAATACAGACACAGTCATTTCAAAAGTATTTCATTTTCTCTCAATCACAAGTTGATTTCCTTGACAATTTAAGTGTGTCAGTAAGTACTCAGAACCAAGATTTTCCAGGAAGATCAAATGAAAAGGCTGAAAAATCAATACAGGCAGCAACTACTCCTTATAATCACAATTCTCTTAGAAACTTAACTTTGTCATTTGTTTTCACAGTGTGTCAGTCTCCGAGGATACGAGGAGGGATCCTGTCTGTAGCCAGCATCCTCACTCGAAAATGTTCAAATTTTGCATCCCCGTTGACATACAATAAATGACAACATGACATGAGAAGGTGGAGGCAGAATGAAGGGGGAAGTTATTCATACACCATGCAGTCATCTTTTGCTGATCCTCCTTGGTAGAATGGAGGCGGTTTAAATGACACAAGACAAAGAATCACCTAAAAATTGCACTGGAGAGCACACAACCAGTCCCCGGCTCCCTAACCAATCCCAGCCCCTCAAAGTTTCCAGCAGCCAGAACTTAGAATGATGATGACAGGCAACCCTCTGCATTGCTATTAAAACTCAAGTCATGAATAATTAAGTGTAGGCTACACAAAATGTGAGTAAACAAAGCGAAATCGCTGTTACAGATCCGGTACTTGGCACTCAGAGTCCATCTGTTGAAACATTTTGTAATAACTTTCCAAAACTTTGACTTATTTTGACCAAGTCTGATATACAACCAAAGGATATGAGATACACTTTGATTTGTGGCTCGTTTTGTCATTCCCCGAAGAGTAGCCTTTCCATTTTTTGATGGCTATATTTCCAGAATTTTTAATAGTTTGAGAAAGATGTTATCTAGAGATAGCAAAAACAGATTTCTGCCTGTGAAGCCGAGCCTATAGTTCACAAAAGCACAAATATTTATTTAATAGATATTTTTAAATTTTTATTCGATAATGTAAAAGTTGAAAATATGTATTTTACTTTTCAAATCTACCTAAGGTATTCATTACTTAGGCCAAGACAGTTTATGTTTTCATTTTTCTGTTGATTTCAAGGGAAAAAAACCACCTCTAACATGTGAAATATATTTTCTATACCTTAGTTTTAGTTCTGCTTTGCACTTATTCTCTTTATCTTCTTTTTAAGAGAGAAAGAGTGGGTGGGGGAGGGGCAGAAGGAGAAGAGAAAGAGAGAGAGAGAAGCTCAAAGAGGCTCCACGCCCAGCGCAGAGCCTGATGCTGGGCTCGATCTCACAACCCTGAGATGGTGACTGAGCAGAAATCAAGAGTTGGATGCTCAACTGACTGAGGCACCCAGGTACCCCTGTTCTATGTGTATCTGATTCACAGAACAATCCTTGTACTAATAACAAAATGAGTGTACCAAGTACACTGTGCAAGATACACGTACATTTAATAAATGTATTAGTAACGTCAGAGAGACTAAGTCAAATGCTGGAGGTATGTGAACACTTTGTAAGTTATAACATGTCATATAAACGCATATTCTTATTAGTATTGCTATGTATGACATCACATCAATTCATTTCCTTTCATTATATAATACTTTAGGCCACAGCTTTTTATTTTTATTTTTTTTAAAGATTTTATTTATTTATTTGTCAGAGAGAGAGAGCAAGAGTGAGCACAAGCAGATAGAGTGGCAGGCAGAGGCAGAGGGAGTAGCAGGCTCCCTGCCAAGCAAGGAGCCCGATGTGGGACTCGATCCCAGGACTCTGGGATCATGACCTGAGCCGAAGGCAGCCGCTTAACCAACTGAGCCACCCAGGCGTCCCAGGCCACAGCTTTTTAAATGATCACATGGCTCTCTTTTATCAGGCACCTGATTCTCAGAATTGCCAGATGGACGCAGGTGTCCTGAGGTCTGACTGGGATTCTGATTCACCCAGGAAGAAAGAAGGTTCCAACCAGCCGGGTGCCTAAACCTGCTGAAAGATCTGTCCCAGCTGATTATTTACACACTACCTTGTCTTCCTGTGGGCCCGTGACTCGCCTGCTCACGGTCTAGGTTGGTAGGCGAGATTGTGCCATTTGCTTTGTCAGGCACAAATTAATGCAGTTGACCTGTGTGATTAATTCATGCCATTTTGTCAAGCCAAGTCACAAAGAAAGAATATTAGGAAACCACACCATTACCTCCTGTGCTCGGTCATTTGCTCTCAGCTGCAGTGGATCCAAGTGGTCTCCAGAAAGTGTCCAAAGTGACAGTCATGCTGCTGTGAGCACTGTGAGACTGCGGGGAAGCTGATCTGTGTGTACGTGCTCCTAGAAGGATGACACCAGTGTAACAGAAAACCTTTGGCTACATGAAGATTTGGGGAATTATGAGGTCCTTCAGCTTATCAAGGAAGAGCACTGATTTACTACGTTAGCTTCACAGGGTGCATTTCGGCCTTTTCCAAAGGACAAATCACTGAGCGGGATCGTTAGACCCACCCTTGCTTCGGGACCATCTCAGGACAGCTGCTGCCTGTGCCTCACCATAACACCTCTATGATTTTAACAAGCAAAACCATGGTCTGTCTTCTGCGACTTGCCACCAAATTCTCAGGTCAAGTGTAAACGCCTATCACAGTGCACCCTCCGGCATGTTGGAGCCCTCATTAAAAAAACCTCCAAAAGTCTTCAACTGCGCCAATGGAAATGTTTCCAAATCCTCTTATCCCCAACATAACAAATCCCATTGTTTATTAAATCTGATGTTTTGTAAATTGGATACGGCCTGGCTTACCGGGATGGAATATCCACCAAAACAACCCAAGAGAGTTCTTATGGAAAGACAAGTAAATCAGGAGAACCCCCTTCTGTGGTTAAGAAGGCAATTCTAGGACGAGGAGACACAACAGTACCGCAAACCAATTACGGTTCTGTCTGGGTCATGTGCTATCTGTAGCAAAAAGAGGCAAGATGGCAGATGCCCTGGGTTATTTTAATTAATTTAATCATGTGACTAATTGGTCTCTGCTGGGTTTCTGTGGTAACTGCTTCCTAAGTGCTGATGGGCAATTGTGTTAAATGTAGCTTGGAATCCGCACGCAGGGCGTGTGCCTTTGGAGAGCTCCCGACAGAGCCCTGCAGCTGCGCTGGCTTGGAAGGTGCCCTGCTGGGCCTCTGATTGTCTGACTGCGGCGCGCTCCCAGCTGCAGAGTCCTCTGGAAGCCAGCACTGCCTCCCTCTTCTCAAAGCCACTGCTCACCTATCTACGTGGGCGCGAACTCACTGTGCACGCGGGAAAATGATCTCTGATCAAAGAATACCCAGGTTAGGCAAGGGTTTGGGGATTAGAGAAAGGCATCTGTAAGGAAGGGACACTGGAATGGGGAAGAGGAGGGAGGGCAGATGAAGGCTACTCTTCTGTGAATAATATGCAGGCCCAGAAGCTATCATGTGTTATTCATAGCTGCCCAAACGATACTAATAAGCCATCCTTTTAAATGCCTTTCGGGGTTTAGCTTTTTTTTTTTTCCTCATTCTCTTACAATGCCATCTCCTCCTTGTCACTGAGAAGGTGCGTGGGAGAACGGGTGGGTGGATGGCCAGTTTTAGAGCACAGTCTACTTCAGACAGATGGAGGGAAAATGACTTCCAAATTTTCTCATGAAGTGGGATATGTTTGTATTTGCGCAATGCATTCTAGCACCTGTGCAGAGAAAAAAATGTAATCACAGATTTCCCTCAGAATGGGATTTAAAAAAAAAAAAAAGTAAAACCATTAACGGCAGCACAAAGATGCTGCTGTACTTGATCAATCCCTTCCATCTGTGGTCCCAGGCAGACTCTCAGAACAATAGTTTCTTCCCACCTCACCCCCACCCTGAAGAACAGGTCAGTGCTTGGACTATTCTAGAAACTCAAGAGAAACTGCTTTCCGAGATCCGTTCCTGTGTCTGTTGCAATGGTGGCATGAGTGATATTTTTCCCCCAGAGCAGCAGTGGGAGGCAATAGCTGGGTGGCGTTTCTTTTCCTTAACAAATGGCACAGTGACCCAAAGAAGCTATTGTGTGTCCTGTGTGTTCCCGGCTTCTGCAAAGGGGCAGCTCCAATGGACTCCAGCCTGCTTCTCTGCCCCCTCCCCACCACCCGCAGACACAAAGCAACATCTAGGTAAATTAAGCTAAATTGGCTTCATCTAAAAATTTCCCATTAGAGATGAACATTAAATGGGCTGACAGTTTAAATTCCTTTAAGAGGTGGCAAGGAGTTCTGTTAAGCAGTACAATGCATCTGATAGGACATCCAGGCAGCCAGCATTATTTAATCCAACATCTTGCTAAGACCAGGAGCTTCCCCACATCTGTTATGTCTCTGTAATGCAAATGGAAGAATCTGTCCATAACATCACCAGTTTCGTGGCTTTAATGACATCCATTCTGAGAAGTACCTGTCCATTCTAAGTATTGGACAAATTACTGAAAAATTGTGTCATTTGATTCTCAAGGTCTATATCCTGGAAGAAGCATCATTTCTGGCACTGAGGCAGAACTGCCCTGTCTCCTAATACTGGAAAGTTGATTACTGCATGCTTATTCTAAAAACCGGCCCGGGACGCCGAGCAGCACGGCTCAATCCCAGTCTTCTTGTACCATCCTTACACTGACCGATTTACAGCACACCTCCCCTGTCCCACACCTCCATTCCAGGCTGCACACGTCAGAACACCATCCATGCTGTATGTCTGGCTTAAGAGAAGGACTCTAGTTCAGAACAGCAGATGAGGAGCTGAGTTTTCCCACATCCAATCACTCTCAGTTAGGATTTTAAATCTGAATTCAAGAGGTCAATGAATGAATTTCCAAAAGTCCATGAACCCATGAAACAATCTGTAAAATTCTGTGTGTCTGTTTATTTCCTAGCGAAAAGGTCCACTCTGAACTTTTCTTCAGGTTATCCAAGGCGGCTATGATTCAAATAAGAGGTTAAGAACGCCCTGCCCCAGTTCCCCAGTTTTCTCTGCTGGTTTCTGCCCCCACTCTCCTCCTACCCTGTCTCTAATCTAGCTTACTGAATTATTGATATGTGAAAGCCTTAGCTATCATTTCTTTGTCAGCCTACTTTAAAACAGATTCAACCGTCTATCTATAGATGAATGAATAAAGAAGATAATATACACACACACACACACACACACAGGAATATTATTCAGCCATAACAAAACAAAATCTTGTCATCTACAACAACACGGACGGAGACAGAGGATAAAATGCTACGTGAAATAAGTAGAGAAAGGCAAATATATGATTTCACTCCTATGGAATTTCAGAAATAAACTGAGAAAAAAAGAGACAAAAAACCAGACTTTTTAAAATAGAGAACAAATTGGTGGTTGCCAGAGGGCAGGTGGGTACGGGATGGATGAAATAGGTGTAGGGGATTAAGAGTAACTTAATCATGATGAGCACTGAGTAATGTATAGAATCATTGAGTTACTCTACTGTACACCTGAAACTAATATTACAATGTACATTAAGGGGTGCCTGCGTGGCTCAGTTGTTAAGTGTCTGCCTTTGGCTCAGGTCATGATCCCAGGGTGTTGGGATCGATCGAGCCCCACATCAGGCTCCCTGCTCAGCGGGAAGCCTGCTTCTCCCTCTCCCACTCCCCCCTGCTTGTGTTCCCTCTCTCACTGTCTCTGTCTCTGTCAAATAAAGAAATAAAATCTTTATTAAAAATGTATATTAAATATACTGAAATTAAAAGTAAAGTAAAAATAAGTAAATTCAACCATTCTTTCTCCTCAATAGCCAACCTGTACCCTCAAACAAGTCCCCTGACATGGGCCAGTCCTTGGAAAGGAGAAGCCTCATGCCATGATTAGCAGCACAGTCCTACTGACCTACCGGACATGCCTGGGCATCATCTCATTGACTGTGCCATGGACAGCAGACCAAACATGGCAATAATCTATGTGCTGCCATTTAACTCCTCGTCACCTTTGGAACATGGCTGAGGACTATAATGAAAAGCTGCGTGGGAAGCTGCTTCTCTTTCTTCAGTTCACCGCTCAGGTCTATCCTCTGTGTCTGCTCTTCTAATCTGGCTCTCTTACCTAAGCTCCTTCCCCACCAAGTCACTTCTGCCTTCCTTTCCTTCATTTTCACTTGATACAAGAACTTGACGTAGCTCATTTTAAAATCTGAGCATTCCCTTTTATTGTCTGATCAATATTCTCACTGCACCCGGTTCTCCATCAAGACAAATGCATACTTAAAAGCATATTATAAATGGGCAGCCATTGGCCATTTTAAGAGATAAATATGACTCCATTAACAGAGTCCACAATTAAAGTTTAGAAAAACTAATAGAAATACCTCAGTTTAACTTGGTGAAATTGCAGAGTCAAAATCAAAGAGAATCCAATGGTAAGAACTTGAAGGCCCCCATCCTGCCATAATAATTACATTTAATACAAATCTCCCTATTCATTCAATATTTTCAAGCTGGGTTCTCAGCCCATTAATGAGTCCCAACCAGCAACGTTTTAGTAAAATAGAGCATAACAAAACAGAAAATATCAGAGCACAACACGTTAAAAAAAAAAAAAGTATTATTTCAGGAAGCTTTTGGTTCAGTTCGTTTGTTTGTTTATTTTTTAGAGAAAGCGGTAGAGAGTGTGAGCGCCAATTGGGGGAAGGGTAGAGAAAGAGGAAGAGAGAGGGAATCTCCAGCAGACTCCCAGCTGAGCACAGAGCCTGACATGGGGCTTGATCTCCCGACCCTGAGATCATGATCTGAGCCAAAATCAAGAATCAGATGCAAACCGATTGAAGCCACCCAGATGCCCCACTTTTCGTTCAATTTTAAATGGATATACCCTCTTCTGCATATTCTAAAGCCTAAGCATTTTTCATATTTTAATAGTTCTGAAATCGTGATGCATTTTATAATTGTTGCCATCCAGGTTGCAGTTGTGACATAACTGCATGAAAATCTTTTGTCGACACTTCCTAGCAAAATCAAGAAAATGCCAGCATCGAAGTGACGTAAGTAATAGGAAGTAAGGTAGGAGTGGGGGGGGGGGGGGCGTACGCATGTGTACTAAATTACAAAGCAAAATGCATTTCTTACTCCAAGTTCTTGGCAAATAAAACTTTGAAAACTAGCATACTAAGCCCTTTTATGAAGTATATATGTACACTTACTAAATAGTGCTATTCTGGGGCACCTGGGTGGCTCAGTGGGTTAAAGCCTCTGCTTTCGGCTCAGGTCATGATCCCAGGGTCCTGGGATCGAGCCCTGCATCAGGCTCTCTGCTCAGCAGGGAGCCTGCTTCCTCCTATCTCTCTCTGCCTGCCTCTGCCTACTTGTGATCTCTGTCTGTCAAATGAAATGAATAAAATCTTTTTAAAAAATAATAAAATAAATAAATAAATAAATAGTGCTATTCTAATGACAAAGAAGAGCTGTTTCTATCACTCTTCGAGCTACTGCCATTACAATTCTCCTCCTGCAGTTTCAGAGATCTCATGCTGATCACAGCACGGATGGCGGATGGTATCCGCCCCTTACTAGCTCTGTGGCCCCAGCAAGTCACCTCCCTTCTCAGGGCCACAGTTTTCTCACTTGTAATAGGAGGATGTTGGAGAAATTTTGTCACATCACTTTCAGCTCCAACAGTCCAGGAAGCGCACAGATACGCATCCAACTCTCAGCATGTCTGTCATGAGCCTTGTCTATGTGTTCTCAACTTCTCTGCCTCCTTTAATCTCTTGCACATGTTTTCCTACATATAACCTAAAGACCAAAGGACGTCCAAAATCAATTTTTTCTGTCATGGGATATGGTTTTCAGCATCCCTAGAAAGTCTGTAATATTTTGAAATGTTATTATGGACCCTGGCGACTACAATAAGGCTTAGACATTTGTTTTTTAACATGTGACAAGTAGAACTCCCACTCCTGACTCAGAGCCTTTAAGCTGCCTTGCCACCCTTTGCCTTTCTCCTGTCTGTCCCAATTCCGGAATTTGCATTTCAGTCCACATCCTAGCATGTGCTCGCTCATGCAGAGGAGCCTGGCCCCTGGGCTGGGGAAGTCACTCTATGGTCGCCAGTTGTGCTCATCCACATCTGTTCTGGCATGCCTCCTACCATATCATTTGCTTACTCAGCTGTCTCCCCTATTCAACTGAGAGAGCCTTAGAGTCAGAAACCTCTCCTTTATTCATCTTTGTATCACCAGGCACAGACTAACGCCCAGCATGCTGTGGGGGCTGAATAAATGGGTAAATGAATAAATGTGTGGAATGGCATCTCCGTACAAGCACCGGAAAACTCACACACTTGGACAGACATTCCTCTATCACACCTAGGAGAGTTTCTGGTTCATTCGCTGGGTGCACAGGACACACGGCTTTCTACCCAAATACCCAAATTTCTGTGCTTCTCTCCAGCCTTTTACTTCCCCAGTCTCTTCCAGTGTCCAGGCCCAGGCCAAAAGTGATGGGTGCAGATCCCTGATCTGCCAGGCAGTAGCTCCTGAAAGGAAGCTGGGTGACAGCATCAGGACCCAAGAGCAAGAAGGAAACAGCCAACTTCCTTCCCATCTCCCCTGGGAGCCAGCTTGGCATTCCAGGTTGAAGGAAGGGGAAGCAGGGGGAGTGGGCCATGGGTGCCGGGCTGCCCAGGAGGGAGTGAGACCTATCTCTCCATGTCTTCTCCTGTGCACAGCTGGTTTAGGGCAACACAGTGATGGCAACCTCTTGCTGGGCCCCTGTATGGCCCTGGAGAATACAGAGGACAGGGGCTAACTGTGATAACTACGTTGATATAGGTTTTATTCCATACATCATTCATCCATGTCCCTAACATACACAAGGAGAGAGAAATTGAGGTCCAAATCGTCATTCCCAACCCCTGACCAAGCGTTAAGCCAAATAGCTAGGCCCCAGGGATGCCGAACATCTTGCTGAATTGCACGGTCATAAAGAATTACATTTAACGGATATTTATTAAGTGCCAAATGGTTGCATCAGCAACGTAAAGGAAGTGAGAAAAGCAGAATGAAGGAGAGAGGGCGTCTGCTGGTTGGGGGTCGGAAGTGTTAACTTAAGCTTACCTCTTAAGTTTACTTTTGTGCACTTTAATTTTCCCCTCTCATCCCATTTAATAGGGCATACCATGTAAAACATCTAAATTGTTCATCCAACTCTTCCTGAATTTCTAGTTAATTCTGGTTGTCTCGATTTAGGCTTCAACAAATACAGATAATTTCTCTGAGCTCCATCCCTGGTATAGGGCTTCAGAGCATACATCTTCATAATTAATCCTCTGGGGTTTTCTGCTTTTGATTCAGTCTCTAAGTCAAGTTCAATGCTCTGGAATTTGGGAAGCCAACATTATTCGTTTCTACTTATTAAGCAACTCAGGACATAGGAAAATGAAAAAGATATCCCCGGCACAGGCTTTCTCGGGTGCCGAAAGGCCATAAGATGGGGGAATTCTTTATTTCGTTTGCAGTCAGTATTGTCTTGAGAATCATGTTTGAAGTTCTATGAGGTTTACAGTCGTGGTATCTGCTGCCTTTGCAGTTGATGCACAAAGTCCTCGTCCTCTGATGTACCCTCCACGGTGCCACTTTAACCAGACACGGGAAGTCGTCAAACTAAATCACGGACCTGGGATGTGAGTCTACATTCTCTCTCTTGCCTCTACCTGTATCACCCCTTCCCCGGAGCATGCCTCATCGGCTGTGCAACGCACTACAGGAGGGAAATGTTTTCCCAGCCCAGAAACTCATCAACTTGAACCCTGAAGCATGACATCTGAATTCCTTACTGCAAGAGCAGGAGCAGCTCACAACTGCTGTACACGATCATTAACAACCTGCTTGCATTTCCAGGGCTGCCTCTGTGGATTAATATATGCACTACGTACTAAACCATCTGCCACGGAGTCTGACCTGGTCTTTTTCCATGGTGGCCAACCGCAAAGGTTACCCGTAAGTGTTAAGAGGCAGGGTACACTTTCATTGTATTTATCTTCACTAATTCTTTAGTTTTATTATTGGTTCTTTGGTCCCCATCAGTGTACCTTTTCAGGCTCTTTGCATCCCATCTTTGTATAGTCCGGAGCCTAATGAAAATATATTTAATCCTCTATGTCAACTCTTTCAAAGTTCAGCATTAGCCTTTTATAAAAATCAGGTTAAAGAAGGATGAACTACACATTTCCTGCGAAGGTGGGACAAAGCTTATTGTTTGACATACTTTTGTCCACTGTAAAAAACTATCTTTAAAGCAAACATCTAAATGCCCTTTTTTTTTTTTTTTTTTAAAGTCTAGGCAAGGAACACAATTGAAGCCCATTCAAACCAAAACAAGTTCCCCTCTCTGGGGATGCTGAGAGCCAGCCTGTATCAGTGAGTATGAAGATTGAAAGTTTTTGTCCTCTTGTGCTAGCTGACAGCTCCGTGAATGGAATTGCATCTGATGTCAGGTTACCTCATTATATTTGTACATTTGTAGAGCAGGGTTTGGTGCTGTGGGGGGAGGAGGAGGGAGCTGGGAGGAGGTAATCCCCTGTGGTTTTTCAAATGAAAGCAACTTAGAAAAAGTAGCAAACTTCCCTTCCTTCCTGTCATCTACTTCCAAATAAGCAGTGTATTAAGTGACACTATTCCTAATATAAACCCCTGGGACAGTATGCTATTAATTTATGCATACTCTGAGGAATATCATCTACTCCTTACCCAGGTTCTTAATCCAAGGTAAGACTTTATTCCTGGCCTTCAGTATTTATTTTCCTCTAGGGTCTCTTTGGAGGGAGTCAGCCAAACTCTAAGTGAATTATTTGGATTTTTGAAAATCCAAACAACTTACCTTACTTTTTGCAAGGCTACATTTAGTCATCTTTTTTTTTTTTAAGGTTTATATTGAAATGCTAACTCAAGACACAAATACTGTTTTGTTTTGTTTTGTTCTCAGAGGAGGGTTCTCAAATGACAGCCCTGCACACTGTGCGCTGTTAGTTTTCTTTTTCAGAACCTAACTTCTTTCCCAGTTATGATAAAGGAAACTCACCAACCTCAAGCCAGGAAAGTTTCTATTTAAGCATATGTGTGTGTCCGTGCATGCGGACAGGAGCATACGTGAAGGTGTGTGCTGGAAGCACTGAAAGAAGAGGCTGGAGGACCTCCCACCACAATGATTTCGCACTTACAGGGATGCTTACGATGTTTTAGTCGTACCGGAAGCAACATCATACTTGACTTCCTTCACATGCTTTGGGCCTTCTGACTAGGGGTGCTTAAGCTTCTCAGATTTGGTCCAGCTCCTTTTCCTTGGAGACGCAACTCACAAATTTAAGTCACATCAAATCCCTATAAACACTGCCGCACCTCAAAAGGACAGGACGGGATGCCACACCCACCCTCCACATACGCCATCTTTGTCTTCCAGGGCTTTCTAATCTCTTTAGAGCACAGCCCCCAACACCCAATGTATGGAAGCGCGCTGTATGTTTTCGCACTTTCTGGCTGCTTTCTGAGATGTCATCTGTGTGTCCTCTCCATTCCCCATTGGTCTTTAACATGTCTTCCGAGTTGCCAGAGACAGATTTTTCACTTTTCAAAAGGATGCCTTTTTCGTACTAATAAAACTTTCATACTTGTCTGCTTAATCACGCCAGCTTTACTGTCCCCTTTTTACTTTTTTGTTTTTGGCTCAGAGGTATATGAACCATCTGTGCCTCTAAAACAGTTTGCTTAAATAGCCTCCAGGCAGATTTTATGGTTTTTAAGTTTTTTACTTTAACCTTCAGCCTGCTGTTAGCCATTTTCATCACAGTTTTAAAATCAGCCTCTTTTGGAAACGACTGTCACTATATGTGGTTCTCAGAAGTTACTGGAACTGGAGAAGGGGCCACGGACTCCAGCTGAATTGCACCGTGGTGCCCATCCCCCATCACCTGAGGCAGGTGCAGGTACGGTTAGGCTCGGGGAGGGTCATCTCCTCGAGCGGGCATCCTGAAGAGTGACACAGAGACCCTCCATTTTGAATATCTGTGTCCACACCATCCAGTTGTGACCCATGAAAATAAAATCTGAACCACTTACCTGCCTATTTATTCATCACCACATTTCTACGGGATGGTCATCGCGACCCTAGGCACTAAATGAGATCCTAGGCTGAAACAAAGAATACAGAGAAAGGGAGGAGAATTCCTTCCTTCCCGCCACACCATTGTGCCCTGAGAATCGTCCTCTGTTATTTGCTGGCAGACCTGCTGTTCAGTTCCCATTTTATCACAGTTTTCTAGTCTGGGGACCTGGGCGTCAGTAAGCGTTCCTCTATCCTGAGATTTATCACCCAAACTTCCTGTCTACTCTCGCATTAATGTAACATAGGTCTATAGTTCTCTCTACATATAATAAAACCACGTCTCTTCCCACACCCAGAGGGAGGTGGGGAGGTGGGCAGGATCTGCCCTTTCTCTGGCTCTTTCCATCAAAAAATAGCTTACTCCATTTAATTTCAATCATCCAACCATATTTGTCAGACACTAATTATTTTCTTCCCCCAAATCAGTGCATTTTCACCCAATCTTTTCTCTGCTGTTATTGTTGCTTTCCTGATACATTCGATAATAAAAACACTTAGGGTCTTAGAGTTATTATTCTTATTCTTATTATTTATTTACAAAGTGCTGCTACCTTCAGGAGCTACAGGCTGTCAAAATACTCCCTGAAATAAATTAGTAATATTATGCCTAGTCCACCATCCATGAAGCAGAGTGAAAAGTCAAGGAAGGCAGAAGCTAGTAGGCAAGCAGCAAATCCCCAAGGTTGGTCGGAATGAATGAATGAATGAATGAATGAATGAACAAAGACAGAAACAAATGGATCAATGGGATTATTGTTCCAGGGAATATCTGGTTTTTTTCTTGTTTATAGGTTAACGGTCCATTCCCTCACAAAGAACCTGAAATTAGCAAAGAAGTAGCAGATCAGGGCCAGGGTTCTAGATCATGCTGCTGTATCCTCTTCCCAGAGAGCTCTTCCGTCCCCTTTCTCCCCTCCTTCACATCTGTTCATCTTTTGAATTTCAGTGAAAGCCCTACTTCCTCAAGGAAGCTTCCAGGTCTCCTGACTAATCAAATCTCCCTGTTGGAGGCCCTCACAGCACTGTGCCCACACACTCACAGCACTTGACACAGTGACAATTTCACATCTGTGTTATTACATAAATAAATGTCTGCCTTCCACCGCTTCCTGAGGGCAGGAACCGGTTCTCATTGTCCGTTGGAACGCCAACAACTAGCACAGTGCCCGGCACATAGTACCTGCTCAAGAAATCTTTGCTTAATAAATATATAGATAAATTAATAACTTGCAAGTTGCGGCTTTCAAGGTCTCTTCTCCTTCTGCTACCTGAACTTGATGCATTCAGCCTCAGACTAAATCACAATTTGTTTGAACATTCTCCACTCCCTACTGTTCAGCAGGCACAGTTTTCAGCCACAGAGAAAGCTTAAATATGTGGCAGGCATACTCACCTTTGATGAGTAAGAGCAGCCTCACCCAGTCCCAGGTATCTGCCTCCCCATATCCAGTACAGTCCTTGGCCAACTTCTCCTGGCCACTCACACTGGTGGAACTATTTATTGTGCTATCTGCTCTTCTAATAGTACCATTGTTCCTCTTCATAAATAAGCATATCTAACAGCCAAACACAATCCCTTCATCTTAGTTCCATGCAATCACATATTCTATGGAGTCCAAAAAGAAGAAAACAATTCAGCACTTTGTCCTGGTACTAAAGACAACATTCTAATAATCAGGGCTTCAAATAGCTAGTCCTAGAGAGAAGTAGTTCATCTAAGTGTCCTATGGTGAATGTTAACCATATTTTTATCTCTCAATCCATATTTGGATTTCAGATACCTTCTTCCACATGACAAGAGGAGATGGGCATGCCATATTCATTGTGTAAAGAATTCAACCTCATGAGATAACCTCATGAGGTCCCTTCTCCTTCTCTCTCATGGATATCTGCCGGCACCTACCATCAGCTGTCATTCTGACCCCTTCCCTCTCTTAAGAGATTCCAAATTTTCGGGTGCCTGGGTGGCTCAGTTGGTTAGGCGACTGCCTTCAGCTCGGGTCATGATCCTGGAGTCACGGGATCGAGTCCTGCCTCGGGCTCCCAGCTCCTCGGGGAGTCTGCTTCTCCCTCTGACCTTCTCCTTGCTCATGCTCTCTCTCACTGTCTCTCTCTCAAATAAATAAATAAAATATTAAAAAAAAAAAAAAAGAGGGACGCTTGGGTGGCTCAGTTGGTTAAGCGGCTGCCTTCAGCTCGGGTCATGATCCCAGGGTCCTGGGATCGAGTCCCATATCGGGCTCCTTGCTCAGCAGGGAGCCTGCTTCTCCCTCTGCCTCTGCCTGCCTCTCTGCCTACTTGTGATCTCTCTGTCTCTCTCTCACATAAAGAAATAAATATATATATATATATTTTAAAAAAGAGAGAGATTCCAAATTTTCATTCTGGTAGCTGCCTTTCCTCACACGCCTCCCATGGGCTTTAGAGGAAAATAAGCCTAACTCTAACATCCAATGGAAGCCCTGACTGGCTCAAGCTAATCAGAATAGCCATTGCCCTGGTCATAGCCCCAGTTCAGGCATGTGCATGTGACCTAAGCATAAACAATAAATATGAATTTCAAGACTCTTGCTTGGAATGTTAGGACATAGGCACTCTGTCTTTCATTGGATATGAACAAGGAAGCATATAGGCCTGATTGCTGCTAGCAGCCTTCCCATGACCTCTGGGGAACTTGCCTTGGAAAACAGCCAACACTCTATATACAAAAGCACAAAGATGGGAAGAAATGAAACCACTGCACTACAGGATCAACCTGTCTGAAGCATAACCTACCAAGAAAGGGTTGGATGAGCTGGCACAGGCTTGGGAGTAAGTATTGACCCAGAGCTGGGTCCTTTAAAGTCTAACCAGTTTGAGTTGGGTCTTCTGTTACTTGCATTAAAAATCCTGATACTCCATGCCCCCTGCCTCCCCTCCCCCCACAAAAAATCCTGATATAGCCTATAACTATCACCAAATTAAGTCTACCCTTAGAATAAAATAAACTTCAAAACACTCCCTTTACCCAAAGATGCTCCCTTTAAAGTTACTATCTCCTTTCCCTCACACTACTTCTAGGGGCCATGCGGGTGCCTGTGGATACCATAGATCTGTCTCCCAGAACAAGGTTTGGTTTCTGCGTTGAGCTTACCTTCTGAGATCTTAACCTCCCCTCTAGACTAGGTGCAAGCCCCACCTGCCATATAGAAAGAAAAATCACTATGTCAGAACACTTAACCAACAATATCCATCCTTGGTTCATTTTTCCCCACACTTTAAAAAAAAGAGAGAGAGAGAGAGAAAACCCCTAAGCTAGTTCAACATACTTTTGCTACTGAGAAATGTTTCATAATTACTAGTGAATAATTCAGTGAATCTGACACTTTTCATTTTCTATTGCCAGACACACCCAACTCCATGGGAATGCTATTGCCTTTCCTACTCCCTAAATCCTCTCTGCACCTGGGATCTTAAATGTATTACTTCCTTAACAGAGATCCAATCAACAGAGAAGATTAGATCATGTCACACATCTTGCTCAATGCCTCACAGAAGTTGCCATCAAAGTTAGGAGAAAATCCAAACTAGTAGCTCTGTGCCCTAGTGATCTGGCCCCAACCACCTTGATCGTTCAACTCCAGACAATATGGTCTTCTTGCTGCTGTTCAGAAATGCCAAGGCTCTTCCTCTGCCTCTCACTTGCTCCCCCTCCTCTTGTAAATTCTCTGTTCTAAGCTCTTCTCGTGACAGCCCCATCCCCCTTTCTGTCCCTACCCACGCATCACCTCCTCAAGGATGACTTCCATAACCACCAGATATAACATAGCACCCCATCACCATCCATGTCCTCACTCTGTTTTTTCTTCATAGCACTTGTCACTACCTAAAATTTTGTTACATATATACATATTTTTAACTTGTATATTATCAATCTCCCTTAGAGAAAGAATCTAAGTTCCTTTAAGGCAGGGACTTTTCTCTTGTTTTCCAATGTACCCGCCAAGCCCAAAACAGTGCCTAGCATATTACGGAGATGCAGTATATCTTTTATTTGTTTAAATAAATGGATGAATAAATAACAATTTATTTAATCTTGGCTAAAAACAAACAAAAGCAGCACAGAGACTTGTCTCCTACTAGGCAAATCCCCCTTGTCTTTAAGTATTTGCCCTGCTTTTTTTCCCCTTTTTTTCTTTTTTAACTGAAGTTAACATACAATATTATGTATTTATGTATTATGTATTCAACTGAGTTAACATACAATATTATATGAGTTTCAGGTGTCCAAGATAGTGATTCAACATTTATACACATTACGAAATGATCACCATGATAAGTCTACTTGCCATCTGTCACATACAAAGTTATTATAATATTATTGATATAGACCTATTTTGTAATTTATATTCCTGTGACTTATTTAGTTTTATAACCTGGAAGTTTGTACTTCTTAATTCCCTTCACCTATTTAGCCCATCCCACCATCCCTCTCCCCTCTGACAACCACCATTTTGTCCTCTGTATTTATGAGTTTATGTCTGCTGTTTGTTTGTACGTTTGTTTATTCATTTGTTTTTTTAGATTCCACAGATAAGTGAAATCATATGGTATTTGTCTTTCTCTCTCTGACTTATTTCACTCATCATAATACCCTCTAAGGTCCATCTATGTTGTCACAAATGTCTATCTGCCCACCTGTATCTCACCTACCCCTGGGTCTCTGTATCCCCAAATCCTTTGACATCAACAATTTAAATCACTCTAGTTTATAAGATATTTAATCCTACATGTGATCACAGAAAGTATCAGGGCCTTCAAAGACTGGTCTTAGAGTAGGATGCACAGTCTTAAAACTGCTTACCCTATTTAAGATAATATGAATTTATTCTCTCAAAATAGATCACAGATAATATATCATTTATTTGAAATCACCACTTTATCCTAGAATGGCTGGCAATCAGCCTGTGAAGCAGACTAGCAATTGTCATACCTCAAAATTTCTATTACCCACCAAGTCCCCAAAATACACTTATTAGGGTAGGACCAGCTCTCATAATGCTAATTAGTTAATCAAGAAATCGAGACACTAGGAAAGCTCAAGTTTGTGTGACAAAAATTGGATGCAAAATCTTTGACTTATAATTTCTACTACCTCGATGGGAAAAAAATAATCATTTCAAAGTCAAAGCAGTTGTTTTTCTACAATCAAAAGTAGTTAAATACTTTTAAATTCATTTGAACATATTTATGAAGGATTTCTCCTATATGCCTCCAAAGCTCTCTTATAAATCAGTATAATGTTTCCAAGGCACATTTAGAGGTAAAAAAAAAATTCCTATCTACTAACCATATTTTCTTCTATTAGAAGATGAATTAAGCAGAAAATACATTAATGTCTGAATTTATAATAGCAGTGGTTAACCCTTAGCCATAGCAAACTAATGAGGAATATTTTACCATGCAAGGATTAATCAGGGCTCTCCAACACTATGTAATTTGACAGTCAGAGGACTTAATCATGAATGGATTTTATTCCCCTATTTACTTTTCATCATGGGGATGCCTTACAAAGACACTACATGTTAGAATAATATAAATCTGGAGCTTAATCTTATTACTTTAAAGAAATGTCATTTAAATAATATTCCATAGCTTTAAAAAAAGAGTCCTTACAGAGGCAGCACTCGATGATTATGTCGTCTCTGGCTTAAATGCAGCTCAAACATTGAGAAAAATATTAGTATGGAAGTAGTGAGCCTCAAAACCTGGGTCTGGCTAACCCACTGTCAGCAATGAGACAGCAACACAAATTCTGGGAGGTTGTGATTACCGGACATTGGCTTCCACCCCCCAGCCATTGATTATCTCTCTCTTTGTTAAAGACTACAGGAGTTTCATTTAACTGGAGTGCTGAGTACCTTGCAACAGAGTTCAAGGATCTTTTATGGATTCATTAAACCATTGATCTGCCTTCCTGTGCTTGTAGTCGTGCCCAGCTCTGGCTCACAGCCTGTGTTTACAGAGAATGCAACAGACTGACGTTTGTAACCTCCAAAGGCAGTCTGTCAGTAGACATTAGACTGCATTGTGCACACGGCCACTCTAAGAGTGGATTGTAATGTTAAGGAATTTCCCATTCTCCAGCTCAACTGCTGGGGCAGGAATTACGCAGCCATCTACAACAACCTTCTTTATATTCCATCCTAATCTGTGATAATAGGAACAAAGAGCCAAGAGCCCAAGGAACAAATAAGTCCACGTGGCTTGCCCAGTTCACACGTTTGCCTCTGTGTGCAAAAGCCAGCCGGTGGCACTGAGACCGAGGTGGGGAGCGGTGTGATGCGGCAGGGATAAAGACCGCAGGTGTGCCTACAGCTTGCCTCTCCCGAGTATGGCCATCTTGAGTGTACTAGCTTTTGTGACCACACATTGCAAAAATGTATGAGAAAAATTCTGGATTCAAACTACTACCTTAAAATATCTCAAGGCAAGCCACCTGGCCTGTCTTGGGTACTTCACATTTTTAACAAGGCATTTGAGTTAAAAACCTAACTACGATCCTAGGAAAATGTACAATCCTTCTCTCTTGGTTTCTGTGGACACTAAATACTCTTAGAAACTTCTCCCTCCTGTGGTCTTTATGAATAAGGTCTCATGACACGGTCCTTTTAAAGTCCGGTGCAGGGAGGGCTGGAGGTAGCTCACGATGGGAGAAGCACATCAGAACAACCCATGAGATAATTCTTGAAATGCCTGTTCTTCCAATAAACCGAGAACACCACTAGCAGCAAGGTGAGAAAGTTGGCGATGCAAGGGACTGGATCGATTAGGAGAAAGCATGTCCCAAATAACTGGAACTTTTCCTGTTCATTTGTTTCCTGAGCTGCCCACTGCCCCCAACCAGACAGCCGGACTATGAACTTGAGGCACGCCCATTCATCACTCCGCAGCCGCACTCACCAGAACACAATGTAGCTGATGCAATCTGACACTGTGGTTAATGCTAAACGAGAGCGTGCCTTCAAGATGGATTGGATAATTACCGGCAGTTCAAATGAGAGAAACCTGATTTAAGTGTATAGCATTAGCTATCATAGAAGGATGGCCAGACTCTGACTGCGTCTGAAAATCAGCATTCGAGAATATGTCAGATTCAGATCCATGAAAAATCCACCCCCCCTTCCTTTTGTGTGCTGAACAGAAATGTTGAACAAACACTGGGGCTTGAAGCTATTTGGAGTTTCAATCATCTCTTCATATTTAGTCTAAAATAGCTAGTATTATGCAGAAGTTGACATCCATTCTAGATCACAGATTAAAATTATTTATCTGTTTTCCCTACAGCCTTCAAACTGTAGCCCACTAAAAAAACAGATGGGGGTTGGGCGACTGGGTGGCTCAGTCGGTTAAGCGACTGCCCTTGGCTCAGGTCATGATCCTGGAGTCCTATGATGGAGTCCCGCATCAGGCTCCCTGCTCATCTAGGAATCTGCTTCTCCCTCTGACTCTCCCCTCTCATTCTCTCTCTCTCTCACAAATAAATAAATAAAATCTTAAAAAAAAAAAAAAAAAAAAAAAAAAAAAAAAAAAAAAACTAGACAGGGTGCTATTCCTTTCTTGCAGTAGAAAACTTACCTGCCCCCTTCTGTTTGTGCTCCCAGTATACCTTAAACCAGCGCTTCTCAGTGGTGTTCAAGTGTTCTGATAAACATGCTTACATGCCTCTCCCCCGAGTTTTGGATGGCAGTTGGGGGGAACTAGGTCCTCCCAACACTACAGAAGCTCTGCCCTGGAACCCTTTCTGGCTTTCTTCAAGAGCCCAGGTATCACTTTAACCTGACCCACGTCTTGCTTCGCTGCCCCAAACTTTCCTGCTGGAATCCCACCCCAAATGCGTTTCAAAGGGCTAACACCTTCCCCCTCCTCTGCTATTGCTTTTCTCGGAGGTTCTCGTTTGCAGCCTCTCATCAATATTCCATTCCATATTCCAAAATACCACAGAATGAGAAAACAGTTGGGCTTGTTGTTCTTTCCCTAGAGCTTTCTGAGGACGTCCCTGTTTGCTGTGACCAAGAGGGAACTTGGCCCCTGGACGACATACTGAAGCCCTGGGTGGGGCAGCGGGGGCCACTGTCCACCATGCAGCCAGTGGACAGGCCTGTGGCACGGATCCAAAAGGCAGAACCAGAGTGATCGTGCTGCAGGCCAGGGGAGATAGACCCAGAAGGCTCACTGACACCCCGTAAATTCCAGGTGAACCTGCAGGAAGAACTCTGGTGCTTCCCTGGAATGTTTACTGCTCAATTGAGAATATTTGCAAGCAACTGGCAAAAACAAGTCTGTGGCCTGAGATTTGGGCAGTCTAAGAACATTAATTACAAATAATTTCTTAACATCCTTCCCCCAAATTTCATGAATGATAACCATGTTGCAAATTAAATCTTGTAGGTGTTTCAAGGGAACAAAGTAGCCAGGTTAATCACTAGATTTACAGGGCGACTGTTACACATTTCTTCTGCGCTACTAGGTTCGATAATGAAGTCTGAAACTGAGAACCTTTTCCAAGATATCTTCAAGTTTAATAAAAAGACCAATACAGGAGTGCCCCTTATCCATGGTTCACTTTCCATGGTTTCAGTTATTTGTGGTACACTGTGGTCTAGAAGCAGATGATCTTCCTGATTTATCATCACAAGGTCAAGAGTGGCCTAGCACTACATCACAACGCCTACGTCTCACAGCATCACAGGAAGAAGGTCAGTACAGTAAAGATATTTTGAGAAAGAATCCACATTCACATAAGTTTTATGACAGTATGTTGTTATAACTGTCCTATTTTTAGTTCTTATTGTATAGTATTTAATTTATAAATTAAACTTTATCATAGGTGTGTATATATAGGTAAAAATACAGTATCAGGAGGGTTCAGTACTATCCATGGGTTCAAGCATGCACTGGGGGTCTTAGAAGGTCTCCCCCAGGGTCCGGGAGGACTACTGTAGTCTAAATTAAAATGTGTCTTCAAATAATATGATACATGCTAATTAGTGATGGGTTTTCCAAAAGGGATCTCTTCAAAGAAAAAAATCACTGTGAATGTAGGAAATCATTTGAAAGTGAGATAAATGCTTTATTATACAATATTCCCCTCTTTAAATATTTGTTGTTATTATCATCACGATGGCTAGCAATTTAATGAGATGATTTGCAAATGTTGTTTCTCTTTATACCCTTTTAATCTTTAATTCATCCTTACTGTTATCCCTTATCTACACAGCTTACTTCCCACCATGGTCTGGTGGTGAACAGCAACGTTATGACATTGAAGAAATATTTCTATCTATTCTTGTTTCAAATTACAGGGAAATTAGACAAAGGAAGTAAAACTTTTGTGTTTTTAGGCAATTGTGTCTGTTACTAAAATATCAATGCCATGAACCCATAAAGAACACTAAAAGTTAAGATCTTAACAAAGAGAAGAAAACAATCATTTGCATTGCCGGCATTGGCCATTTGTCTTGAATTTTTATTTCCTTCTTGATTTATGGACATGAATTTAGATAATAAGATATTTTCCCAAGCAGAAGGAAAAAGACCAAACACGGGCTATTTGGAGATGACTACTACTTGTGGTCTTGTTTGTTACTCTTGTTTTTAAAGAGATAATGATTACAAGGCATCCTCCCTCAGGAAAGACAATTTCTAAGTGTTATTGTGCAAAGTAAAACTGGTGTTTGTGACACAAAACACCTGAGCATCTCTTGCAAAACCACTAAGACACCTCTGCAACTTTTCAACTCCTAGGCGAATCACTAGGCTAGAAATGTTCCCAAGTCCTTCTCTACTTGTGGCCTCAAAAAGGGGCTGGGAAAAGAGCAAGCTCTTAGTTCCCTGAAAATTCTCCAGTGCATTGAGTAATGAGACGCACGTACCATTGCTCAGCCAATGCCCATAGACTACAAAAGTATTTTTCTTCCCCACTATTTAAAAAAACTTTGGAGCCAGCAATGGAGACTGTTGGGGATAAGGAGTCCACAAAATATAATTACGAATTAACACTATCACTTCTTAGAGCTGATGTCCTGAAATGTATAAGCTAGTAGTTAGGTTCCTTAAGTGAATACAGCTGTGACTCACAGTCCCCCTCCTAATAGAAACTTCGTGAAGAAAGCCTACGTCTGTGTGGTGATCCAAACAACCCTTCAAATAAAATTGTAAACTTTATTATTCAGTTTAAAAATATAAACTACATGCCCAAAAGGGTTAACTTGGCTGGAGTCTACCCACCTTACTTGTTAGGGCCAGGGTTTGAGAGAGACGGATATGACATGACGTTCTTAACCTACTCCATCAAACAGACACAGAGACCCAGAGAAAGAAGGGTGGAGAAGTAAATGAAATTTAAAGAGCCAATTTTCAGGGGGCCTTCATTTTGAGAGTTGGGCTATTTTTGTCCTTGTTTTTAGCAGCAAATCAATTCCTGCCTCCATACCCAAGCATTTGTGAAGAGGAGAGCAGGGGAACCGCAGGCACAGCTGTCCAATTTACATTCACAAATGCAGGTGTTGCTCAGACACAAAACAGAGGTCAGCTGAATGCGGCTCCTAATTAGCTACCTTTTCTACTAGGATTTTTCTTTGTAAAGTTATGCATGCAATTTGGGTTCAACTTAGAGACCATTTTTAGATCCCAGCATGCTATCCACCAAGAAGCGGGCTGTCATTATAAAGCATAATTTACAGCATAGTTAACTTTACATGTTTTTTAAAATCTACATTACACCTAAGGCACATTTCCCTTCCACACACACATTACCCACTCTGTTTTCCATCCCCTTCTGCCTATCTAAAATTTAGTGCAGAATGTAGCCGGAAAATCTTTTATGACAAAACAGGAAGAATTTTGCCCTTTTTCTAAGATTAAGGAAGTCCACAATTTTAATAATGAGGACTAAAGACTTGGTTAAACGGCACAAGAAAAGTAGCTATTTGCTATTGTCTTCAGTGGGGAACACCCTGGGGCTTATTACAGCAGTTCTTAGAAATAGCAGGATGGAGACTGGTATCGAATACAAGCCATTAGGAAACCCAAGCCCTAAATGAAATGACCACAAAATCCTATCAGTTAACAGAAATGCAGCAGCTGTACATGTTTTTTGTAATACAATAGGATATTGTTGCAGAGATAACACTCTTAAAATTAAAAAAAAAAAAAAAAAGCATCCAGCAAGCAATGTGACCGCTTTATTCCCCTATTTGAAAAATGAGAAGGTATGGTGTAGCAGAGCTTTGGAATACATAAATAAGCATGAAGATTGCGGAGAAGACAGGTATTGTATGTACACTAATGGGCTGCTGGGATCAGCTGTCAAAGTCACTGGCTAAACTTGAAGCCACTGTGACTCCCAGCTTCGGCAGGACGTTCAAAGACCTACCCCGGTAATTCCCTGCAGGAAGCAAAAGGTAACGGTCCTCCTCGGATTTTACCTGCCGTACGTATAATCCAAATACTAATTCTTATCTTGGCTCCCAGTTCTGTATCTTTTAAAACTGCATGCTAGAGAAGTTTAAATTCAGTTCGACCTTAAACTTTATAATGATGTAATAGTACACGTTATTTATAATTATATAAATTTTTATATATGGTATTCTGGGCTATTTCAGAGGCTTACTAAAGTCAAGTCGTTTGGCAAAAGATAATATGTATCACAGGGATTGTGACAAATTCATCTCTCTTGATTGTGCTCACTACAGGCCATCCATCAAGATTCAGACCCATAATCCTTCAGAACCATAGAAAGACAAAAACCCCTGTTCTCTAGCCATCTTCTGGGTTGGAATGCAAAGTATTTTGTTGTGGTAAGTAGGGCTTTGAAGATGAAAGTGCTGGGTCCACTCCTGTGACTGTTACCCCAGTGCTCAGCATTCAAAACAGGAGCCCCCGGATCTCAGAGATCATTTTAATCCTCCTATATTAAAACAAACGTGTCTCCCATGCGTTGCTCTAACCGCCTTCCTCTGGCATCTCATTGGCCCCTCCCGAGGGAAGATGAACTCGACTGTTGACTGTCCCAAAAGAATTCCAAACAATTTCCTTACTTGCCTCCCTGTTCCAATGAAGATTATGAGCCTAATTCTTCGAGACTGCTACTAAAATTCCACCCCGCTGGTTCCTGCAGCCTAATTCTTTCAGCATTATGTTTTTTGGCAGAATGATGTGACCCAAATTTGCAGGAGACAATTTGCTGCAACAGTGCTTCTTGCAATGCAGTGAACCCGAGATTAGCATTCCAGGATTATAAATATCAGACTTTAAAAAAAAATAATAATAATTGTTTGCTTCGAGAAACAAGATTTCGAGCTCATATTATGGAAATGGAAATGCTTGGCAAAATGTGGACAATTTTATGAATTAAAGGAAGCTTTCCAGATCAATGGAAAACAATCAAGAAGTAGCAATTTACTTCAGTAAGTGGTGGCAAAATGCTACAGCGGTTCTTTTAAAGATTACGGAAATAGCTGTGCGTGTCTGTGTGTGTGAGATTGTAAAACCATCATGCATTCCATTTCTCAACAGTGGTGGCTGATACTATTCTAAAAGGACATTTTTCAGAGCTGAGGTGTCTTAAAATACAACAAAACAAAAACTGATGAACTATGGCTGTCCCTGTGTTCACCCACCAGGCTGCTCACCAAGGCTTGGCTGTGTGAGCGAATGTTGGTTCAGGTATCCATTATTTCACCTTTTCTCGGTTTCAATCAACTTGCACATAAGGCATCAAGTGAGACCTGACGTTCTTCTTGATTCGAATTTTGTGGATCAGGTTTTGTAAAGAGCCAGAGCAATATCCCCATTGGGAACAAATATGAAACTGCGTGGACTAAAGCTTCCTGGCCATGCTTCCGTGGCTCGCTCCTCGGCCTGTGTAAGCCATCTCTACCGCTTATCTTCCGTGAACTCTAGCCTACCCCCTCTACTGCTGGAGAGACGCTGGCACCTCCGATGTCACTCGGCTGCGACCACCGCCACCGCGTCCCTCCTCACCCGATTCTCATTCACCCTCTCAGAATCCAAACATCAAGACAGAGAAACGGAAGAACAGGGGACACTTAGAAGGGGATTCCTCATTCCGAAAGGTTAAGAATGACAGAGCAGGAGAACAGACACAACAGAAAAAAATAAAATCAAAGGAAAATGTGCACAGTGTTTTCAGCTAGAAGCTAGAGGCGCATGCGCACGTGGTCTTGGGAGGCCTGCATGGCCGCCTCTCTCTAGTGCTCTTACCTTATTTCTCTTGAAGTAGGCTCGTCGGCAGGCCGCAAAGCACTTCTCGCTGCAGAAGCTTTTCACCTCACTTCCCATACTCAGGGAATAGCGCTTGATTCCCACTTTCTGGCACCAGGCACACATTATTTGTACATTTGACACATCATCTTCTATAATAAAAGTATAAGAAAAATGTTCATATCAGAAGCAAACATCCCTTCAAACTTAGACACACCCTGAGCCTGACAGAGCTACCTGAGGCCAAATTTCAATTTCTGCACCTCACCGCTTTCTCACCTCCGTAGGGGAGCCAGCTCCTGAGGGGAAGCCTCAGTGCTTGCTTTTGCTTGCTTTCTCTCTCTTTTCCTTTTTTTCTTTTTTTTTTTCTTGGTTGGCTCTTAAGTCTCCAAAAAAACATCATTTACTTAAAATCCAGAATATGAATGCACACCCAGGAGGGCTCCCGGGGCTTCTTAGCCTGGCAAAATTGCATTTTCTACCTGGTTAAGCCAGGCCCAGTTGTCATGAAGCTGCTAAAATGACCCGTTTCCTCAAAGGTGCTGCTGAAAGCTTGTGAGGGCCACAAGAGGTGGGACGCCCGAGTGCTAACCCACAAATGTGATGCCCTCCTGTGCACCTTGAGGGTCAGGAACCAGGCTCCATCTTGGTCAGCCTGGTGCTTACCACTGTTAGAAGACATGGGGTGGCATTTACCCTTGTGATGTAATGCTTCCCAAGTGGTATGGCTAAGTCAAAAAAGGAAGATGTGAGTGGCCAGATGCCACCGATGGAAAGGCCCTAGCCTGGCTCACTCAGCAGTGTCTTTTGACAAAACCTTCCTGCATGGGTGTCCTCAGGGAGGCACAGGCCTGATTTAAATTCTCTCCACGTGATGTAGCTCATGTCCCGAAATGGAGGGATGGTAATGGAGGTGTCAGGCATGAGACCTGAGGCCACACAGCCGTAACGATCATTCTCGGCTAGGCTGGTCGTCCTAGCAGCTCCTGCTGGACCTGCGGCCCAGGTCATGGAGATGTGCAGAATGACGTTAAGTGGTATGCGAGAATTTTCAATAATTAAAATCCTGCATTTCTTTCCCTTTGCAAGAAAAGAAAACAAATTTAACTGGTGAAAAAAGCCCATATTATCACGAATATTAACTGCTTAAAGCAAAGAGAGGCTTTTAAAGTGAGTCAGCTAACAAAATATATTGAGTAAATCATACTGCAGGTGATAAGAAGTTCTGACAAAAATGTGACAGTGACATTCAAATGGCTCAAGTCTGGGATATACCGGTCTATTTAGGGGTGGGAGCAATGAAAGGAGACTTTAATTAGAAGTCTACAAAATAGGTTCTTGCTGCCTCCTAGGAACTTTTGCTATATTTTGAGTCTTCTGATCCTCCCAATTGACAATGTATGTACATCTGACTGATTGCCACTATCAGCCACATTTCTTCTTCCTTTATGAATTTTTTTTTTTTAACTCTCCCAGACTCGTGCTCCAGACATGAATGATAATCACAAAATCCCCAATAAACTCTGGTATAGTGTCATCTGATTTCTGAATAAAATCCCCCAAAGACTAATTGCTAAGCAAGGCCTGGTCCATGAGTTGTTGACATATTCATGGTTCATACAGTCTGTCATGCAATCATTCCATTTCCAGGGAAAAGATTTGGTTTGAGACAGTGCGGTCATCAGCCTGCAAAATTAGAAGCAAACTAATTTGTAGTGCAGTGATACGGCTCTTTTTCCCCTGAGTATCATCACTCAGAACTATGTGCAGCATTTTATTTACCTTAATGGAATAAATATTGTCATTTTAATGACCACTTTTTTTCACAAATTACATAATGTGATCCATTGTTAATTACCAGATGAGACATGTAAAAATGACCTTTGATATTAATCAAACATTTTTGATAACGTAACTTTCTTTAAATAGAGTCATAACACGAATTCACATGTCGTACAATTATTGCATTTTATAATTTGTCCTAGTCAAAGAAAGCTTTATTTCTATTTTATATGGTCCCTAATATGGTGTCTGTCTACACATAGACATTTTACATGAAATGTCTATAGACGTGAAATGTTATAGACATGAAAACTGAACAAAACTCTATAATTTACCTCAGGGTATGAAGGAGGTTTTTTTTTTTAAATTAGATTAGAAATAATATATTTTAAAAATAATCATCTGTCATTCCTAAACTAATGAGAACTACTGGTTTCTATTGTTCCCAATTGATTAGCTGCTTTAAAATAGTAAAGCCCTAAAAAAGAAGATGATACAGCAGAACGCTCCCAAATGATCCGTTGGCAATATGTTTGATTCTGGTGAGATCTGAAAGGAAAAGAAACTTTTATGGGGGAAATTACTTGGCCTCCAATTCAAAAAGGAGTCCCCACTTCCCAAGGAGCCTCTTTAGAACAACCATTCGGTTCCCCTTGTTGTTCCTTCCCTTGGATTGTCTTGTTTGAGAAACAAAACCTAAAATTTTTCCTTCTAGATCTTTAATGGATACAAATAAGATAAAATAAAATAATCCACCATAATGGACTAAAATTGAGATGGGAAAGGGGAGAGAACAAAGCACTAATGAGGCGGGCACACAGCCTGGCAGGAAGGAAGGAGGCTGGGGAGAGGGCAGCTCGCCATCTCCCTCATGCTTCCCTCCATCACCGCCAGGCAGAGTAGCCGGTCAGTTTTTCAAGAGGAGGCAAGGATTCTCTCTTACAACAGACCTAACAGAGAAACAAAAAGTAGAATTTTAAGGGAAATTGCTTTTACAAATCAGCTGTACTAGAAAGCAACAATATGAGAAGATGAGACAAAAGAAATTGTGCACTTTTGTTTTGTATGTGGCAGTTGGAAAACTCAGAATGGTGGTTAGCATCTGTCTTGTTAAATAATTCAGTATTCCCATCCATTTCTCATAAAATTCCATTTCATGAAGGCAAACACTTGGGAAAAAATTCCACTGGATTTCTCCTTTTCTGTCATCAAACTGTTACCAAGAGCTGGTGCTCCAAAGATGGGAAAACATTTTCAGATATCTCAGGTACTCCAGTCTTATAAAAGCCATTTTTATTCATGTTATACTTAAGAAACTAAGAACTATAATTATCTAAGTTAATTTTTCAGCTAAAACATAGCTCAAAATTCGGGTCCTAGACATGAGATGGTGTCCCATCTTAAATGGGTATAACTGTACCCCTAGCAAAATGAGCTTTTCTTAAGTGCTTAAAACCAAAGGGATAGGCTTGTTTCAACAACCACATTTTTAAAAAATCTGAAACCTGGTAATTATGTGCATGCTTTACACTGGCAACATAGAAGTCCCCAGCATTTTAGCTTTTCTAACTTGATCTGCTGTAAAAAGAGAAAATTTATTTAAAAAAATATTTCTTTGAACTAAAGAGAACCTGATTTCCTATCTTATATTTAGACTAAAGACTGTGCCTTTAGAGACTTGAGATTACCTCAAAGAAGACTGGTGTTACAGATTTTTCCTTACAGCCGTTAGCTGAGTCTTTTTCATAATGAACAATGCAACAACAAATGTAAAATATTTACAGCATTAAGTCACATTCCCAAGGCCAATAGTTTGTATAACATGATAAAATTTTCATATGATAATACCACATAAATATGCATCAATCAAAATATGCATGTTTCTATCAATCATGAAAATTTTGTACTACCTTTTTAGGATTTAATTAAGCAAAATGTTTAGGGTATTTTCTTTACAATCTAGTGTTCAAAGAGCTCTAGAACATTATTCCATTTTTACATCCCAGAAGGAGAAGTTCAGATTAATTACTTTGAGATGAAATCAAAATTGTATTTATTTATCATCATGCAGAGAAGTATGAGATCAAGCATTTCTGGAATGCATGGGTGAAGGATGCTGAAATTGTTTGAGAAGCTGCCTTTTCTGGTGACTTTCAAATATAAGGACAGCCTTTGGTCGGTGGCATTCTAGGGTCAATTGAATTGACTATGAGCACGCATACTAGCTTACCTGACCAGAGCACAAAGAAAATCAGGAGGGTCTTAATGGACCCCAAGGGATTAAACTGAGGATTTACCACCCCTTTGTAACTTTCATGAGAGTCCAAGACTGAGGACAAAATCTGAAAAGATTTGCTGGTGATGTTTCTCTCCTCCAACAGTTCCTGGAATGATCCAGACAATCATTTCAAGATTTGAATTATATTTGAGACAAGTTGCAAGGCAGTCTGAAAGGACTCCTGGGTGTTCTCCACACCATGAAAGGACAGTACAGCATGGGTAGCATTCTGTCACTCTATTCGTCAGAGTAGCTATATTTAAGAACACAGATGAAGACATAGGCTGGAAGGTAGGCAAGAAACTAAGGTTGAAGTTTGCTTTCTTTATAGCCCTTCTTGGAATAATTCAACTCCAAAAATTTTTATGCAATCTCACTCAAAAGCCTCTACAGAGTCCTACAGAAGCTTCTGTACAATTCTTTAGGTTCTAGAAGTGAACATACAAGGAGACCTGGAGAAAATTTGGAACACTGAGCAAAAAGGAAAATAATCATAGCTAGCCATCATTCAGTATTTTATGGTGGCAGGCACAGTGCAAAGTTCTTTAAATCTATCATTTCATCTTAATCACAACCACTGTCCCCCAGACAAATATTAACTGATCCCCTCTGGGTAAAGTGCCCCGATGGGTAAAGTGAGGTTTAGGTTAGCAATTTACTCCAAATCACAGAGCCAGTACATAACAAAGCCTAGACTCCAGAGCCTAGGCTCTTGACTACAACATCTTAGAGACCAGGGCCTTTCTAAAAGCATGGATTACACTCCATCCACACGGACTTCCTCTGCAAAAAGGACTAAAAGCTGTCACAAGATTCTGTTACTTACACAGCACCCTGCTCCATGACACACTAATAGACAAAGGAAATGAAATCAAAAAGGTCAAAATGTCTTTGAGGAAACAGCTCAAGTGTTATTCAATCAATATTTGTTGATTGATTTTCAAAAAAAGTTAAAGGCTCACAATGCAAGCTTTTATTTCTTTATGACTATGAGACTTGGATTTGCTGCATTCTGTCTGAACTTTCACCAGCAAGTGCCACTTAAACATTAAACAAGGAGCCAGAGCCAATAATACCTGGATCTCAGGAAGCAGTCATTCTACCCACAGGCAAGGAGAACTCTTCCCGGTTTTCTGTTTAGTCAGGAGGGGGATCACAGCAAGACATGGATAAGATTGATTTTCCATGTGGGTGAAGCAGGGAATCACTTACATCTGTAATTCCAAAGATGCCACTAAGAATATCCTAGCTTCAAAAATTATGCCACAACTCCTCACTAACATTAAATTCTACCATTAGAGAGTAATTTATTTGGCCAAATACTTTTTATATCCCATTAAAACACAAATTCCCTAAAAGCAGTAAAATTCAGTAAATAGTTGCCAATTATGACTTATGCTTTAAAATCAGTGGTTCTTTCTGAAAAATGAGTTTTCACAGAGAATGGGGAAAAGGGCTGAGGACAAAGTTCCAATGAGAGATGTGAAGGGCAAAATGGGACAGGTTATGGTATGAGAAGCCTGTGGTCACTCACTGCTTTGCTAAAGTCTAGCCCTGGACATACAGATAGAGAAAGCTGAGGCCAACCAAGCAAAGAGTAGACAGGAAAAAATACTATCTGAGCATACAATAGCAGCTCTATCTCCAGACTGCCTTTTAGATGAGAATATTAAAAAGTAGGAGTTGAAGGATGTGGGAGGAATAGCATATAGACAGGGACCTCTGGAAAAGAAAAGCAACAGGCAGATTCACTTAACACCACCTCAAGGGAGTGAATTTCTTTCTGTTTTTGTTTGTTTGTTTGTTTGTTTGAGTGAATGAGGTAACACACACTGCTTTGCAAACCTCAGTCACTATTATTGAAAGACAATGTGATGGAGTGCCAGGAACCAGAGACAGAGGACTTAAGTGAGAGTACTAATACTGCAACTTCCAGTTGTACAGCACTCTAGCTGAGTGACCCACAGTCACTCAAGGGACAGTAATGCCCACCCTAACCGTAGCTGCGGTGACAATGAAATGATAGAGAAGCAGCCACATCCTACATGTAAACGAGCCTGCCTTAGGATTACCAGCAACTAGAGCTGCAAGAAAAGGGAAAGGCCAGCTGTATACATCCTGGAGAGGCTGGATGACCAGGCTCCGGTTTCCTCAGTCACATACCCCCTCCCCATGGATGACATCTGCAGAACCACTATCTTTGACTACAAATAGCAACCCGGTTAATTGGTTAAATTTCACTAACTCAGACTATTTAAGAGTAAAGCCATTAATTTAATAAAAGCTTCACTTACAGTTATTCTTTTTAAAAATTACTTAACTTGAATTAATAGTTGACAAGGTGTTACCAAATATATCACTGTACTGCCAGATGTTCTGTAATTAATAGATGGGAATTCTTGGTAATTATTACATCAACTAGCTACACATGGGTGGATCTTCCTAAGTGCCTGAGAAGTTTGCTCTTTTAAAAAGTATCATAGTAACAACCGAAAATCTCTGCCACCTTGGTAACAACTATTAAAAATTGCCAAATAATAGAGTCTGAATGAATACAATTTTATTGGACTTATTTCCCATTAAAAGGCTAGGTACAGGGGCGCCTGGGTGGCTCAGTTGGTTAAGCAACTGCCTTCAGCTCAGGTTGTGATCTCAAAGTCCAGGAATTGAGTCCGCACTGGGCTCCCTGCTCAGCAGGGAATCTGCTTCTCCCTCTGACCCTCTCCCCTCTCATGCTCTCTCTCTCTCATTCTCTCTCAAATAAACAAATAAAATCTTTTTTTAAAAAGGCTAGGTACAATGAAATGATAAAGGTTCCATACAACTATGATTTTTCATAATACCAAAAATTACCCCTATTTTTTTCCTTTGGAAATAAAGCCATTTGAACTGACTTCAAGAATTATTATTTTTTTAAAGATTTTATTCATTTATTTGACAGAGAGAGAAACAACAAGAGCAGGAACACAGCAGGGGGAGTCGGAGAGGGAAAGCAGGCTTCCTGCTGAGTAGGGAGCCGGATGCCTGGCTCAATCCCAGGACCCTGGGATCATGACCTGAGCCAAAGGCAGACACTTAATAACTAAGCTACTCAGGCACCCCAAGAATTTTTTTCATGTTTTTGGCTGAGGTGATTTCAAGAATTTAAATGGTCCATGCCCCTCTAAATAGAGTGGTTCTTTTTTTTTTTTTTTTTTTTAAGATTTTATTTATTTGACCGAGAGAGATCACAAGCAGGCAAAGAGGCAAGCAGAGAGAGAGAGGAGGAAGCAGGCTCCCTGCTGACAGGAAAGCCCGATGCGGGACTCGATCCCAGGACCCTGAGATCATGACCTGAGCTGAAGGCAGAGGCTCAACCACTGAGCCACCCAGGTGCCCCTAAATAGAGTGGTTCTTAACCCCAAAATAAAATCGAAATCTTGGGCACCTGGGTGGCTCAGTCAGTTAAGCGTCTGACTTCAGCTCAGGTCATGATCCCAAGGTCCTGGAATTGAGTTCCGAGTTGGGCTCCCTGCTCAAGGGGCGGTGGGGGGGGGTCTGCTCTTCCCTTTCCCTTTGCCCCTCCCTCAAGCTTGTGCTCTCTGTTGCTCACTCTCTCTCTGAAGCAAATAAACAAAATCCTCAAAATAAAATAAAATCAAAATCTCTCTACAAAAACTAAAATTTCATTCCAGTAAGTAAAAGGAATGAGCACACTATACATAAAATGACAGCAAAATTACAGAATTTAGTTTTTAAAATTCTAATGAAATGTTCCTATCCTATTTTTAATTTTGTATATATATATGATACATATATATGTGCAGAAATGTGTGTGTATGTATGTAAAACATGTGACTCCAGAATGAATTAAACGTCTACATACTGGTCTCTGCTCTAGACAACTAGTCAAGAACAACCAGTTGAATAAGACACAGCCCCATTCCCAAGAACAGAAAGAAAATTGTGTGCCTCATTATATGACAGGCAGAATGTGGTAAGAGAGAGGTTCAAAAACCTGTTAGAAGCCCAGAAAGTACAGCTTTTGAGTGGGGTCTGGAGGGGGAGAACGTTCGAGAGGAGAAGGGAAAGGACAGAAGGAAAGCAGGAACCAGGGCATGGGGCTCAAGGGTGGCAAGGAGTCCTGAAGTTGCCCCATTCACCAGGATTGTAAGAAGAGAAGAGTAGATCAGACTGGGGCCTGAACAAGGAACCCCTTGAAGGATGTTTGGCAAGGCAATGGAAGGGGCTCACCCTTATTCCACAGGTAATGGGGAGCTCCTGAATGTTTCTTCGTGGAAGATGACAGGATCAGAGACATGCCAAACAATGTTACTCCAGCGGGCTGGATCGGAATTCAGAAAGACTGGAACCTCGTTCTGCATCTGGTAGCCTCAGTAAGCAACAAGGCAGCAGGCTCCAAGTCTCCTTTGCCTTTGTGTGTTCAGTGCCTAGCACACAGCAGGGCTTAAACTATGTTGAATAAATAAATGGACACATGGATGGACGGACAGATGGACGGATAGAGAGGGAAGGAGATGAAGCACGGAACCTATAGAGTGACAGTAGAAATGAAAAGACTTAACCAATTGCCTTCATCAGTTCGTCTCCCTGTGTTTCTTGTCAAAAAAGACCAGGGAAGGGATGCCTGGGTGGCTCAGTCAGGTAAGCAGCTGCCTTCGGCTCAGGTCATGATCCCAGTGTCCTGGGATCGAGTCCCACATCGGGCTCCTTGCTCGGCAGGAAGCCTGCTTCTCCCTCTGCCTTTGCCTGCCACTCTGCCTGCCTGTATGCTCGCTTTCTCTCTCTCTCTTTCTCTCTCTCTCTCACAAATAAATAAAAATAAAATCTTAAAAAAATATATGTCTTTAAAAAAAAGATTGGGGAAAAGTCCAAAAAGTTCTTTGAGAAAATGAGCTATGTAGTCAAAGTCAAAGAGTGAATTTGCTTTACTTTCAGGGTCCCTTCCTCATTTATTTTCCCAACATTCAAACAAAGAAGGAAAATAGAACAAGAGATCCCATAAGCCTCAAAACAGTAATTCTTGGGACTCCTGGGTGGCTCAGTTGGTTGGACGACTGCCTTCGGCTCAGGTCATGATCCTGGAGTCCCGGGATCGAGTCCCGCATCGGGCTCCCGGCTCCACGGGGAGTCTGCTTCTCTCTCTGACCTTCTCCTCGCTCATGCTCTCTCTCACTGTCTCTCTCTCAAATAAATAAATAAAATCTTTTAAAAAAAAAAAAGACAGTAATTCTCTCTTGAATACCATTCTGAACTTGGATTCTCCAACAAGACACTACTTAGCACATGTGTATAAAGTTCCTCGGCATTAACTGGAATTTCTCCCCATAATTTCCCTGATTTGCCACTGAAGGGACTCCTGAATCTCCTGAACCATCTCACCTCCACATCTCAGTACTCACTATGGAGAGTCGGTCTTTCCTACATAATCACCCCAAGAAAGTGGAATAAGAAAGGAAGATGGTAGAACTTAAGAGTCAAGAAAACCTCCATGCGACATTACCCAAAGCACATTCTACAGAATACTAATCCCAGGAGACACTTAAATGGGTGTTATTATTAAAAAGGCTTCCATGGTTAAACATGTATGAAAACATTGGGCTAAACAAAGTTAAATAATAGACCCTTTACCGTAAGCTTTTTTGGTTCTACCAGTGTATAACTAGGAATCCTAAAGGAGGGAGATAGAATGCTATATTTCACCAATCTGACCATGGACAGAGAATCCACAAGACTGGGCTTCTAAGGAAGCCTCCCCTGGATGTGCTGTTCTATTACCCTCCATTAGCACTGAAGCATGAGCACTTCCACATGGGTCATCAATTATCAGGCAAATCTCTCTTTTGCCCAGAAATGGGTCCATAATTCCCAGGATCTTTGTCCGCATTGGGCAAAAAGACAAGGCCTGAAGCCATGTGGCCAGTGCTAGGTGGGCTGACCAGCACCTACTGGTCCTCAATAAATACCACCAGACAGAACAAAGACATCCATGGTTCACAAAGTCCTGTGGTATCTGCTCCATGCACTCCATAAAAAGAAGGCAACCCTTTTCCTGCAAAGTCCTACAGAAAAAAATAGCAGAAATGAATAATAAGGCAATGGGAGAACAATGTTGCTCTTAACACACTGAATAATTCATGTCGACCAGGTGGTTGCCATGGACAAAGAGCTCAAGTAAAATCCTGTCCCCCATTCCTGAGCCCTGCATCTGACCCTGTGTCCAAGCCAAATGCCTTGGGACAATGATACCGCAATCATGGGTTTGCTCTCCACTGGACCTCTCTCCTACATGGCTGAGGTCCACTCCTTGAGCCCCAGCACCTAGACAATAGATGCACGTGATTAGGGAGCAAGGTCAAAATATATGCACCAGCAAATCCATCACTGATGGAAAAGAAATTCCAAGCCCCTGCTCCACAGAGAGGGGCATCATCTCCAAAGAAATACAAATGGCACCATTTTAGGACTAAGGGGTCAAGCTGCTCTACATAGGAAGCCAGAACAAGAAATGCACTCCCATCACCCCCTATTTACAAAAAAGATAAGATCCCAGCCCTCAAGGAGCTTCCTATGGCTGTCCCCAGTGTAAAATGTCAAGATGAAATAGAAAATGACCATGGAAAAGCCAGCCCTGCTCCCATGGCTCTATCACCACCCAGAGGTCACAAAAGCCAGGTATTTCTGGTGACGACCGAGAGGGATATAAACAGCCCCACCGGGGGTGGGGGTTGGGGGGAGCATAAGCAGCCGCATCGTGACTGATTAGCAGGCCAAGTCCCACCTCTTGGCATTAGGGGCAGTCCAGGCAAGCAGCATACGGTGCCAAGATTGCCATTCAAGGGGAGGTAAATTTATGAATTAGAGACTGGGTGTCAAAAGGACACCTGAGTGCAATAGGTTGAAGAGTAGGTTGAAGTTCAAGTTCAGTAGGTCGAGTAGTAGGAAGAACTTCACTCAAATAAATCTCTTAAAAGAACCAAGATGAACCTACTGGAACACTGCCAACAATAATTTACTTTCCTCTTGACCTTTCCATCTTGAACTATTCATTGAAATTTCTTGAATGAGAGCAACGAATGGTTGAGGAACTCTCTGAAGGGGTCCCATGGTGATCCCCACTCGGGAATGTTTTGGCATGAGATATCACATGCCAGAGGTGTCCAGCTATAGTAAAGGTGGAGGACGGCCACACCAAAAGGAAATCTTTCAGAGTCTTTTCTTCTCTCTTCATACTCCCTTTGGTCCACTTTGGCTATGTACTCCTGTGACTCCAGTTAGCATTCAGAAGGCGAAGAGTTCCAAATCAACATAGCTACCTCTCCTTGAGATATTATTTCCAACTACCTCCCAGAACCTAAACCCACCATGTCCAAAGCTGCACACCCCTCCTCCCCATTACCTGACCCTTTCCTGTGTTTCCCCACTCCGTTTTTACCCCTACCATCTATGTGGCTACCTGCAAGCAGAAATCTGGCATCTTTTCTGCTTCTTCTGTCCTTCCCACCTCCCACATTCTGTTATTCACCAGCTCCTCCTAAATATTTTTATAATACACCCACATTCATTCAATTCATGCATGCATTCAATTCATTCAATAAATAAATAAATATTTGCCAAGTCTAATTATGTACCAGGAACTGTTCTAGATGCCCATCTTTATGGAGTTTACCGCTGTCCATTCCAGTGAAGCCACCAATACCTCTGGCCCATCCTACAGGAAGCCTTCTCCTTTATTCCTGTCCAGTTCATTCCCTCCACTCAGGATATGAGAAAGTCCTCTGAAACCCAAGTCTGATCACTGCTTTCACCTGCTCAAAACACTTCAGTGGCATCTACTGCCCTCAAGAAGAACTTGGACTACCTCAGCATGACCTCAATAAGCAGACCAGCCTCTCAGTTTGTCCACTCTCCGGGCTCTGGCTTGTTCTACTTTCTTTGAGGTTCTCACTCTTCTCTGAGCCTTTCCATGTGCTGCTTCCTCATCCACAACCTCAAAATCATCGACTAATTCAGTCCTACTGCCCTTTCATTCTCTTACTTTAAACCTCATCCTAGGGAGGCCTTTCTTGACCCCAAACCTGGTCAGATCATGCAACACTCTGGACTTGATCATCACCAGATGGGACTGAGATTTCTTTTTAATGTCTGTCTCCTCCAGCAGACTGAGAGCCAGTTAAGACAAGGACCATGTCTGGTTCACTAGAATGAAATGTCTGACTTTGGACCTCAGCATAAGCAGCAGGAAAAGCAGAATCCTTACAAGGTGCACCTTGGGTGGTTGGATGCCCAAGGTGGGAGTGAGGGTGGGGATAGGGGAGGAAGCCAAAGACACCATCTTCGGTAATCACTCAGAACAAAGTTGCTTTAGTGGGAAACACCAGTGAAAAGACCCAGAACAGAATGTGATCGTTATTTCCACTTGCCTTGGCCAAGTCCAAGAACTAAGTCTTCTCAATTTAACAGAAACTTTGAGAAGTCAGCATTGGGAATGTCCCTAGAATAACAAGAATTACCAGCTTCACCATCACTTCTCTCTTAACCAAACTTTATTTATACCCTCAAATAAGTAATAGCAAATAGTTCAGTTGGGTCTAGGCTAATCCCAGAAATATACCCACCCTCTACAAGCAAAGGAAAATACAGCTGACATTTCCTCTTATTTCCTGTTAGCATCTTAGCACCTTGTTGACCTAGGGACAGGGTTTTCTGGAATCCTAACTAGGTCATACCCCTAGTTGCAGGCTATGTCAGGGATCAGGGCTATGTGACTTAGAATCCATGTTTAGACGGTGTCCCCAGTCCAGAAGTGAGTTCTGGCCCTGGCTCTACCATTAATGCAACTTGGTGACCTTGAGAAGGTTGTTTAGCCTCTCAGTTTCATTTCCTCAATCTGTAAAAGAGAGAATTTAACTAGATCATCCCTGAGGTCCCTTCTAACTAAAATTCTAGGAGTCTAAATCTGTCAAAATAACAAGATTCATTTAAAGGAGGGCAGCCAGAGGATATTCTTTTTCTTTTTCTTTTTTTCTTGAAGTCCTGACTTAATTTCTTCCCTTTTTACCCTTCTCTATGGCCACCATTGTTGTCCCTTGCCATTTCCACAAGAGGCTTGGAAAATTCTTTGACTGATGGGATAACTTTAGAAGTAGCCCTTTCTGAGCTCTCCAGTATTTGCACCACCATGAATCTGGTAGTTTATTTTTACTCCTTTTTTATATATTTATGCCTCACTTTAAAGGGAAATAACATGAATGTCCATAAAATTTTCCATTGATGCCTGATCTTTCACTGTGGACCTCCACATGCACGATATTTTATCACGAGTTTCCCAGAAAACAGACTCTGAGACACGGATTTGCATCCAGGTGGCTTATTGGGCATGTGATTCCAGGAAGTAAGAATGAGGGGCACAGGAAAAGAACCTGAGGAGGAAGAAGAGCCAAGACAATGAGGTATAACCAATGGAAAGTGGTGTTCAATCATAAAAAACATTCTTTGGAGTACATGAAATACATTTCCTAGCTATTTGCCCAGGGGACAAAAGAAGGAAGAGTTTATTCACCAACTCTCATGCCCCACTGACCCAGTGTGTTCATTTCTCTACACTCTCGGTTTGCATGCGTGTATGTGCCAAAAGGATTTCCATAATGCCCACACTGTCATATCAGAGAAGCCCCACAGTAGGAAGCTACAGACATATGCCATAAGTGTGAGGCAAGGCCCTTTCAGAATGCACAGGCCTAAGCTGTCAAAGGACCACTGCAATCACTGGACTAAGAGGTGGGACCAAGGGGATCCAGAGACAGGCTCAAGAGGTGTCCCATACACAGAGCTGTCATCACTGTAGAGTCTGCTTTCTCAACCATGGCACTATTGATATTGTCAGCCAGATAATTCCTTGTTGTGGGGCTGTCCCCTGCATTGTAGGAAGTTTAGTGCCATGGCTGGCCTCTACTCCCTGTATGCCAGTAACTTCCTCTCTCCCAGCTGTAGCAACCAAAATATCTTCAGCTATTCCCAACTATCCCCTGGGAGGCAAAGCAACCACTGGCGTAAAGTATTGAATATCCTATTTTTGTTACTCACCCGGTACCACTTCATTTCTCTCTACTTACATCGTATCAAAAGCTGTTCTCAAGTAGACCACTCAGGGAGATATTTATGTCTTATACCTGCATCTTAACTTTCGGGTCTCGCTGTGATATATTTCATGTAAGTAGATGATAATGCCTTAATAATAAAGAATGAGGAGATTTTAAATAGTTGATTTAAACAGTTGATTTTGATTAGTCTATAAACAGACTAGAGATGGGGGGAAATGCTGAAATTGTATTCTAGGATATAGTTAATTAAATCAGGAAGAGTTAAAATTTAAAAAAAAAACAAAAAACACCTTTTTTTCAAACTCTAAGTCTCCAAGTAAAGGACTCAAGATTTTTTGAGACAAGGATCTTTTCCCACAATAATGTACATGAGGATAGGGTCCTTATCTAATGGGACTCGTGTCCTTCTGAGAAGAGACAGCAGAGAGTTGCTATCTCTCTCTGCCACATGAGAACACAGAGAAGGTAACTGATTGTAACCACAGAGTTTTTAACAGATACCAAGCCTAATGTTGTTGATCTTGGACTTGCATTCTCCAGAATTGTGAGAAAATAAACTTTGGTTGTATTTAGTTATGGTAACCCAAGCTGATGAATATATTTGTCATAAATCCAGAATCTGTTCATATTTGTTTCTGAACTCCACTGCAGTGATTTATATGCGTATCCTTTTATCATTATTTCATTGTCTCTTTTTAATACAACAGAAATCATTTATTATTGCTCACGGGGTCTGTGAGTTAGATATTTGGGAGTAATTTAGAGCAATTCTGGCTCAGAGTTGTTCATGAACTTACATCCAATGTCTCTTGGGGCTGCAGTAATCTGAAGGCTTGAATTGGGCTGCGGGACCCACTTCTAAGGCAGCTCAACCACAAGGCTGGTAAGCTGGTGCTGGCTGTTGATGGGAGACCCCTTCCTGTCCACATGAGCCCCTCCACAGGGCTGCTTGAGTTTCCTCATGTTCCCTCAAAAATGAACAATCTGAGAGAATTAGGCAAAAACTACAATAACCTTTTATGACAGCCCCAGAAGTTAGTCACATAAACCAGCCTTGATTCAATGTAGAAAGAAATTACCAGGAGACCAGGATCATTAGGGCCATTTTGGAAGCTGGGTTCCAGAATTTCATTTATCTGAAGTCCAAAAATGGGCAAATAATAAACTATATTACTAGCGGGGAGCCTCTGCTGGTGTTAAAACTGTAGAAGGAAATAAGGCAAAGATGGCCATAAAAGTGGTTACCTCTTGAATGGAAAGTTGTGTGTGGACAAGGATCATTATTTGTGGGAAAAAGATACGTGTATATTTTATGCACTTTTACATGTATATTTTAAGTCAAAAGAGAATTGACATGAGAAACACAAAGTGTTCTTTTCTCTCTTATGCCTCAAACACAGATGAGGCTTAAAGTATGTTCAAAAGAAGAATAATAACAACAGTACAATTAACACTGATAATAACATAAACTTATTTAATTATGAATTAATTATTCTAGGTATTACAATGACTATTGGGATCTAGTAGTATAAGTCTTCCTTTTATTTTTTTCTTCAAGATTGTCCCAGCTAATTTTGCCCCTTTGCATCTCCATGTAAATTCAAGATGCAGGTTTTTAATTTCCACAAAATTGTATGCTGGGATTTTTATCAGAATTGAATACATAGATCAATTTAGGAAGAATCTGTCCTTTTAGAATATTATTCATCAATCCATAAACATGGTGTGTCCCTCCACTGATTTAGGTCTTCTTTGATTTCTCTCGGCAATATTTATAGTTTCCTATATAACAATCTTGCATATATTTTGTTAGATTTTTTTTTTTGCCCTGGGTTTTTCATGGTTTAATGCTATTTTAACTGGTATTTTTAAATTTTGTTTTTTACTATATTTGTAGCTGCTATATAGAGATATAATGGATTTGGGAGTACTGCCTATGTTTAGAGACCTTGATAAATGTACTCGTTAATTATAATAGTTCACCTGTACATTGATGGAAAAGGGATGGTTGTAAACAAAATGCCATTTTTACATTTCAAATCTTGTATTTTTAGTTTCTTTTTCATGCCGTATTACATTATCTATGAACTCAAGTACAAAATTAAATAGAAGAGGTGATAGTGGTCATCTTTATCTCATTCTTGATCTCAAGGAAACCTTTCAATATCTCACAATTAAGTATGATATTTGCTGTAGGTTTTTTGTGGATAATTTTTGTCATTTTATGGAAGATCCATTCTGCTCATATTTTGCCAAGAGTTTTTATTATTGTGTTACATTTTTATCAAATTATGTTTTCTGCATCTATTGAGAATATTGTTTGAGGTTTTATTTTATTCTGTTAATGTAGTTAAGCATATTGATGGATTTCTTAAGCTTAAATCAACCTTGCATTCCCAGAAAAGAATTCAAATTAGTCATGATGTATTATCTTTTAGTATACATCACTGGATTTTGTTTGCTATGATTTTTTTTTGAGGGTTTTTGAATAAGTGTTCATGATGAACAGAAGTTTTCCATCTTAATGTAATTCAATTACATTAAATTATCATTTTCCTTACTTCTAATGCCCTTGTCATGTCATGGGATCAAAGTCATGCTGGGATTATAAAATGAGTGAAAGTAGTTTTTTTTGTTTTGTTTTTTCTATTCTCTAGAAGAGTTTCTCTACGTTTGGTTTTCTTTTTTTCCTTAAATTTTTGGTATTATCTACCACTGAAGCTACCTGTACCTAGAATATTCTTTGTAAAAATGATCTAATAATTTTTTTTTAAGATTTTACTTATTTAGAGAGAGAAAGAGAGCACATGAGCAGGGAGAGGGTAGAAGAAGAGAGCAAATCTCAAGCAGACTTCATACTGAGCATGGAGCCCAATGCAGGGCTTGATCTCAAGATCCTGACATCATGACCTGAACCAAAATCAAGAGTCAGATGCTTAACCGACTGAGCCATCCAGGCACCAGTTTAATTTCCTTAATAGATGTAGGACTACTCAAGTTTTCTATTCCTTCTTGTGCCTGTTTTGATAAGTTAAATTGAACATAACATGACTTCTCTTTTGCAGAAATTCTGGGAATTACTTCCAGTAATCATTACTTATGTGTAACATCAAAATTATTAGGCCTAATGACATATGGGTGATATAATCTTTTCATTTACTCACAATTCAAATTTTTTTCCAGCAGTTTTTCTAAAACTTAAATCTATTATTTCAAATCACTCTTCCAGAGTAAAAAATTAATAATTAGCTGATAGTTGTCTAAGTGGCATAAATTTTCCATCAGACTTTTTTTGGCTGCCATAATTACACATAGAGGTGAGTTTTCTTTAAATATGTTCAGTCAACTAACAAATACATATTACAGTATATTAAAATAGACTCAAATCACAAAATCAGGTGGTAAATTCACTATACAAGTCACAAAATCAAGAATTTAAAAATTAAAGTAATTACAGATTACCTAAGCTAAGCACATCATTATTAAGACAAGGAAACTGAGGCACAGAGAAGTAAAGTGACTTATCTTATTTACACGGCCAGTAAAAAGCTGAGCTGGCATTCACAACCCAGGTTTCCTGATTTTTGCTCTGGTAGTCTTTCCACCACATCATGCTACCATTGAAACCACACATTTGAGAGATGCCTTGGTGGCTCAGTCAGTTAAGTGTCTGACTCTTGATTTCAGCTTAATGTCATGATCTCAGGATCACAAGATCAAGCCACGTGTCAGGCTCTGTGCTCAGCAGAGAGTCTACTTGAGATTCTTTCTCTCCTTCTCCCTCTGCCCCCCGCTTTTTTGTACTAGGTACTATCTTTTATTCAAATGAGGCAAACACCGAGGATCAGACAGATGGTCACATAGATGGTCATCTGCCCCAGGTCATAAAGCATAGTATGTACTCAATAAATATTAGCCAACCAATATGAAAGATAGAAAAGGCAACACTGGCCTCAGACCCAGTCTGACTTCCAAGCCCATGTTCTCAGCCATTCTTAGGGACCAACTCCATCCTACTAGAACAATGTGTTTGTCTTCCCGTCTCTCGCCATATAAATGGAAGCCCCATCAACTCATCACTCTCTCTCTTTCTCTCTCTCTCTCTAAAATAAATAAATTTTTAAAAACACACACATATTTTGATTTGGTATTAAGAATGTCTGAACATACACAATGGAATATTACTCAGCCATAAAAAAGAATGATAGCGTGCCATTTCACAACAACATAAGGGTATCGTGCTAAGTGAAGTAACTCAGACAGAGAAAGATAAATACCAAATGATTTCACTTGTATATGGAATCTTAAAAAAAAAATGAACAAACAAACAACAACAATGAAACAGACTCATAAATATAAAGAACAAACTCGGGGTTGCCAGAGGGGAGGGGAGCAGGGGATGAGCAAAATTGGTGAAGGGGGTTAATAGGTACAAACTTTCAGTTCTAAATAAATCAGCATGGGGATGAGAAGTACAGCACTGGGAATACAGCCAATAATACTGTAATAATTTTGTATGGTGATAGATTGTCACTACAAAAAAAAAAAAAGAGAGAGAGAGAGAGAATGAACATACTGAAATTTGAGTTCCACCTTTTCAAGAACCCTCAATTTTATTAAAAAAATAAAATAAAATAGGGCCCATATCATAGTAGGTAAGATTTTGAGACTTCATTTTGTATCTTTCGTTAATCACCTTGAATTCTGAATGACTGTCTTCTGGCCTACATTATGTTTTAGATGTCATTTCTCCTCAACTGTGTAAATATAACAGTTCCTGATTATCTCCCTATAGACCTTCTGCTACTCCATTTTGCCCTTTTGCTGCCACCAAGCTCCACCAAATGCTGCTAAAACTCCTTCCAAAATCAAAGTGGAACGATGTTTTGATTATACCAAGTACACTGTAAGTTCCCAGTGGTCAAGGATGATGACGTACACATTTGTATTACCTAGCATAATGTGAAGCACACTCAGTAAACACATAATTGACTGACATAGGTTTTTGGATAATCCAGGGCTACAAATATGGGTTAAGGGGACATCATCCCTAAGTTCAAATGTCAGTTCTGCCACTTATTACCTGTGTGACCTCAGGCAAGTTGCTCTGGGTCTCAGTTTCCTCATCTGTAAAACAAGGTTAATAATAGCATCCATACAGAGTTGTTCTGGAAATTAAATGAGATAATAATCTATTAGCACAATGTCTGGCCCATAATAAGTGCTCAAAAAATATTCGCTAGGATGAGATTCTATCATTACGATTATTAACTATTCCTATTCCTGCCATTCACCATAATTCCTCCTGTCCTTTTTCTAAGTGAATTGGAAAATTCCCCAAACCTGAGGGTTCAGTGAACACCTTTTTTTTTTTTTTTTTTGAGAAATCTATCTGCTACATAAATAGTAAATCATCCAAATCCCATTAACTCTAGGTCATTTTATTTAATAATCATATTTTAAAAGTTGGACAAATAAATAAATGGCAGAGCAATTTTGATTAAATCCTGTTTTCTCAATGGCTATTTGGAATACATCATTCATATGCAAGCCCCAAGAATATTGAGTAACAGATAAAATAAATAATGATCATAATGCAAACCACATTCTGATTCCCACTTCTCTGCAAGTATAACTCCATGTAAGAATTTTAAGAGCCAAAAAGTAACATGCTTATTAACTGTGGGTTACTCAGTTATATACATAGGGTTTAGCAGATCACGTGAATGTTTCCATATTCTCAGTTAAGCTAATTGTTCCTTAGAGCCCAGTTCTTATATCCCCTTAAGAATTCTAAGATTTGCCTGAAAAAATATATCATATTTCCATGACTATGACTGAACACAAATTTGGAAAGCTCACTGAAAGCAAACCATCCTAGAAGACAGGAAATGGTCATTGTTTTCAAAGAAAGTCAAGACGCTCCTGCACGTAGGGAATCAGGCTCTTAGGAGCTTGATCTCATGTCCCTCCACATAAACCTGTGTATGCCATGGGGACAGACCCTGTCTTTCAACTCTCCCATGGGTAGCGAGAAAGAAGAATATGGTCGCTTACCATTTGAGGTAGGAAAAAAAAAACAAAACACCATTTTATTCAAAACTGCCATATAAATGCATCTAGAGAAATAGATTCCCTCCTTTTTGTACATTTAATTTCATTTTAAAGTATTCTGGGACTTAGAGGGATTCTGGACTTGTGATAGGCAAGTTATATGCCTCTAGGGAAGCCTGTCAAAAGACTCAGATTTAAAATGTCATTTCCTAGATACACGGTGTTTTCTGCAGCAGAGCTCAGTGTGACTTTCACTAGGAAAAGTTGCTGCATTTCATTTTTTCCTCGTGAACAAAAAATAATTACAACAAGAGTTTCATTGATTTCTTTTTCTTTTTTTTTTTTAATTCTTGGGAGCAAAATGTCATGCAGCAAGTCTGAGACTAGAAGAGAAAAATCCTGGTTCAAGTCCAGTCAGCTGCTCTAACCAGAAGTAGGCAGGAGAGGCAGCATCAAGCCTGACCAACCACTGTACAGGACGAACGTCTGGTCAGTGGACCTTTACATATGGAAAGCAGGGAAGATCAATATAAAGTGTTTGTAAAAAAAAATCTGTATTTAAAATCCATTTCAAACGGCTTGACTTCAGTAGTCAAACCAGCGGCGGAGCGGGGTTGGCCTAAATATTTGGATGGAGACTCACTCCAGCACGGCCTTTACAGACCATGCTCAGAGTCCTTTTCTGGCACAATCCTCTTCCAAGGAAGTCCTGAAGGCCTGAAGCCTGTATTAAAATCTCTAATATGAGAAGAATTTCAGCAAGGTCACGATATAATTAACCCGAGTTATCTTTCAAAACTCTTGCTGATATATATTCTGCCACTTCAGACTAGGCTCACGCTGTGATTTTTAAAATTAGCAGAGAAGGAGGCTTTCATATTCATTCGCACTAAAAGGATAAAGGAACGTTTGCATAAAAAGAAAAAGGTGGTCAGTAGTTTCTATTATTCTCTTATTCTTTTAACAGTTTTTCTTGTTGTTGTTGTTTTTTTTAATGGCGTCTCTATATGGCAAAGCCTTATTCTGTCCACTTGCTAGTCTGCAGAAAAGTCTTAGTCTTATTTAAGGATCATGGTGATTCCCTTCAGTGCTTGGAGAAAAAAAAAAAAAGGAAAATCAGGGCTATTATCCTGTGTTTATAACAAGTCTATTACCATAGTAACGACTGTGATGTCACAAACCCTACATTGAGGGCCAAATTCTGTCCCTGACGGGGGAAGGGCAGCTTAGCCTTGGAAATCAGACAAAACTGTACACAAACATGTGTGGCCAGAGCAGGGACAATGCTTGTGGTAATCACCAAAGCCCAGGGAGCTCTCTTTCTCTGAAGAGAAGGCGGGGAGCAGGAGGAGAAAAGCAATTCCCCAGGCCCACAAATAACCTACACCCACACTTCTGGATGCAGCTGTGCAAAAGGAGAGGAGAAATCCAAGCAAGTGTGGTGTCACCATGTTCCCCATCCCAAGTATTCCACTGGGCCCACTGGCTGCCAAACATGGATGGGATCCAATCTGAGCCCGCCCAAGCCCATGAAACACACTCTGGAACCGGTGTCCAACCCGATGGAACCCTCTGGTACCTCAGAGGAGCAGTGACTTGCCTCATGATGGTGAGCCCTTCAAAACCAAGCTGGGGTTTTAGTCCCGCTAGGTCATCTCAGTTCACAGAACCACAGATCCTCAGGTTCAGAGAACGCATCAAGTCTCCCAGAAGGTGGGGACTTGAAAAAATGACTGTGTACCTGTCACTGGGGGATCTGAAGTAGCAAACTAGTAAGGACTCTTATTCTGATGCAGTCTAAGCAAGTTTTGTACAAATACGCTGGAAAAGCAACTTTATATTAAAAGGAATATTGAATCAGGAGTCAGAAGACATTGGACTAGTCTTGGCTCAAGTACTTAGAAGCCACCTGATCTTGAGAAAGCCATTTAACCTATGTGACCTTTAGTTTTTTTATTTAGCTATATCTAGTACACTATTTCCCAGACTCACTGTGAAGATCAAATCACATCAAAAAATGAATGTGAGTGCGCTTCATGAACTATAAAGGATTTAATACAGACATAAGGTATTATTATTGCTGGTATTGTCACATGGCCAGTTTATGGCAGAACGGGAATAATTTAAATGTTAACAGTTATTTTCTTTCCAGGAATCCAAAACATACATATGCTCCCTGTCTTCCCCATCCCGAGAGGTGGACAGTTGCATGATATGGTCAGTTCTAAATTATTCAGGGGCTGATTATCAAGGGGCCTTTTACTTCTAGCCATTGTACCATTTATTAGTTTCCCTTAGGAATGCCAGTGTTAACCTACATATAGCTATAACATTGATAGGGAATGTGTCTCAACTCAGTTACCCTGAATAACAACCCTGGCAAAAGTTTTAACAGAAGGAGAAAGTGAAGTGATTAATTAGATAAAGTTTTTAGGTAATCTGTGGGCCTTACTTATCCATGGATAATCATACACATCACTGTCATAAAGCTATAGTCAAACTCTGACAGGTTGGGGCTAATCCAGCCAAGATACTAGCATTTTCTCAACAACAGAGTGGCCCATACTGGTGATGTATGTGCAGTAGGAATGTGACTATCAGCCATTCAGTCAGTTTTCAACAAACATTACTGGAGCACCTACTATGTGCCAAAACTCACCATACCCTGAAAACCCCACTATCTTCCTATCCATGTTGCTGTCCCTTATGATATTATACAGAGCACCTTGGCAAAGCTCATAGCCTGACTCTCAGAAACTCAATCCTGAAACTTTTGCCAATCTTACCCTAGTGCAAAAATCAGCAACCTCTGGTTGTCGGGCCAGACTCTCCTTCCTGCCTTTTTTGTAAATGATATTTTATTAGAACACAGCTACACCCATTTGTTTATGTACTATCTACAACAGCAGAGTTCAGTAGTTCTGGTAGAGACAGCACAGCCCAGAGCCTAAAACACTATCTGGCCCTTTGTAGGAAAAGTCTGCAGACCCCTGCACTAGATAACGTGACTGAATCAAAATTCATCTCTCCTGTCCATGTTTCTGTGTAGGGATTAATGGAGAAACCTCCTTGAAAGCAGAGATCCTTTCTGTATCTTAGTCTTGTCATATAGAACCTTGGAGAAGCACAGAGCCAAGGTTTAGAGCAGATACAGAAAATTAAACACGTCCTTCCCTACATTTTGTTTTCAACAGATGAGTGCTTTGGGGTTGCATGAAGACAGCATAAAACCACTGGTGTTGAGTTACTTCTGGCTTCTAATTCCTCCGAGTTCCTATGTCTAAGACTTCCAAGGCTCAATCTTTGGCCTGTATCCCTTTGCATATTTTTTTCCTGATCTGATGTGGAATTAGAGTTAAATGGGAGCTGTGTGCTTGAATTCCACGTGGCTGGCTCAGCAGGAAACTCCAGGGCAGGTTTTTTGGCATGCCAAGCTCATGTTAGCCTCAGCTATGCTAATTTCTAAAGCTGTTTGCTTTGCTCAAATAAATCTTAGAGGGGAATTTGCATTTGGATACACACCTTGTTATGCACAAATTATGTGCATGATAATTCTGGGACAGACTAAGGACTTAAAAAAAAAAAGAAGAAGAAGCATGGTGTTTACGGAATGGCTTTAGTGTCATGGGCACTTTGCTAGGTGCTTTACATATATTTTCTCCTCTCACAGCCATGACAATCCTGTGAGATGAAACTGTGATCCCCATTTTACAGATAGAGAAACTGAGGAGGAGAGAGCTTATATAATGTGTCCGTGTCCACAGAGCTGGTAAGTGATAAAGCCTAGATTCGAGCCCAATTTGTCTAAATCGGAGGCCAGTGTCCTTTCCACCTAGACACACTGCCCTAATGTTCCCATTTATCATTACCACGCATCCAGGCCACTGGACACTCACTGGAATATGAACTCTATCTACATTTACAAAATTAGTCACGCCGCCCCTTCCCAGTGGCCTGTGCAAAGTTATGTCTTTGGTCCTTCAGAGATACACCTGAGTCCCTCTGCATCAGAAAACAATCAACCAAAGGAAAATAGGGGCATTAAAAAGGCAAACTATGTGATACACAAATTACATTAGAAATTAGCAGGCAAACACAATCTCAAGTGATTTTGATATGTAAATGGATTTTAAAGACATTCTCTCTCGAGGACCTCGATACGAAAGGACACTTTTTACTACTAAAATGTAGTAGACTAAGCAAGGGAATGTACCCACACTATGAAGAAAAATGTTAGTAACTCTCAGAATATGGTGTAAATACATCTATAATACAAGCCCAGGAATTTATATCTACAAATATCTTCACTGTTTATGGAAACATAACCACACACTTATCTCCCCCCCAACCCCCCAAAAAATACAAACATTGCTTCAGTAAGTTATAGTGAGTACTGCCATCAAAACTTACTATTTATCATTGTTCAGCTCAATATACAGAAAAATAACCACTGTAGCAATTAAGCATTCTAGCGTAACTCCAGCATTTCACAGCAAGCCACATACAGTATCACTGAACTTCTCTCTCCGTATGGAGCACAGCTGTAATATAGCTTGTGCTATCACATAATGCTTAACTCATTGCCTTGCACCTTCACACACACGCCATCTGATCTTCTGGAAATATTAAAAAACTGATTACGTTTGCATGCAAGTGAAATCCAGACATCCATTTTCCTTTAAAGCTCTCAAAGACAGTTTTCCAGGAATTAGAAAGAACTCTGTGACGGAGATGGATAATCTAGGTTATTTCTAAGAAGGGCAGCCCGCTCAGGAGACCCAGCCCCTCACAATGCCACCACACAGTTCAGTCAGTCCGTATATAAAATTATTTCATCCTTTTTTTTTTTAATTTTTAACAGATGATTTCAGAGGAGGAAAATTACTTTTTTGTAGCCAATGGTAGGAAAAATTCATTTGGTTGAAAGTAGATTGGGGACTTGGCCTGAGTTTGCCTAACAGAGTAATGAATGTTACTTTAAATAACACATGCACGAACGTGTCTTGTCTACAAAGCTCCTAAAAACAGTCTTTTCCAAAGGTACCTTGGGCATGTAATAATTCTTTATAAGGTAATTATAACTTTCTAGGACTCGTTCTCATTGGAAACCCCAGTAATGACTTACCTGCTGGTGGCTTTATGAAAGGTGGAGGAATTAAAGGTACAATAATGGGCACATTGCCATGATCCTTGGACCCTGCAGGTGAGTCACTGAGTCCATTTCCTGTGGCAAGCCCAGAATAGCCTGTGCTTATATTGTATGGTGAAATAACACTGTCCTCAGGTAATTTGGGTTTTGGCAAAGAATTTTCTGTAAAAGAAAAAAAGATCACATTCACTATTACAAAAGGGCTTGTTTTCCTTGTGACCACATTTTCTCAAGTCAAATGGCCATGTAACAAAACCAACTTTTCCTTGCAGATCTTTAAACACTTTACCAGAACTCCACAGACTATCCTGGACCTTTTCAGTTTTGTTAACCCTAAATTTTGAGGGGGATCCTTTACCATTTGGCTCCATTATGATAACAAGTACCTCAACTGCATCCTGGTGATGCATTTTAGCACTGGGAAAACCCATAGAAACCTGAGAGGCAATTAACCTTTTCCAGGTACAAAGTCACATCTAGCATCACCCTCCGGCTACCAGCCAAAAACATGCCCCATCCAGTCCTATCACTAGATCCCACTGTATTAAAAAGTTTGGTCATAATATAACCAAAAGAACCCATAAGAAAGAAGCAGATTATTAGAAAGAAAACTTGTTTCACAGGGTAAACATTAGTATCCATTAACTATTAACAAAAATGAAAATAAAGAAAACTTACAATGATCTGAACTTTGTGAATTTTATCCTTGCATGTGAATCATTTAAAAAAAAAATTCAACCATGGAAAACAACTTTTTCCCTCTAGTAGCATATCCTGGCACTCTCTCCATGTTCCCCAGAGGCAAAGATTATTACCTAGACCAAGTATTACACGAGCTATTAGTTTATAGAATATAAACTCATGACTTGCATTTTTCATTTACAGTAAAATTGATGATACTATCCCTATAACATGATGTGTACAATTTCATAGCGGGCTTAACATGAAATTTGTTACATGCGTTCAATTCCACATGCCTACAGGACAGCTCATTTATGTTTTGTCGCTTGGCATATAAGAAGGAAAAAATGCTATCTTAGAGACTGGAAATAAAATGCACGAACAGGTAGTTTATGCCAACAGATTTTGAATGCAGTGCAAATACTGATCAAATTGCCAGTGATGGTGAACGATGATTTTTACCCACACTTTATTGAAGTTCACCAAATGGACTGCTCCTTTCCATACTCCTTTTTTTTTTTACAAACTCTCACTCCGAAATTTAGGTTCATAAATTTAGCATCCATAACAACCCCCACCTCTGGTTCTAGGCTTCCCTCATGAGATATCTGACACTGCTATTCGCTGATTAGAATCAGTGTTAATTTGACACGGCCAAGTCTCTAATTTCCACTCTTTGGCTGGGCTTTGACGAACATTCTTATAAAATAATGTAGGATCCAATCATGCACTACTCTCTTACTCCTCATGCCCCATCCAAGGCTGGGGCAGGAGGAACTTCAAACACAAAACAGAAATAGGGCTTTCCTTTAGAAATCCCACCAAAAAAAGGAGAAAGAGGGGATTACCAAACTAACTTTCAAGGTCTAAAAATCCAAATGCAGTATTTCACTTAATAGAAAGCACCTGTCCCCAAAAACTAATAGATCAAATACGTAAGAAACTAGAAGGAGAACTTAGCAAACATTGTCACTTTCTATAAATCTGTGGGCAGAACCATAACCCTAAGGTCCCTAGCCCTTGCTAGCTAGCGTTCCCATTGCTGGAAGGAGATTAAGCTGTGTCTATTTTTGTTTTATGTTGTGCTCTTTTTTCTGCGGAATTCTGCTTATGGGAAAGCACTACTGGGGATGTACGTTTAAATCAACCATTGGCATAATCAACAAAATGAGTCCCAAAGCAACTCAATTGGCAGGGTGAGATAGTTAATCCTTCTTTGCATGAACAAAGGGACATTAAATGTCATTACCTTTGAGAACAGAAATGTGCTGCCGGCTCTCTCCATCTGTAGGGTAGCTCCTGAATTCAATATCTTCACCATCTTTCAATTCAACCTTATCATAGCCGTACCAGCCAAGGAGTTCATTCATAGTGTTTTCTGCAAAGTTCTGGAAGAGAAGCATAGGCTTCTTTTTTATATAATCAATAACTGTTTGAAAAGAATGCATAAATCGAATTCTGTTTGCACTACCCATTGACTGCTAGACCTGCCCCACCTCCCCTAGAGTGGCGCTCATTTTTCAAATCATGTTCAAAAACCGTAATGCATTTAAATCTCAGGATGACGCATCCAATTATGACAGGCCTTCAGACACTTGCAATTTAAAGATAATAAGAAGAAAAGGTATTTGTCAGTTTTGCTTATAAATAGAAGTCATATTTTAGAATATTCTGCAAAGTCTATATCCCACACACGCACAAAAATATTGAAAGGTAAAGCACAAACACAGCTAAGAAAATATTTTGAAAATGAAAACAATTAATCGACCTTTTTGTGGTTCAGACTGATTTAAATTAGAATTGCTTTCTGATTCAGGTATTGTTTCTTAACATAACTCCTATCTCAGAGAAAGCAAAATCTCAGCCAAGAAATAATTTCTCAGTTGTCAAGCCTACAAGGGTCTCCCTTTTTAATTTTCCCTTTTGCAAGTGTATACTTTAAAAATCAATGCATAATTTGCTTTACTAATTTCACTAGCGACAGATTCTCCGTAAAACGAAAGGTCACTAGGATTGTCTTCTGACAAATAACGTAAAAATACCAAATAACCTTAAGGTTAATAGTAAGCCCAGTTTTGGAGAACACCTGAAAACATTTTATGAACTGTCAATCAATATGTAAATATAAGGTACTAATATTGTTGTTATTATACATACCAAAAATGTGAAAATGGTATAGTTGGACAGTTTTAAAGCTTTAATATCAGGTGACTATTTTTTTTGTGACCTTATCAACTGCTAGATCTGGAAATAAGATGTGAGACTGTATTAATATTCTTAACGCTTGCACGTGCCTTAAAACATCTCTGAGAAATAAACTGCAGTGATAGTCACCAGGAGTTCGGGGGTGAGGGAAATGGGGAGATAGTGGTCCAAGGGTACAAATTTCCAGTTATTAGATTAACAAGTCTGGAGATAAAATGGACAGCATGGTGATTATGGCTAATAATACTGTATCATATACTCAAATGTTACTAAGAGAGTAGACCTTTTTTTTTTAATTTAAAGTATTTTTATTAACATATAATGTATTATTTGCCCCAGGGGTACAGGTCTGTGAATCATCAGATTTACACATCTCATAGCACATCTTAAATGTTCTCACCATGAAAAAGAAATGGAACTATGGGGACGGGATGGAAGGGGTCACTAATGCCACAGCGGTAACCATTTTGCAATATATAAGTCCATCAAATCAGTGCATTGCACACCTTACACTTACACCATGTTACGTGTCAATTATACCTCAATGAAGCTGGGGGAATTTTCTTAAAATAAAAAGAAGGGCCCTGTGCTGCAGAATAAAGGCATCATAAATACAGAATGAATTTATTTATTTATTTTTAATCTCTATCTGGCAAGGCATCCTGAGCTTCCCAGACTTGCTAGAAAAGCAATACATTCTAACCTTCTCTGTGGCTCAAAGAACCTTTTCTCATTCTCCCTAGAAGCTGTCATTTCCGAATTATACTGGGATGTATAATTTATACACCTGAAACAAAGCACTCAGGCTAAACCAAGAGTGTGCACAGCCTCAACATGCAAGTTCCTGTTCTCTTGAATTTCACGACTTTAGATTTCAGCAGGGGTTGCATAAAAAAGAAGAGATATTACACTACTGACTCCACAAAAACAAACCTGGCATTTCAAACCACCCACAGAATGCTAGCATCTTTGCTTTCGTGCCCACTTAAGCTCAGAGCTCCAACTGGGTCTATTGGTGACGGTATAGGGTGCCGGCAGTTTAAAAAAAATCTAGCCAGATTGATTCAGTGTGACCATCCACAAGGCCAACAGTCAGCCATATCAAGCTTTAGTGAGGCATTTATTCTCTCTGATGGCTGGTCATGTCCACATTAAATAGACATTCTTTTCATGAGTGCACAAAGATGATATGATCGATCTGTATAATAATCGGCAACTTCTGGAATACCACTGAGGAGGACTCAGCTAAAATGCTGCTTTACTCAATCAGAAGAGATCCCTTTAATGAGGCTCCAGTCTCCCCTAACACCCAATTCTTTTCACTAAGCTAAGCGCCTGGCCCAGAGAATGACAGTTGCTAAGCACACAAATCGAGGCCCTCCATCAGTGGTCTGGCAGCAGAAATCTCCAAGGATGAGGATTACACCTTACATCCAAACCCCAACTCCCAACTGTGTTGAAAGCCAAATTCAAGCCATCCTCTTGGTCTGTGTGCTATTTACCCCAATCTCCAAGAGAACCGTGCCAACGAGACAGAAAATCTTTTTTGCATAGTAACTCCTGGCCACCATATCCAATTTTCTAGACCATTTGTATCTGGGTGCCTCTCTCTCTGGTTCTGTCTAACCTCTGAAGTGACACAAAGGCTACAGATGCATAATTCATGGAACAACCTGCCAGCCAAGGATATAGATTTGTTTGTTTTAGTCCAGCTGCAAATCCATTCAGCTTTTCAGAACCAATCCCAGGGACTGAGTCCAGAAGTTTCAGACATTAGGGTAAAGACTGAAACCTCAACTGGGTCATTAACACCAAATTTGTATTATTGGGACATCTTAACTATACCCCGTAGTTTATGGTTCATGCTGAAAACTCAGAGGCTTCATGGAACAATCAATTTGAACTTGATCTATTCCATGATTTTCAAGTTACTATAAATGTCAATGAAAATAAACTCTGAAACATTTCCTTTCTTGTCAGTGAAATAAAAATAAACACCTTAATGCTTCACTATATGCTTGCAAAAGCAGAAAACAAAAGGTTTATAAACCCTCAAGCCATAAATCTCAAATCTTTCATGGAAGGAGAAGCAAGATGAAAGAAAGAAAAAACAACACCAGAGTTTCCTGCAGCATATGAAATGGACTATTATTACTTCTGTCTCATACACTACTGTATTAAGAAATTAAAGAACCCCAAAGAATAGCTAATTTAAGATTTTTAATTGCTAGGTAGCATTTGATGCTAGATATCATATGGGCTCATTATGATACTAAACCAAAGGAAATGAAATAGATTTTTGCAGTTATCATCCAAGAAACATAACATACTCTACAAGAAATGAATTTAATGTTTATGGCCCATAAGGGTTTTCAAATCCTTCTGGTAGAAAATTCCAGCAGTTCTTTGTGTTCACATTTTTTGTATTATTACCCTTAAAAAAGGAGTTTTGTTAAAAAAAATTCCTTTCCTACAAAAGTTTCTCATGTATGCTATTTTTTTTTTTTATAAAGGTGATAAGAGGGGTGACTGGGTGGCTCAGTCATTAAGCGTCTGCCTTCCACTCAGGTCTTGATCCCAGGGTCCTGGGATCAAGCCCCACATCGGGCTCTCTGCTTGGTGGAAAGCCTGTTTCTCCCTCTCCCACTCCCCTTGCTTGTGTTCCCTCTCTCGCTGTGTCTCTATCAAATTAATAAATAAAATCTTTAAAAAAATTTTTAAAACAAAATAAAAAGGTGATAAGAGTTAAACTACAGAGATTTTAGAGGTAAAGATGTTCAATAAGACAAGTTACTATACCAAGGGAGGTAGTGAAATTTATTTCCCCCCAAATCTTTTCCCAGCAAATGTCCTAGAAATAGAACGGGAAACTGATGTCCCTCAAGGTCCCTCCCCACAGTAAGATTCTCTGAAATCAAAGAACTTTGACTTACACAAGAAATTAAGTATCTTTTGCAAAGAAATATCATAATTATCATGATCATACATCATAAATTTTACCGAACAGTTACGATTTCAAATATTTTATCATTGCTCCTATAAACCATGAAAATTGTGCCAGAAATTTCAATATTCTGGCATCTGAATCGCATTTTGCAGACTGCCTCTCACCCTTGGAAATGGCACAAAAATCCTCTCTCATACCATGTGGTCCAATTTGGGTTTGGAAAATAGGTCACTATAATTATAATGATAATGTCTAACACTCTTACAGCACTTTACAGTGTTTCCACATCCTTTAACTCTCCTGTTCCTTTCAATAATCCTGTAAGTTGGGCATTTGATTTCCACAATAAACTTTTGGTGAACCTGTATGATACCTTCATTTTACAACAAAAAATTAGTGCATCCAGAAGGTAAATGGTAGGCATGAGACATCACCCAATAAAGTCAAAACAAAATACAGATATTCTGATTCTTATACCAGGCCTCTTTCTACGATCAGTTCCATATAGTCCAATGTGTCAGCAATTCCAAAGAACCGACCTCCTTGGACCAACCAAAGAGCTGCAAAGCAATCATACTATAGGATGTCAACATCACCTGTAAAGAGCTTTCCAACTCGGGCCCCTATCTACCTATGTTAAAACTTCATTTTACTTGCTTTTGGATTTGATCATTGGTCTCTATTCTCCTTAATTATTTGTATTGTTGGGGGGGTGGTCAAAATTCACTGTTGAAATTTAATCATCTCATTTTATAATTTTGGGGGCATTGCATCTGATTCTAATTGCTCTGTACATTTTTTTTTTTAAACACGATTTTATTTATTTATTTATTTAGAGCACATGAGCAGGGAGAGAGGCGTGGGGGGAGAGAGAGAGAGGGAGAGAAGCAGACTCCCCACTAAGCAGGGAGCTGACACAGGCCTCCAGCTCACAACCCTGAGATCATGATCTGAGCTGAAATCAAGAGTCAGATGCTTAATGGACTGAGCCACCCAGGCACCCCTAATTGCTTTATATTTTTAATATTTACCCCAATACTTCCTTACCTTCTCCAATTCCTCTTTCTCAATCCCAGGACTCCTAAATTCCTAACATTTAGTCTGAAAACATGAATTTAAAAAAAAAATGGGTCACAGAAAGATGATGGAAAGGCTGGAAATTTTACTATTTCCCCATTCTTTCTGAGTTCTTTTGATACTGGCAAAATATATTTTTGTTGAAACTTAATTCCCAGGTCATTCATTAGATTCTCCCCTTCTTTACCTGGAGGTAATGTACAAGTGTCAAAGTTCCATCTAAATGATTTTTCATGGAACATTTTACTGGTAAATAATAAAGAGTTAACTTCAAGACACTTTGAAAATTGCAGTAATTACAAATTCTCACAATACTTCTGAAATGCAAGTACTTCAAGGTCTTCGAAAAGGACTAATGATTTTATTTTGAAAACACCAAACAGACTTAAAATATAGGTAGGTAACAGGGCACCTGGGTGGCACAGTCAATTAAGCGTCCCACTCTTAGCCTCTGCTGGGGTCATGATCTCAGGGGTTGTGGGACTGAGCCCCCCCAGCCCCCAGTCACACTCAGTGAGGAGTCTCCTTAGGATTCTCTCTCTCTTTCTCCCTCTGCCTCTCCCACCAAGCACTCAAGCTCGCTGTCTCTCTTTCTCTCTCTAAAATTAATATATCTTTAAAATACAGGTCAGTATCACTGATGTCTTTCTTACCAGTCCTCATAAAACTGAATGCCGACATGTTTCCAACTTTTTACCCTAACCAAGAGAGCAGAAAGTTTTCAGAGAGTTCCCAATCATTCATTCAAATGAGGGAAAAGCCATGTCCTCTCTCTCCCCACAAACATAATCCCAATTTTCACTCCAAGTCCCAGTTTTGGTACAATATGTCACCTATCCCAAATACACTATAAGTTACCCAAGGGCAAAAACCTTTTATTTTCCCAATGCCCCACCTAGGACATTACCTAGCACTTAGAATGCACTCTGTCAATGTGCTAGTGCATTTGAATACATTCACAAATCTTAAGTTTAAAAATACAGAGAAATGATCAAATAAATTTCAAGGAAATTGATTCTAAAAATGAGTATGTGCAAGTTAAAAGAACTATAATATCCAGTGTTAATAAGCAGTCTCTTAGTGCTGGAAATTTAAGTTGATACAACTTTTAGAAAAGGTTATTTGACTGTATGCAGTAAAAGCCTTTAAAAATGTACATACCCGGGGCACCTGGGTGGCTCAGCGGGGTAAAGCCTCTGCCTTCTGCTCAGGTCATGATCCCAGGGTCCTGGGATTGAGCCCCACATCGGGCTCTCTGCTCCGCAGGGAGCCTGCTTCCTCCCCTCTCTCTCTCTGCCTGCCTCTCTGCCTACTTGCGATTTCTCTCTCTCTGTCAAATAAATAAAATCTTAAAAAAAAAAAATGACATACCCTTTCATTCAGCAATTTTATTTCTCAGCACTGTAGGAACTATTCTAAGGAAATGTGTGCAAAAATATGCATGTTCAGGAATGTTAATCTTGGTGTTTTTTTCTTTTTTTTATTTTTTAAAGATTTTTATTTATTTATTTGACAGAGAGAGATCACAAATAGGCAGAGAGGCAGGCAGAGAGAGAGGAAGGGAAGCAGGCTCCATGCTGAGCCGAGAGCCTGATGCGGGACTTGATCCCAGGACCCTGAGATCATGACCTAAGCTGAAGGCAGCAGCTTAACCCACTGAGCCACCCAGGCGCCCTCGATATTTTTTTCTTAGAAACAAACTATATGTCAAACAATAGGAAACTGGATAAATAAATTACAGCTTAGTCATGGGATGACTAAAATAGAATACTATTTTGCACTAAAATATACTCTGTAGATAAATTTTTACTGCCATGAAAAGCTATTAACAATATATTAAGTTAAGGATAGAATACTAAAAGACCATTTTTGTTTTAAAAAATAGTATATATCACACATAGAAAAGGGCATTAAAAGACATATATCAAAATGTTGATAGTTATTATGTCTGGGTGGGAAAATTATAGGCTTTGTTCTTCTTTCAGCTTACTTGTATTGCTTACTCTACCACTTCTATCGGGTCCATGTATTCTTATAAAAATAAATCACTTTAATTAAAAATTAATTAACACATAGTCTTCTCATAGACAGCCATGTCATCCGCATTCACAGTCCTAATGACAATAAAAAGGATCTGTCAGTTATATAACTTCAAAACATTCTGACACACACTGTCCATGAAAGTGAAGCCTATGAGAAATACTTTCAAAGGAAACCCCCATTTCTAAACAATTTACAAGGTTGGGGGGGGAATGCTAGTATCTCTACTGGTTGAGATTATGAATGATAGAATGGTGGTTATTTTTGGAAAATATTTTATCTCCCTTTTCATCTCCATGTGTTCTGAGACAGATTTCTATTAAGCGTCATTGAACTTGTTAATTGAGATTTTAAAGGGGGGGTGAGAGAGCAATTTGCAGAAGACAGCTGATTTCTTCTGCAGACGTAAGAACTGAACTTGATCACAAGTGGGTTTCCTAGCACTATGCCCACATCTGGCCTAAGGTTGGGTCTAAGTCACCTGTCTTAAGATGGACTCACTGGATCGGTTTTATTTTAGAGCTCTGCAAGAAGGTCGGAAGGTAAAACTTAAATAATGCAAAAGAAATATTTTAAGAGCCCTTGACACATTTACTTCCACATTCATGATACCACTGGATCAGATGGTATCTTAAGGATGAAGCACTCCCCACAGATGACCCAGTAGAGGCCATCCACATGCATGGAATCAGAAGAGCGGCCAGTTTATACCTGGGTACCCACTGAAGCCTTGATGGTTTTACCCGAACTACAGCCTATTAGCCTGAGATCCCTTAAAGATGGTCACTGCACTCCATTTGGATCATTTTGTAGCATAGTCCTTGGCCACAACGCATTGATGACAATGCCGTTCTAAGGGCAGAAGACACATCGTCACACTAAAATCCAATTCCGGCCTGAAGCAGGCCTGCGGGGAAAGTCTTGTTCTCTTACTGATATATTCTAAATGGGAAGTCTCCATCATTGGCATAGGAAACCAAAGTTGTGTGTTTCCACATATAAAACCTATATTGCTTCATGGTCTTTTTGTGACATGTCACAATTATGTCCCCACATTTTAATCTATTGGCCAGGACATCAAATGTCCTAAAAAAGGTCAAACAAATGCTGTGACATTGCGGATTCCAGCCTTGAGGCTAACATTGTGGCAAGCAAGGCAGGTGTGTGGCTATGGGCAGCTGTGTCCCCTCGCAGCTGCAGAACCCCCCTAAAAATCACCAGGACCTGTTACATTGTCTTTCTGTCCCTGCCAAAGCCACTCGCCTTAAAACCGGACAGAGTTCCACAACCGTTTGGTTATGTAAGAGATATTAACACCCATCAGTCTACGGATCCTAAAATATACATTCAGCAAATCTCACTCACCACATTCTTTCATGTCTGTTTACACGTTTCAGTTGGCAGCACCAAAAACAAAGTACTCTTTTTTTTTTTTTCCTCATTCTACCCAGTAATATCCCTTCTCTTTTAGGAAAATATTCAATAATCTTATTAGCTTGAGAGTGTAAGTGTGGCTGACTTCCCATTCCACAAGAGGAAGTTTGAGACTTCAGAGCTTTTTAAATGTTCCGCCTTCTACTACTTCTAATAATTTTTTTAAAATTTATTTATTTGACAGACAGAGATCACAAGCAGGCAGAGAGAAAGGGGGAAGCAGGCTCCCTGATGAGCAGAGAGCCTGATGTGAGGCTCCATCCCAGGACCCTGAGATCATGACCTGAGCTGAATGCAGAGGCCCAACCCACTGAGCCACCCAGGTGCCCCTAATAATTTTTTTTTAAAGAAAGAGAAGTATAAAGACTTTTAATGAAAAGGATACTTGCCTAGAAGATATAAAAAGCATGGTCACCTAACAAGACACTATCTTTCTCCGTGACTCTCCTTTTTTCAGTCATTTGTGCTCACTGATATTTGCCCTTTTCAAGGCCCTGTTTTTTACTTTCCTTTAAAAACTCTGTTACCTCTTGGTTTCTATGAGTCTGTCTTTCACACAAGCAGAGTAGGGCTTGGCTTCTCAGAGCAGTGCTTGGCAAGCACAGAGGCAGGAAACGCAGAAGGGAATGAGTCTGTCAGACTCATTTTCTTCTAGTTCAAATGTTTATTTCAGATTCAGGAGGAAGTGGAGTGGTTCCTTTCCATTTCCTGGTCTCTGGAACCTGCGAGTTGTATAAGGCTTCGAGAATCTTGCTCTATCACACTCACAGGTTCACAGACAGAGAGAGACTCTTTTCAGAAAGCCCTGGTTTGAACAGAGCAGAATTCATAGCTCTCCGCGCCCTCCCACAACTCTCTTAATGGGTTTTGACTGGAGCCTTGAGCAGGACAATGGAGAGCAACGTGGAGAACAAACTGGTGGGAGCATCCCCTTTCAGCTTCCAAGGAGTAGGGACCATGTCCCAGCTAACATGAGTCCCCAGCCCCGCCACGTGACACACCTGGGGCCACTGCTCAGCAGCGAGGTCTGACGTGAGTTGTGAATGTCACAGTGAGATCTGTCCTGAGCCCACTTTCTAAGTTCCTGAGACTGGCTGTGTCTGACATCAAGATGGAGTATCAGCAGCAATACTTAAAATATACCTGTTTTAGTAATGAGCTGATTTCAACCTTGAACATGCTGACTTTTCCACACTGTGATTTCTCTCTTTTTTTTTTTTAAATGGAAACCTATTTATTTCACTGCACTCACCAGCTTGATTCTGCAACTTGCTTTATTATCTATGCAGTTGACACAGGTCATTTTTAATGCCAAATGGAGACCATCAGAAACCAAATTAGCAAATCTTGTGGTGAGTTTACTACTAAACTCTAACAGATGTGCCTGTCTCTTAACTGTAGGCATCAGGACTGTAGCATAATTTTAGGTACAAATTACTTACTGGGAATATTTATAGACCAAAAAAAAAATGCTTCAGTAAAGGAGACCCGAAGGCACTTAACTCAGATTATCCTGTAGTTTAACAATTGACAGAGAAATAACATTGTAAATGTATTAATTATGGTTTGTTTAAGAAAGTTTCCAGGGCAGAGAGCTTGATCTAATCACATTGGTTTTGTCAGAGCACTTTAAAAGATAAAAATCTGACTCATTACCTCTACTCATAATGTAGTTTTTTTGAGTTGCATTACTATTCGGTAGCCACTAATCACGTTCCCTAAGATCTATGTATGCAAAAATACATACCCTTAAGTACAACTGTATTTACACTTAACACATGTATTTACATTTACACATTCAAAAGTACAAACTCATTTTTATGTTCTATCTACCATGCTCTAGGGGAACTCCTAAAATGAATTAGTCCTTCTATATGTTGGGATTCGCTCCTAGGATCCATTAATTATGACACATATGAGCTAACAGTATATTGAAGACTATTATGTCTTCACTAGATACAATCACAATACTCACTTTGGAAACCACAAATAGTCAAAATGTGAATTGCATCACCATCTAATTTTTTTAAATTGTCTCTACTGGTCTCTAACTAAATCACACTTATCGTAAGTACAGTAAAGTAACAAGTCCCTTTAATCAAGAAAAACCAGGATAAAGTGAGGAAGAAGAAAAGGAAAGATAAGGAAACATTGTAAAGGTCATAATGAGACAAGCATTTCTACTTGAAGATATTTTCACTACACTACAAGCAAGCTATGCCAAGTCATGTACTCTTCACACACAAAATTATATTGTATCAAATTCAAATTTGTTACAACTGCCATGCACATTAAACCAGTGATAACGAAAATGTAACTGAATATCTGATCTAGTCAAACAGCGACCAACATTAGCTCCCAGCCACATGAAGACAATCTCCAATGCCATTACTGGTGTCAGCTAAACCTCAGCCAGTTTGTCCTCTCCAGCCATTTTTAAATAAATATGTAACTATCTCAATTAGGAGGTTTTGAAGAAAGCCTCATGATGAGGTGATTTTGTTGCTCATTCTCAGCGCCCTGCATTTGCTGTACTTAAAATAGACACTTGTACCAATGTCCTTTCTATTACCCGAAGGGGGGGAAAATCACATACACACCAGTCCTTTCTCTTTCAGCTCTCAGAGAAGCAACTTGATCCACCCAGTGTTGAAACCCGAGTAGGTCACTGTACACCATGATAAAATTCCCTAATCCCTGAGCCAAATCTCCCTAAGGGGGGCCTCCTCCTGACCCTCCACTTCCCAGGCTGACTTTTCCATTCGCTCTCTCCTCTGTCCCCCTTTCATTTCCCCTACCTTCAAGCCTTGATATGTGATCCTCGGTGGGGGCTCAGGTTTCCGTTTTTACAGCTTAGGCCGTGCTAGCTGTATACATTCCTTTCTTTCTGCCGGGCAGTGATTACTTACCAGGGTTTAGTTTACACTGGTCCAGATGAAAGCCGTTCAGATGAAGGCAAACACAGCCAGGCAGCTCCAGCAGCACCGATATGAAGCTGCACAAGGCCACATTGTGTTCTCGGTGACATTTTGTTGCACATATTTTTATACAGGGCAACCAACTTGTTATGTTACTCTACACTGTGGGTTTGGGGACAAGGAGGGGTAATAGTAAGATGACGCTGAAGGGGGGGGTTATTGATGCGGTTGGTAATATTAAAAGCAGAAAAATATTAATGAGTTCAAACTAACCCTTTCACGGTTTGACTTTGAGCAAATATGTTTCAAATGAAGACTTTGGGGGCTCTTCTCTTAGAGGAATACCTACAAAACAATTCCAGTAGAAATGGGAATTCATGCCTTTTGGCATGGTGTGCACTGACATGACTGACGATTTCCGCGAGGCTCTCCCACACATGGGTCCAAACCAGACAGAAAATGCCAGTCCTACAGGCAACTGAATTATTTGCTGCGTAAAACTTCTTACTTAATGCTGCTCTGCGCAGAAACGATGAGGACAACTTCAAATAGTAGATGGTGATTTGGAAGAAAAATAACATTATTTAAAAAGAGGAAATTCTGTACACGGAGGTTAATACCATACTTAGTCCTGCAGCATTGGCTAAAAATTGTGTAATTTTTCCCCTTCACACAATGTTGTTTTTGTTTCTTCCTCACCAGTTCAGACAAACATCTGTTATACTGTAGAAGGACAACTATCTCCCAAACCACGGAGTGCGCCCGCAGCCAAAGTCAACAACGAGAGCCCCAAGCATTGAGCACAGTCAGCCTTTATATCCAGCCGGGATAACATTTCACATGTTTTGATTAAAATTAGCTAATTTGTAATTCTAGAACCTATGAAACTTAAAATCTGCCATCCATATAGATCACATTAGGCAGTGTTTTAAAGGGCCAGTGCACACGGATTTCCTAGTGGCTTCACTTCTCTCCTCTTCCCTCACCCCACATTTAAAATGAAATGGAAAAGTAATCTGGAAATGCAGGACAGGAGGGAAGGGTAAGTGAGAAAGAATGGTTTTTGTAGACTGTTTGAATTCCACCCCCATTGTAAGACAACTCCTACTGGTCTCTCTTTTTAAAAACTATCATTGAATTCAATGGTGGTTTCCATCAGAAGGCAAATCTTCCTAAACTCTCTTTGGACCGATTGAGGCTGCCCCTTATGGTTTCAGACAAAAAGTTCCTCACCCAGAAATAAAAAGTCAAATCTCCAAATTGAAATTGCTAAACATATGCACCTACGTATTCATACAGCAAGTCTTATCCATGTGCCCCTTTCTAAACGGGCTTCTCAGAAGGCACTCTTCACAGAATATGTTGTAATCAAGAAAGCGTCAAAACGCGATAAATTTTATTAGTCATTTAGTCGCATGCCATTTTCATCCATTCTGTCTTTTAAACACAAACTTCGCCAACCTGACAAAGTCAGTTGGCAGTGTTTAGAATTCTATGCAGAAGACGGTGAACATCAGGGCGGCTACGGAATGAAAATTAAAGTCCCCCTGAAAACTGCTACTTGCTTGTAATTCACAAAAAGAAAAAAATATATATATTTTGAAATCCAGAGAGACTCGTGAAATCAACACAGAATAAAACCCTCGCCGGGCAAAAGCTTCAACTTCATGGAAAATAATGGGGGGGCGGTCCGGAGCTGAGCGGTGCTCTTGTGCAATCGCTCCAACGCGAACAGCTGGAGCGCCAGGCGGCTGCGCTCACCACCTCTGGAGCACCGCTGGCCTGGCGGGGAGCCCGGCCTCGCCGACAGGACTCCCGGCTGGCCTTTCCGAACAATGGGCAGGCGCTCTGGAAGGCCGCCCCTCAGTTATCTTTCAGCCGGGCTAGCCCGGGTCTGCTAAACTGGGAAGCGGAGCACGCAAAGGGGAGCGGGAGGCGGAGGCAGCCGAGTGAGAGGAGCGGCTGGGGCGGGCGAGGCAAGCCGGCCGTCAACACGGTACCCAGACCCATGCCGCCGGGGCCGCACTTGCCAGGGCACTGACAGCCTCTTTACACCACCACAGCTGGCTAGTTGGGGGAAAGCGGGATCGAGGAGCGGGGAGATGAACTGAAGGGCAGGGAGCAATCGAGCGCTCCCGGGGTTCCTCGGCCCGGAAGCTCCTTAACTTTGGAGCGATCCGAGAAATGGTTCCCGAAGAAAAGGGGGAAAACTACACCGCCGACTAGGAAAGCCTCTTCACCATGTCCACCCGCCACTTGGGCCCCCGGTCCCCTCCCACTGAAACGCGCCTGTGCCAACCTGGGGTTTATAAGGTTAAATAGTATGTGGTTTCCCGGCCGCCCCCCACCCATCAAATCGGAGGCAGGCAGCCTCGGGGATGCAGCCCGCGAGTTGGCCTCGGTTTTGCACCTGGAGGAGGAGCTGAGGCTTTCTGGGCATCCTACAGAAACTGACAAGCGCTCCCCGTACCCCCCAAATCCATACAACGGCCAAAAGGGAACGAGCGGAAGAAAGAGCTCAGTCTCTCCAGCCCCAAAGTCCAAAAATACCTTCATTTCCTCATTGATCTCCCTTTTCACTGGGTGAGCCGGTTTCCTGCTCCTTTTATTTTCCGGAGGTCTCCCTTCTTTCTCCATTTCTGCCATGTTTTTGTGTCTGGTTTCTGTGGAGATGAAATGGCTGCTGCCGCCGCCGGCGGTGGTGGCGGTGGTGGTGGTGGTGGTGGTGGTGGAGGTGGTGCTGATGGTGGCAATGCTGGCGGAGGTAGCGGTGCTGGCGGGGCTGGGGCTGGGGCTGGGAGGGGGGAGGGCAGGCGGGCGCCGGAGAAGCGGGGTCTCTTCTAGCGGCGGAGAACGTCAGTGGCTGTCAGAGGGAAAGGTAGCTCGAGGAGTCTCGGGGATGCCGCCGCCGCCGCCGCTCCTGCTCCCGCTGCCGCCGCCGCCGCCAGCGCCGCCGCCGCCGCCGCCGCTGCCCCTGCCGCCGCCGCTGCCTCTGCCGCTCCCGCCGCCGCCGCCGCCGCCGGGCTGCATCCTCGGTGCCCCGTGGAGTCGTCAGCCATCTTCCGTCGCTCTGTCCGTCTGCATGGGCGAGCGGAACGAGGGCCGGGCGCGGAGAGAGCTGCTCTGGGCGTGCGTGCGTGGATGTGTGTGTGCGCCGGGGAGAGCGCGCCAGCCCCGGCGCCCAGCGCCTCCTGCTAGCCGAGCCGGGGGCGGGCCGGGGGCCGGCGCGGGGAGGAGGGGGCGGGAGGGAGGGGGAAAGGTGGGGGGGGCTAGGACGGCCCCCGGCTCCCGAGCGGGCGTGGCTTCCACCGTCACTGAATACGCGGATGCTGCGCGGCTTCGGGGGCTGCTCGCGGCCGCTTGCTCATCCGCGGCGGGCACCGGCGGGACGCGGCGCCCCTCGCGGCTGCCACCTCGGCGAGACGGGCCCTGGGGCCGCTCCGACCCCAGCTGTTCTTAGCTCGGTGATGTGGGCTCGCGTGGGTCTGAAGTTAGCTTTTGAGCCCGTCCTAAAAGCTGCTAAAGAAAGAAAAATAAATGAATGGGGGTGAAGGGAGGAAGGTGGGCGGTGGGAGGGCACGGGGACCCGAGGTCGAGTTGTAAAAGGGCCGCTTTGCTTTCCCTCGCGGAAGGCAGACCGCGCTAGCCGCCTGCGGATCCGAGCGCCAGGGTCTCGGGGGGAAGGAGAACACTGCCCGGACCTCCCCCCGCAGTTGCCAGGACAGTGTCCTCTCCGGGGACCCCCTCAGGGCGCGCGGAGGCAGGAGGCCCCCTGGAGAGTTCCCTGTGCCCGCTCCGCGGGTTCCCAACGCGGCGCGGGCTACGACTGCGCTGGCAAGACCGCTTTTGCCTCTCAGTGAACCACTTAGAAGTAGGACATCTCGGCCCTCAGCCCCCTGTTCTTTCTTCTTTCTTTTCCCTCCAGTTCGCTCTCGCTCTTTCTCTCTCTCTCTCTCTCTCACACACACACTTACACACACACGTGTATCACTACAAAGTAACGGCTTTACCCTGTGACCCCGCGCGCACCCTTGTTCCAGTGCCCTGGGTTTAACCTCCAAAGCATTGGGTGCTGCTGGGAGCGCAGGGTCCCGCGTAGGGTTCCGTGGTCCGGGTGCTGGTTGCCCTCGCCCCGCCCGACGGGACCCTCCCTACACCGCCAGGCGACACTTCACCGCGACTTCCGTGCGCCCGGCTGCTCTCCCGCAGCCGTGATAGCTCTCCCTGAGCTCTCGCCCCTCCGCTTTGGCCCTCTCGGTCCTCGCCTGGGGCCAATCAAGCTCGGATTGCATTTGTCGCTCTCTGGGTTGAGGCATCGGTGTGAGCTTGATGAGGCTTCCGTGAGATACGCAGCCCAGACCGCTCCTACGCGCTGCAGGGGGCACATTGACGTTCCCCTCTTCGCTTTCCCGCGCCGCCACACTTCGTAATTACCTGACACAATGCGATATGGGGGTGTCCATTGTTCCACTGCTTGTTATTATGGAGTGTTCATTATAACAGTGGTGGAACTTAAAATTACACAATTTTTCAAGTACTTAAAGATTGAATGAATCGGTTTGGGGAATATGAGTCAGCTTTCCATTAAAATCTGTTTGGCCTGTCAAACGAGGCTCATTCTGGGTATCACGTTGCCTAATTTGCATTTTAGCACTGTTTTGTTTCTAGAACGTCAAATTAGAGATATTTGGGAGCTCCTCAGGAGGGCTAAGCACTTCTACGGTGGCTGTTTTGCATCTTAGCATTATTTTGGGTCGTAAATGCCAAAATACAAATGCTTGGGAGTGTGTCCAAGAAAGCTGAGCACCTCCTGTCGCCTCTTCTCTTCCCGGTGTGGAGGGAGGTGGGGGGGAACCGCACCCTGCTCTGCGTGGCTCGCTGGATCCCAGGCGAGCCAGGAGGCCAGAGTGAGAGAGGCAGAGTCAGAATCTGTTCCTGCAAGGGGTCCAAGCAAAACATTTGCCCGGAAAAAAAAGTTTAAGATCCTGGGGTGGTTATCTGGGGCAGAAAAACTCAAGAGAGGTGGATTGCAGAGTTTTTAGAGAGCGCTCTGCCATACAGGCATCAGTTTGTTTAAGATTTTTCCAGCAACCTTAGGGAGTGTACCCAGGATACACAGGTGTGAGCCCAAGTCTTCTGGGAAGTCTTGAAGCCAGTAGTAGCCCACAAACGACCTACAACGACCCTGGCAACAAGAATGAGGAGAGGAGCCCAAACCTGTTCGCAATAATGCACTACTCCCCGCCTCCCCCTTTCCTAGAACAATAACAACATTCCCCAAGGTGTGAAAGTGGGTATAGAGCTTCCTAATGCTGTTGCCAGTAGGGAGAGATGGAGAGCGGGTCTTTTTGGTTTTTCAATCTGAATTTCATCCAAAACATCTGATAATACGTGAGTTGGAGGTAGTTTGTTTTCTCTGTTTTGTCCTCTTGGTCTTTAATAAGTAGTCAGAAACTTTTTTTTTTTTTTACTTTTAAATATTCTAAAACGGTGGAAACATGTTGTAAAGTATACACAAAGGGAAGCTTTTTGTCTTCTGGAAACATATTTAAGTCCCCTCCGTTTCCTTTAGTGCCAGAAGCATTACAATCGATTCACTGTTGTTCACTTGATATCAAATAACAAGTTATATACCCAAAGTCCTAAGATACAATTTCACAAGTTAAGAATAAACAGAAAAGGTGAACTGTAGCCCAAAGTTATATTAAGAGGCAGCTATACTTCCTTTAAAGGAAGTTTCTTCTTCTGCAATGGCTCATTTAATAAAAGTAGTGATATTAATCAGCTACCTGTTCTTTCATAGCCCTATGTACTCCAGAAAACGGAGGTTGAGAATATTGTCTTAGAATCCACGATGCTTATCTTCAAGTGAGAGAATGAAAGCTCATATAGTATGTGTGTGGGAACTTTTAGTCCCGAATGAACTTCAGAATTAATGATTGTTATAGCTTATTAATGTCAAGTTTTAGGTTTCTTCAAATGTATTATAGATAAAGACAATTATAACAAGAGTTGCTGCTTTATGAATTTGGGTATATCATGAGTCTGATCATGTTCCATAGATAACTTTATACAGTCTGTTGGACGATAACCCCATGTAGGTAGAAACAATCTCCTGCATTTCAAAAGAGCCATTCTTGGGCGCCTGGGTGGCTCAGCGAGTTAAGCCGCTGCCTTCGGCTCAGGTCATGATCTTGGGAGTCCCACATCGGGCTCTCTGCTCAGCAGGGAGCCTGCTTTGCTTCCCTTCCTCTCTCTCTGCCTGCCTCTCTGCCTACTTGTGATCTCTCTCTGTCAAATAAATAAATAAAATCTTTAAAAAAAAAAAAAAAGAGCCATTCTTTCCCTACTATGATTTACCATTATGCCCCAGCTGCCAGCTCACACACACACACACATGCACACACCACCACCATCATTCAAGGCCCTAAACATAGAAATAGTCTTCAATATTCCCTTTACGACCCCCAACAGTCACTAAGATAAGTATAGGACTGACCTTTTTTATACATTCCTTGGGCATATTTTTGCTACTTTTACTCTTCAAGTCCTCTCTTGATATTCATTCTAACCAAATTCACCTAGAAAATACCTCAGAGAGAAGATAGGACAGCCCCAGGATGGTGTGCTTTGGACCCTCAACTTCTAGATCTGCTTCTTTGTTCTCTCTAAGACCACCTAACTCTGAGGCCCAATCTTCCTGCCTGGTAAGGAATGAATAAGTATTTGCTGATTGATTTGTATGACATAATAACACACTTACAAAGAGACTTTCCTGTATATTGTTTGAAAATAATGCTCATATTGAATAAGCTCTGTGGTCTAACCATATACAGGGACTAAAATATGCAGAGAAGTTACTATGCTGAGCACATTATAAGAATTACCTCATTTAATATTGACAAAATCTTATGAGGCAGCTGTTACGGTTATCCCCATTTCACAAATGAGAAAAGTAAGGCCTACACAAGATAAGTTATTAAGTCACAAGCTAGTAAGTGTTGGGCTTTGTGTCTGTAACTTTCTGTCCAACTCTAGTTATGGATTTCTTGATACTATGGTAACCTGATTTAATGAGTCCCTTTTAATAATCTGTGTTTTATCTAATCTAAGCCCCAGTTGATCTGTTTACGTCTTAACCCCTCTGAGATTGTGATACATCTTACAATGAATTCTTATAATTATAAATGACAACCTTTTTTTCTCCCCTCAATAGCACACTCTCCACTCAGTGGTGTGTTTGGTTATGTTAGATTATGCTACAACAGCAAATCAGAAAATCTCAGGACTTAAAGCAACAAACATTTCTACCGCTTGCTCACATGAAGTCTCCTGAAGATCTGTGTGACTCTCCAGAGCAACTTTCCCCTGTGTGATGGCTTGGCATTGAACCTCCACGCCAGCATGTGCTTCCATAGTCACTTCTCTAGAAGATGGAACCCTGAAGGAGCTCTCACCAGAGATTAAATGCTCCAGCTCTGCAGTGACATGTGTCACTTCTGTCTCCAATCCATTGGCCAGAGTTAATCATATGACCCTGCCCAACAGCTAGGGAGGCTGGGAAATTTAATTCCCCCATATTCCCCACAGAGAGGAGAACTGGATGTAGGGGAGCATTTAACATAAACCACAAGGCATCTTCATTGAATAAAATATGGTCATTAGGATCAATCAATGTAAATATCAGGGATCTTTTTTATTCAAAATCTATGAGCAGCAATTGGCTTGTGATTTGTTATACGCCCCCTAAAACATACTTTCAAAGTCTGTGCTCATGTTTAATTTCAGAGAACAGAAATTCAAAGTCAATTTCAAAAAGGACATTATGCAACAGCATAACTATAATACAGGGGCTTTAACCAGGGGTCTACAGGTGAGCTTCCAGACCTTTGGAATGTCCTAAAATCATATACAAAACATTCAGCTCATTTTTTTCTGGGAAATGGGCACGTATGTGTCATCATATTCTCATTTGGGATTCATGATTATTCACTCATTTATTCAACAAATATATATATTGAGGCCCTACCCTATTCTAGGCACTCTCATGGGTGCTTGGGATCGAGCAGCAAACACAGCAGATAAGTTTCCAAATTTCAGAAAGCTCATAGCCTGGAGAGGGGACGATAAGCAAGCAAGCAACAGGGAAGGCAATTTTAGATACAGATAGATGATAAAAGAACAATGTACTAAGTAAGCTACAAGAGTCAGAGGTCTGCTTTAGCTAAAATGATCATAATATATCTTTATGAAAAAAAATCTCACTTCGAAGGGGAAAAATGGGAAGGAACTGCCCATGCAAAGATTTTTGACATCCTGGAGAAAAGTGTTCTGGTCAGAATTCTTCTTTAAAGATGTATTTATTTATTTATTTATTTATTTATTTATTTATTTGAGAGAGGGAGAGAGAGAGAGAGAGACAGAGCCTGTGAGCTGGGGTGGGGGGCAGGCAGAGGGAGAGGGAGAAAGAGAATCTCAAGCAAACTCCCTGCTGAGTGCAGAGCCGGCCAGCCCCAGGGCTCCGTGGGCTGGGTCCCATGACCCTGAAGCTATGACCTGAACCAAAACCAAGAGCTGGTAGCTCAATGGACTGAGCCACCCAAGCGTGCTCTGCTCAGAATTTTAAAGGAGCTGAAGAATGGATGTGCTGAGCATGTTTGAGAAATGGAAAGGTGTCTATAGAGAACAAAAAGAGTGATAGGAGAAGCAGGGAAAGAAGAATACAGGGCCAGATTATATGGGACCTGTAGACCATCACAAGGGGTCACAATCTTATTTTAAAAGCAATGTGGATGGATGCACTGGGTCAAGAAACCTTCCTTTGCGTGGGAAGGCCTGAGTTTCTTCCTGGCTCCGTTATTTGCCTGTGGGGGTCATCCGGCCATCATTAGCTCTACCATTAAACACCAGGTTAACACAGCTAGGCACACCCTTGAGCAGGGATCCCCATTCTCCTTGCAGTTCCAAGAACATTCTTGTCCTCTTTGCCATGGTGTCAAGGTGAAGACTGTGACCTTCCTAAAAGAAGGACAGTCTTTTTTAAATCACAGGTATATAAGGTCCTCAGCTAGTGGCTTCAAACAAACTCAAGGTTCTTTGCAGGACAATAAGGGGCTTCATTTCTTTAGGGAAGGAGGGCTTGAGCAAGTGATCTTACCTTAGTCTTCATTTTCTCAAATGTGAAATGAGAATAGTAAGTTACATTTTCGAGTACTGTTGTTATGACCACATATTATCTGTTAAAGCGAGCTAAAAATAGAACTGCACAAGTTTCTCTCGACAAATATGTACTATCTGCTCTTTTGAGACTCATTGTTGTTTTACAGTAGCCTTAGGTTTATATGTACAGACTAACAGAGGTAAGTGACAATTTATGGAAACCTGACACATGAGGAATAACACCTACGTAATAATAGTGTTCTTCATCTTCAATATGATGTTCCTTTTAATAGTGATTTGTTAGAATGTTATAATTTTAATTTATAAAAAGGAGATTTCTGTATACACTTCCAAGAATATTTCAACTGTACTTATTGAGGCAAGCATACCACTACCTATCAATTCAAGGAAAAGATTTATTGGAGTCATAATTTTTAATTCCTATCCACTGAATTAAAATGAGATCAAAGTCCAGCATTTATTTGCTCCAGGCATCTCCAGGCATGCTCAAAAAAAAAAAAAAAAAAAAAGTTAAGCTCCACTATCAATGTGTATGTCTGAATATAGCAGCTTTATGTGTAATAAGCCAGTAGAAATAAATGAAGACTACCCAAAGGAAAACAAAGCAAAGCCTGTTTATCGAGGGTGAGAAAGCCAGTCACCATCACCTGCATTTGGCAGAGACTCAAAGGGAGGCATGTGGGTGGGAGAGCTTTATAGTGGAAAATAAAAGGCTTCAGGTATATTCTGATTGAAGGTTTTTGGCATGGAGAAACCGGAGGCTAACTAGAAGGTGGGCCAAAGGAAGCAGGACATCCTATGCAATTAGTCTGGGGAGCCTATTTGGCTTTCTCTAGTTGGTCCTGAGTTGGAAGGGGGAAGTATGGTAAGGAATGGGAAAGCCAGAGGTCATTGATGAAGTCCCAACCGTTCTGGGCTGATGGTGGCTTCTCTGGTTTGTTGCTTCCAAAGTTAGGGATCAGAGTTCTGTTGCCGTGTGGCTTTGCCATTGTACATTCTTACGGTCAGTCTCTCCATTTTAAGCCAGATAACCAAGACAAAACTACCTCAAGGTTTAAGGGAGCTTCCATTTGCAGTGAGATAATATTTTGATGTATGAAGAAGTGCTTTGTTTTGTTTATACTTATTACTTCCTTTCTCTCCCATGCACTTCATTCATTTGGCATCCATTGCTTCTGAGTGAGGATGTGATGAGATAAATTCACAGAAAAATATGAGTTCATTACCCACGACTTTTGAGACTTAAAATTGAACTGTGAAATTTGAAGGAGAAAAAGAGTTTGAGAGAAAACTTTTTCTGAGTTTCAAGAGTCTAGGTTTTGATGACCAAGACTCAATGACCTGAAGGATTTAAAGTTTATGCCATAAAATGTAGCTTCAGAAAAATATAAAGACAAGCCAAGGGAAGTTTTTCCAAATCAAAAAGAGATCAGAGGGACGCCTGTGGCTCAGTCAGTTAAGCGGCTGCCTTCGGCTCAGGTCATGATCCCGGGGTCCTGGGCATCGGGCTCCTTTTTCAGTGGGGAGCCTGCTTCTCTCTCTCTGCCTCTGCCTACCTCTCTGCCTACTTGTGATCTCTCTCTCTGACAAATAAATAAATAAATACATCTTTTTTTTTTTTTAAAAGGAGAGGGATCACAATTCTGTGTGGTTGGAATGAAGAAGGAGCAAAGATGCCTAGGTGATGGAAGGAGATTTATTATAGATTCCCAACAAGGTTCAGTGCCCTGAGGAATGGGAGGAACAACCAAACACTTGCTAGGTTTGGGGGAATATGAAGGCAGAGGGCTGAAAGCAGAGATGACTCGTGTCTCCCCCACCCACTAAGGTAGAGCCTGAAACAGCAGCAAGCCTTATGGAACAAGCCAGCCCAACACAGAGCAGGCTAGTGCAGTGAGCATAGGCACAGTGGAATGAAGAAGCCTGAGCAGAAGGTCCTGGGGTAGCCATAAATACTCTCCACTCACCGTAATGTATGTGCTTCGTGTGTGGCTGAGAACGGAGCAGGTGTGACTCTGAGAGCTGCAGAATCAGAGTAGTCCTGCCCCCAAAATGTTGGGCTAGAGACTCCAAGAAGACTTCCATCTCAGAGGATGCTGGCTAGAGAGGTAACTATGTCCAAGGAATAAACGTCACCCACCCCACTAGATGCCAGCTCAGCAAGAGAAGTCCAGGGCACGGGCACAAAAGAAGACCAAATCAACTTAGACTATCTGGAGATTTTCTGCCTTCTAGCACGTAGTTGTATGAAACAGAGACTGAGTTCACTTATACGGAAGTAAAGAAATTTACAAGTAGCAAATACCTAAGGTTTTTACACTGATACTTATAATTCACATATTTATTCTGTGACTCAAATTGGCTTTTAAGCAATTTTTACAAATGGAGTTTTCTGACTCCTGGAGTAAATGGGAGGCCTTATCTGCCTAATTATTTAACATCTAAATAGAATACCCAAACAAAAATAGTTGCTTTGGGGTTATAATAAGACCAACTTAAACGTAGAGCATTTTCGATAGTTAGTCAATTCTGGTACATGTAAAACTTAACTTGGTATCCAAGTTATCGTCAATGGTCATTGCCTTCCTCAATGATATCCACTGATGAAATCAGAACTCTTCTCTTTATTTCATTTATATAGAGACTAACGGAGACTTTTAATAATATATTTCCTTTAGACAAATAATCAAATGCCCTTAAACTTATTAGACCTCTGACACTCCTGTTGAAGGGGATCATCAACTATTGTGTTGATTCCTGCTCTGAGCCAGGAATTTGCAAACAATATGTCATTTATCTCTCCCAACCATGGTTGAGAGAATAATTGTCCCCCATTCACATCTTAGGAGAGTGAGGGTGAGCACAGGGTCACACTAGGAAGTGACCAGTCGAGGATAAAAGTGCACACATACATTGCACTCTCCTCCTCTCTGCTCAGCCCTTTTACCCCCTTTTCTTGGGAAAATAGTGCATGCAGTTAGGTAAATAATTTTAATTTCTTCTTTATTTTAATGTATACATGGCTGTCATAAAAATGAAAACAGCTATACCATAACACTCAACGTTTCAGAAATAATGTACTACATTTTAATATTCTCAAACCAAACATGGCATTCAGTAAATGGTCACACAGGACTGATATCTGTGTTTTGACCCACCTCCTTTGAGAAACATTACCTGTAGTAAAAAACATTTTTCTCTCACAGAAAATCTGTCTCCAATGTGCTGTTTGGCCATAAGTTGTCTCTTTATTACATCCCAGAGGGAGGAAGTAGAGTAGAAAAGATTCCACAGTTTAACTATGAGAGGACATTATACATTTCCATGGAAGAAAAAAAAATTCATCGAAACCTAAGTAGATAAATTAAGGATTCCATAATAAGTCTTGAGATATAGGCTGTGTGTGTGTGTGTTGTTTTTTTTTTAATAAGTCCATTAAAGCTACTAAATTTTTATACCACATGCTAAGAAGGACTGTGGCTTCGACTCCATTTTGCCCTTTCCCTGTGAACTCGGACGGTCTTTAGTGCAGCTGATCTCCTTTCGAAAGCCTCGAAGTGAGGGAGAGCTGGCAGGGCCAGAGAGAAGAGAGAAGATGCCGGTAGGTGACTGCAAGACCTGCTCCCCAAGAAAGTCCCAGGATGTGCAGTCTGGGAAGGCACTGAAGTCCCAAACTGGAAAACAAAGCAAAACCAAACAAAAACTCAGCATGGGAAAAAATGAAGTGCATTACTGAACACGGAGAGCGCACTGGGGTGTTCTTTTTATGTGGTGAGCAGTGGAGTTTTGTGGCCTGAATACATGGACAATTGCTTAGAATTTAGTAATACAAAAGCTACTATTTATTGAATGCTTCTTTATTCACTAGGGACTGTACAAAATACTTTACAGAGATTATTGTGTTCAGTCCTCACACAGTTGACACAATATTTGGTTTGGGTCCTGTTTTACAGATGAGGAAATGGAGGGCCAATGGGACTGAGTGGGCCAGCAGTCTGACTCGAGTCTAGAACTCTCTCTACTGCCTTGCAGCACCAATGGTACTGGCAAGGATTCTTGCTTCCAAGGAATGAAAATGGACTCTGTCTAAAGGAAAAAAAGAATATTGGAGGAAAGGGGACTCCTAGAGCTCAAGAGGCTGGGAGAGTAGGCTGGGAAAACCAGCAGGAGCCCGGGGCCTTAGGAGACCAGGCATAAGGAGACCATCTAAGATGCCACCATCTTCTGGCTCTGCTGCACGACACCTTCTAGAAACCAACATTGGGACATCATGATTCCCCAGGAGCTGCCCGAGAGGTTCATCCTTCATCTTGGGGTGGACAGGCCTGGGTGTGAGGGTCTGCTGCCAGATATTGGGGTTCCTGCTTCTAATTCCAGGGTATGGGGAGACTGAGACTCAAATTCTTTGGCTTTCACAGGAAGGTAAGATCCTGTATCCCAACGTCACCTTCTGTGAATTTCCCCAAACCTGAGGACAGATGGATTTTAACAGCCAAAGGAATGTTACAGTGTCCTTCCAGACTACCCACTGTAGCCACTTTGTAGCAAATCATTCCATTAGGGTAGTAAATGCAGGTCTGTTAAAATAATTTTGAAAGGTCAGACATAGGTGAAATTGTACAAACATTAAATATGGCAAATCAAAACCTGACTGACCTAGAAATTCATTTTAATAGATGCATTTGCAATCTCTAAATGCAAACTTTGAAAAGGCAAATTTGGTAACCCATATGCTAAACATCAACTAATTGAAATGTTTAGGGAATGGAATGTTCTTGTTAATTTCAATTTCTAACTAAATGTGATTAAGCCTCTAAAAAGACCTACAAACTTTTCTATTGCAGACCTTGTCACTGGAATTCTTAATAAAATATTTGGATCGTGAAGATTTTTTGCAATGCCTTGGAATTATTAATGCCTCCATGTGTGGTTGTAAAGTACAATAGGTATAGACTGTGGTAAATGGGTACAGATCTCAGGGCTGCTATTCCATGTACATTTCATTCTCCAAACTTCTGATGCGAGTTTGCCTTTTGTTCTCTCGGTTGCACAAGTTGGGTAAAGAGGAGGAAATAAATTCTGTCCATGTAAACATTTTCTTTGTAGCCCACTAAGAGCACACACACTACTAAGTACTGTGAGCATAAACATAAATGATACAGGTGTTTTAAAATGGAGAAGAAAAAAAAGGGATGACTAATTTCGAGTGAGGGGGACAGAGATGGCAACCATCTGAGTTGGGTCTTGAACAGTCACCAGTAGGATTCTGTCAGGTGAGGGTGGGAGAAAGAGCAGCGTGATAGAAAGTACAATGTGAAGCAAGTTGTCAAGATGTGAAAGTGAAGAGAGAGGTAAGAGAAGAGTGAATAATTTGGGGTGCCTAGGATGGATACATTAAAGGAAGCTATGAGGTCAGTCCAAAGGGAGGATAGGACCAGATGGCTAATGGCCTCAAATACCATCTTAAAGGAGTGTAGACTTCTTTCTGAGAATCCTAGAAAGCCACTGAATCTTTTTTAATATGGTGATAATGAGATCATAAGTGTCAGATAGGAAGATCTTCTGGATAACAGGTGAAAGGCAGAAGGAGAGACCAGAAGTAGGAGATCACATGAGGGTGTTTGCAATAGTTCCAGATGAAATAAATAATTATTTATGTCAGTGCAGTAGTGCTTGGGAGGAACTATTCTAAGAGTTGCCTCAGAAACAGAGTCTGTAAGAATTGGTACCTGACAAAACGGGAAGAGTGTGTGTATGCATAAAGAAATGAGCCCATTGCATAATAAGGATCTCTTTTGCAAAGCAACAACAAAAATAATAATTACACTTCTAATTAGCTCATTGAGTATGCAGAGCTGTAGGTTCCAGTTTTGATTTATTTCCTCCCCATCCTAGACCAGTAGTAGATCCAATAACATTAGATCCAACCATATCTTACCACACCCTGTCTGCTCACTGTCTGAAACATACCTGAATCTCACCACCTCTCTCTAATTCCATGCACCCATCCTAATCTCAGGCCCGTTTATCAGTTGCCAAAACTAAGTAATCGCCACCTAGTTGAGTCCTCTGCTCCCACTCTTGTCCCTGCGTCATCCATTCTCCACACAGCAACCACACCAATTCTTTAAAAATGTAAAACAGATTTTGCTTAAAATGTTCCAGTGATTTCCTATCATACTGTGATGGGTTTAAATATGTCCACAAATTCTTTGATGCTTCTCCCTTGAAAAATAAAGCCAGATTCTCCTTCCCTTGATTATGTGCTAAACTTAGTGACTTGCTTCTAAGAAATAGAATGTGGCAAACTGATGGTGTACAATGTCCAAGATTAGAACATAAAAGGCATTGTGGTTTCCTTCTTTCTCTCTTTTCTTGGATCACTTGCTTGGGGGAAGCCAACTACTATGTCATGATGACATTCAAGCAATCCTGTGGAGAGGTCCATATGGAAAGGAACGGAAGCCCCCTGCCAACAGCCAGCAAGGACCTGAGGTTTTCGGCCAATAGCCATGTGAATGAGCCATCCTGGGAGCAGATTCCCCAGCCTCAGTCAAGCCTTCAGATAACTGTAGCCCTAGTCAATGTCCTGACTCTAGTTACCTGAAAGAACATGAGCCAGAACGACCCAGGTATGTGGCATCCAAATTCCTAACTCACAGAAGCTATGAGATGATAAATGTTGGTTTGAAGCTTCTACATTTGGGGAGAAATCTGTAAAGCAACAATAGATGTTTAACACACATATTTATAATAGAATACAAATTATTTGCTCTGGCCATCAAAGCCCTACATACTCAGGATTCTGCTTATATTACTAACTTAACCATTTACTCTGTAGAAAAGACTGTTAGTGGTCTCTTAACAACTATTTGTCTTCTTTGTTTAGAAATAGGATCACCAGGGGCACCTGGGTGGCGCAGTCAGTTAAGCATCTGACTCCTGGTTTCAGCTCAGGTCATGATCTCAGGGTCGTGAGATGGAGCCCAGTGTCAGGCTCTGGGCTCAGCGGGGTCGGGGGTGGTTTCTGCTTGAGATTCTCTCTCTCTCTCTTCCTCTGCCCCTCCCATTCATGCTCTCTTTCTCTATCTCTCTCTAAAATAAAGAAATAAATCTTTAAAAAAAGAAAAAAGAAAGAAATAGTGTTACCAAATTTTATTCAGTTACATGAATTGAAGCTAATGACCACATTTCCCAGCCTCCCTTAAGCTAGATACGGTCACAGGGCAAATCGTGGCCCCAGATGTAAGCAGATTTGGTGTGTGCAACTTACTGCTGACTGGATATTAGTGTGATGGTAAAAGCATAGAAGCTGGACTAGCCAATTCAAACCACAAGCTGGAAGTCACATGGTGAACATGGCAAAGCCACAACACAGAAAGGACCTAGACCCCCGATACCATCAAGCCAGAGCTGTCTGTCTGGACTTATACATGAGTAAGACATAGGCTGTATCTTGTATTTAAGTGATTGTATTTTTTGATCTCCTTATTACAACAGTCTAACCTGTATCCTAACTGAAACTCAGCTCCTTGTTCACCACCTTCTAGCTACATTGATCCTCTGTCTTTTTTTCTGATACTCTGAGGTCTTTATCCTGTCTATACTTTTGCTTGACATGCTTTTCTACCCAGAGTACCCACAGCTGCCTCCTTGCTTTTGGGTTTCACTGTTTCTCTAAAATAGCCTCCTCATACTTATTCTCTATTACATAATCATAAGTTCTGTTCTTCATGCACCCACCAACCCCTGAAATTTCCTCATCTGTCTGTTTATTGTCTGTCATTCTCCACTGGAATACAATCTCCATAAGATGATGAACCTTGTCTGCCTTATTCCCCATTGAATCTCCAGTGCCAAGACAGTGCCTGCACATAGTAGGTGCTCTATAAATAGCTTTTGTGTGATAGATAAACAAATGAACTAATAGTAAATGATGACAAGAACCTAGTCCTTGGGTCAAATTTTTATAATTTAACCTCATCTACTGCTGAAATTAAGAGAAATTAGGTAATAATAATGGCAATCCAAGATTAGGAAAAGAATGTCAACAAGTCACTTTACCTTCACTATCAAAGTGTCATGGCTTAGTGAAGAAAAAGAAAGATAGAAACAGTAAATGAATCTCTGTTTTGGGCCCCCCCCTTTTTTTTTTAAGATTTTATTTATTTATTTGAGCAAGAGACAGTAAGAGAGAGCATGAGAGGGGAGAAGGTCAGAGGGAGAAGCAGACTCCCCATGGAGCTGGGAGCCCAATGTGGGACTCGATCCTGGGGCTCCATGATCGTGACCTAAGCCAAAGGCAGTGGCTTAACAACTGAGCTACCCAGGTGCCCTGCTTTGGGCCTTTAACCTAACCTAAATAAATAAATAAATAAATAAGAAACTCATAAAAATATTATCCCTAAAGAACAGATTCTCCTAAATGCTAATATAGATGATTATATTACATTAACTCTAAGATGTCAACAATTGTGAGACACACCGTTGTTTTACATACCATGAGAAAAGGAAAAATTCTGTTACAATAGACTGTGCTATTGCTCCCAATTTCTGTCCCCACTGCCCCTTCCCAGACTCCTGGTGGGTGGAATACATTTTCCTATTCTATTCTGTTGTCAGGATGGGCCATGTGACTTGCTTTGGCTAATTAAATGTGAGTAGACATGACAAAAGCCTTATCCAGGTATATTTAAATGTTCTTAGGAAATTAGAGTCCACTTTTGCTCCTTCCTCAACTATGAGATAGTGGTAGAATCCTCCCAGATGGTGGCTAGTCCTGGATTCTAGAACAACATGCTAAGTGACTTACCCAAAGCTCTGTAGAACAAGTTAAGTGACTTACCCAAAGCTCTGTAGCTGTGCAGAGCTAAGGCCAGGGCAACCAAAGCCAACCCCTGTCCCTATGTAATGTGAACAAGAAAGAGATGTCATTGTAAGTCACTGACATGTTGATAATCATGACAAAGGCTTAGAGACAATTAAACTACTACATGCCACCAACTATAAGTTGCATCTTGATTTCAGAGATGTTAAAATGTGAACAAATGCATGTTTTAGAATCAGTACAATAGGGGATGTTTTATACATGTTATCATATATCAGCACAGGATACATCACAGTTGCCCAATAAATATTTGTTGACTTGATGTCATGTATGTGACAATGTGGGGCTCATATTTTTACTGAGAGTCTTCTTGATAAACATGCTTTCTCTTTATTTTATTTTTTTTTTTAAAGATTTTATTTATTTATTTGACAGAGAGAAATCACAAGTAGGCAGAGAGGCAGGCAGAGAGAGAGGAGGAAGCAGGCTCCCTGCTGAGCAGAGAGCCCGATGTGGGGCTTGAACCCAGGACCTGGGATCATGACCTGAGCCGAAGGCAGCGGCTTAACCCACTGAGCCACCCAGGCGCCCCAAACATGCTTTCTCTTTAGCACATTGTAGGTAACAGTATAACTTCAGACTTAAGTGTAATGGAAACTAAAATCTATATAATAACCAAAGTTGAAAGCTGGGAAAAAGATAAAGCTGTGACTTTTCATTACCTCTTAACCTGCCTCTACCCTCCTGCTACTATGTATATATATTTTTCTTTTTTCTTTTTTTTATTTATATCCTGAGGGACTTTCTCCTCCATCTGTCCTTCCCCACAGACCATATAGCTAAATATTAGTCTTCTATTATTTGGGGGGTAATCAGGGAACAAAGGCAGCAAAATTGGAGTTCAGTAACCACTAGCATAAACATAAAACAAAATATTTGGATGCATACTTGTGGAACAAGTTTTTCACACATGCCCCTGAACTGGGTAAGAGGATAAATAAGCTCAAGGAGGGAAGAGGTAGAAACACACGAGCCATGAGCAAGTTTGAGAGATGTCAGCATCTCCCAGATAAAGCCCAGATAAAGCCAGGAGCTGCGTGGAAGCCAACTCAGAGCATTGCTCACTGTACCTGGCCTAATGCTGTGTTATAAATTAATCACAATATATAACTTGTATATCTTTACCCAGAAAAAAGCAAAATAATAATAATTGTGACAATTAGTTGAATAAGAACAGTAAACATTAATTGAGCAGAGCACTCACTATGTGCCTAGCACTAGGCTAAATGACTTACATAAAGTATCTCATTTGCTCCTCCTAATAGTCTTATGTATTAGTCAGCTATTGCTGCAATAATGCCTTGTGACAGGTTACCCTGAAACCCATAACTTACAGCAACCCACATTTCTCATCTTTCTCATCAGTCTCCGGACCAACTGTGGTTTGGATGATCCAGGCTGGGCTCTTGCATAACTCTACTTCAGGCTATGGACAAGGGAGACTTGGCGACAGGATGTGTCTTAGGTTCAGATCTGCTCTATATGCCTCTGTCATTCTGGAAAGAAAGCTAGCTGAGTCATATTCTTCTCATGGTGACGGGAGGCGTGCAAGACAGGAAGTGAAAACACCTGATGCCAGGTTGGGACCTGGCACGTTGTCACTCCTGCCCATACTCTATGACCAAGACTAACAGTCACAGGGAAGAAAAAATACTCTACCTCAGGAGAGATGGGAGTGAACATTTCTGAATTATAATCAAATATATTATATAATAAGGTAGATATACAGGTATTTTACACCCATTTACAGATGCGTAAACCAAAGCACAGTAAGGTTAAGTGACTTACCCAAAGCCATACAGTTAGAAAATGATGAAACCAAGATTTGAATCCAGCTGGTCTAATTCCAGAGCCTAGAATCTTAACTATCACTCTCTATGGTTTTAACAAACCAGACTCCAGGAGGCGTTACAAAGGGAAACTAGAAGCAGTGGTAATTTTACAATAATAAATGGGACCTGAGGAAGAGAAGTGGGTAAGATCAAAGACTCTGACTATTTTGAGATCCTAATCAATAAAGATGATTTTCTTATACGTTTTCATCACTGCAGGAAGTAATATCATAGACATCCACAGAAGGATGTGGTTTCATTTATTTTTAGATCCCCCCCCACCACAGAAATACGTTAAAATTTTATCTACTTAAATACTACTACCTTTGTTACTTATTTGCTCTCCACTTACTTGGAAAGGGAAATCTCATTTATTCTGATAATTCTGAGTAACTATTTACAAAATAATAATAAATTTTATCCTTGTAAAAACACTTAAAGATGTCAGCGCCAGTCATATTTAAATCAATATTTTTAAAAAATTAAGTCTAATAAAAACATTAGACTCAAGCTTTAAGGCATTCAAATATCCTGCATAGAAAGAAGAAAAAAAAAACTGAGGCATAATTATAAAATAAGAGAACTGAGGTACAACTACCATAAATGAATTCCATGGGAAAATTTGTTAGGAAGAGGAGAGAGAGTCTGGGCTAGAGGAGAAGCAAGAAGGAGATCTATACCCAGGAAACTTCTTTATATATATATATATATATATATATATATATATATATATATATATATATATTTTATTTATTTATTTGACAGATCACAAGTAGGCAGAGCAGCAGGCAGAGAGAGAGGAAGGGAAGCTGACTCCATGCTGAGCAGAGAGCCCAATGCAGGTTCAATCCCAGGACCCTGGGTTCATGACCTGAGCCAAAGGCAGAGGCTTTAACCCACTGAGCCACCCAGGCGCCCCCCAGGAAACTTCTAAGACTGAGATGTTGACCAGCTCATGCAGCTTTAGTGTCCTGGAATGCCCACAGATCATTTTTGAACTTCATATATGCTTCCTTTAAAACAAGGACTTTAAAATGATAATTTTTCTTCTTTCTACAGTAGCAAAAGAATCTTATGTCATGACATAGGACCCTTGGTCAGTATTAGAAGTAAACTCTGGGGGCACCTGGGTGGCTCAGTGGGTTAAGCCTCTGTCTTCGGCTCAGGTCATGATCTCAGGGTCCTGGAATCGAGTCCCGAATTGGGCTCTCTGCTCAGCAGGGAGCCTGCTTCCTCCTCTCTCTCTCTCTCTCTCTGCTTGCCTCTCTGCCTACTTGTGATCTCTCTATCAAATAAATAAAATCTTCAACAAAAAAAAAAGAAGTAAACTCCGCACTCACTGTGAGGGTCCCATTTCTCACTCTAGCTTTCTCTACTCTGTTATGATGATTCCAATTTCAAATTGCAGCTGTGATCATTCATTTCCTTTTAGAATAAGTATAAAGTTGAAACATCTTCCACAATTTAAAACGAACCAATTACAATTTAAGCAATGCATTGCACCTTGTTTGGATCTTGACTTCACCAAGTCAACTGTATAAAATCATTTTTGAGACAATTGGAATATTAAGAATTTTGGAAGTCTTGTGAGGTGAAATTGCATGATGGCTTCTTTTTTTTTTTTTAAGGAAATTTTTATTTCTTATAAATAAATTTTAAAATATTTAGAGGCAAAATATTATGATATCTGAGATTTGCTTCATAATACTTTAGCATTGTTTGGAAGAGGAGTACAAAATGTTGGTAATTTCCCAGACTAGATAATATGTACATAGGAGTTCATTATCCTATTTTTTTCTACTTTTGTGTTAAGTTTAAACACCATAATAAAAAAAAAGAAAGAAAATAAAATACCCATTTAAAAACACCACAGAAACACCACCAAAAGAAAAGTCTAGCTCAGAAGATGTCTTCAACAGTGAATAGATTCCTAAAGAAAATGCTATGTTCTAAGTCATCTAATTGGAAATATCCTTAAAACAGCATTGCCACAGTATACAGAAGCAACTTAGCATTCCAGTCGTCTTTTGTATGTATATACATGCTTACCCTACGTAGGCAAATTGTATCATTTGGCCTGGAATTAGAAACAGTTGTTCTCCTTAAGTGTAAGGAGCAAAACACTTTATATCTGTATTTTTTTTAAATTGATTTGAAGTTATGAGGACCTACATGTATATAGTTGAGAGTGATGGGAGTTCATGTTGTAAGCTCACTATGTGCCAGACACTGATCTAAGTACTTTCTGTTTATGAACTCGTGCTCATATTTTAAATTACCCGTTGATTAAGATATTATTGTTTGGGACTCCTGGGTGGCTCAGCGGGTTAAAGCCTCTGCCTTCGGCTTATGTCATGATCCCGGGGTCCTGGGATCGAGCCCCTCATAGGCTCTCTGCTCAGCAGGGAGCCTCCTTCTCCCCATCCCCTCTCTCTGCCTGCCTGTCTGCCTACTTGTGATCTCTGTCTGTCAAATAAATAAAAATAAAAATATTTTTTAAAAAAGATATTATTGTTCTTCCCATTTTAGACCTAAGAAAGGCACAGTACTGAGATGAAATTACATAATTTGCCCAGTATTGCACTACTGGTTAACAGCAAAGCTGGGATACAAATTCAGGGCATCTGCCTCCTGTGTCTGATCCCTTAATCACCAAATTTTGTCACTTTCCATGGAAAAACTGTCTTGTAGAGTTGTTCTTTGTTTAGACTTTGGGAACTGGGACACTTTCATTCCTAGAAAAATACAAGGATTATTACTCCTTTTGACATCAGCATGTTCCTTTTATTTTGTCATGCACTTCAAACCTATTACTTCCAGTGTAGTCACACCAGCCCTATAATACCAAAGCATATTTATTACAGATGCTAGTGGCATGATTTCAAAGAACAGAAAACATCCCAGCAAGCTCTTCTGATTGATTTAAGCCAGGATAATTTTCAGAAACCACTCTGACACTGTAGAAGTTGACAATGACATTTCTCTTATTTGGGAGTCAACTTTTGGGAAATGACCTTACATGATTCTTCCTAATTACCCCATCTTCTCAGATGGTCTTTTGCAAATTCTTTTCAGCCGAGCACGTTGGTATCTCTGCTTCCATATTGTCAAGGTTGATGAAGGAATCCTCTCTCTCTCTTTCTCAATCTGTCTCTTTCTGTTCAGATCCATTGTCTTATTGTTTATTTGGCAAACAAATAGTTTATGAAAGTTGATTTATCTATGGGCCACATCATAATCTTTGAATATGGTAAATTTAATTTTGGGGACTTCTAATAGTTATTTCTAGAAAGGAATTAGTGTGAGTCTACATAGGGCTTTAAATTGAATTATTTGATTGAATTGATCATTGAACTTATGAAAAGAAGGGCTTGGCATGCCTGGGTGGCTCAGTTAAGAGTCTGCCTTTGGCTCGGGTCAGAATCCAGGGTCCTGGGATCAAGCCCCACACTGGGCTCCTTGCTCAGCTGGAAGCCTGCTTCTCCCTCTCCCTCTGCTTTCTTTTTCTTTTTTTTTTTTTTTAAGATTTTATTTATTTATTTGAGAGAGAGACAGTGAGAGAGAGCATGAGCGAGGAGAAGGTCAGAGAGAGAAGCGGACTCCCCGCGGAGCCGGGAGCCCGATGCGGGACTCGATCCCGGGACTCCAGGATCATGACCTGAGCCAAAGGCAGTCGTCCAACCAACTGAGCCACCCAGGCGTCCCTCCCTCTGCTTTCTGATCCTCCTGCCTGTGCTCTCTCTCTCTCTCTCTGTCAAATAAATAAATAAAGTCTTAAAAAAGAATGGCTTGACAGAGTTTTATCACTAAATATGTGAAAAGTGATTTTTTTCAAATTAACTGATCATGCTGATTTGATTGTTCACCCTTAGATACATCCATCCCTGAATGAAATATTTTCCAACTTGAGGGGGAAAAAAAACTGTATTTTAAGACAGAGGAAATATTTTCAGATAGTTTAGGGGTTGTATTTATTATTATAAGGCAGCAGTTACTGACCAAATGCTTTGCCAACTCTATAGTCTGAGGTTATCAATCTTTGTACATATAACAAATGCAGTATGTCATGACTACCTTTCACCTGCTGTTAGCTGTATATGCATTATATGCAACACAATGAGGGGCTTTCTGCACATGCAATTCTATCAAAATCTCTAACTCTAGGGAATGAAGTTTGACCTATAAATTTCTTTTAAAGAAAAAGAAAAGAAAGGAAGGAAGAGAAAGAGAGAGCGAGAAAAGAAAGAATGAAAGAAAGCAAGCAAACAAAGGGGAAAGAAAGAAAAGGGAGGAGAAAGGAAGGGAAGGAAAGGAAGGGAAGAAAGGAAGAGGGAGTAAAAGAGACAGAACCAAAACAAAATAACAGAGAAAGACTATATTATAATTTTTCTAGAGTAGTAATTCTCAACCCTGGCTGCATATTAGGATCCCCCAAGGAATATTCCAAAAATACTGATACCTTGTCCTCAGGCCCAGAGATTTTGAGTGCTTGTGGTAATTTTTGGTCATCATGAGAAACATTTAAATAGCAATGGAGAGCTAGTTGAACTGGTAGTGAAGGAGATATTCTTTAGCCTGGGGTTCTCAGTCTCATGACAAATCAAATACAACTCAAATAACTTCTGAATTTGAGTGTGATTGTGGAGCGAACATGGGAATAAAGAGTAAAGACTTAGCACATTGATTCATTACTCATTTAACTGACCAACAGATATTCATGTGATGTCTATTCTTCCGCAGACACTGTTTTAAGAATGGGGTGCGGTGGCAAACAAAACAATTAAAGAAGAATAATAGGGCCCTCTCTGAAATCTTCCTTGTGGACCTCAAGTTTCAATCTATGTCAATGCCAAGATCAATCAGGTTGGTTGGTTAAAAGAGAGAGAGAGAGAGAGAGAGAGCATGAAATGACCATAAAATCAGATTAGTCTACTACTTAATTTCATTCATGGAATAAAAAGACTCTGATACTTAAGTGGACCCAAAATATCATCTACTTTTGTTTATAGATGAGTAATTTTAACCTCATAAGAGTTAATGACTAGCCTATGATCATATAGTCATTCAGGACAGAGCTGGAGAACCCAGATTGTTGACCTTTTATAATGTCATCTATGTTCAAGTGAAAATCTTCTCAGCTGATTTTTTTTTTTTTCTGTCATTCCATGTTCCTAAAAGAAAACAGCCTCCTGGAAAGAGCTTTTGTAAAAGAAAAAGACCAAGTTCTTCCCCTATTGAGCTAATCCTAGTGTGAAATTAACTAGCAGCACTGCTAGTCAATTCCACATTGCTGCCCTGTGGGGAGAGAAACTAGCAAAAAAAAAAAAAGGAGAGTAGGTCTTGGTTTATTTCCTCTCTAACTGCAGTTGTTCTAAGGTCAAACGCACTGAACATCAGAAAGAGATAGCACGAAAGGACTATACTATACCTAGGGAGTGAGGATCTAAGAAGGGAAGAAATAAAAATTAAACCCAAAAGAAAAATTACAATGAAGAATTATAGTCATATACACTTTCCCATTTCATCTTTGAGGGCTCATCTGTAAAATGGAAAGGGCATTCAGCAATCTTCTCAGTGATGAGGGAAATACAGAACCATACTGTAATGAGATTCCCTTTTATACCTGTTTGTTGGAAATTTTAAGAAGGCTGACAACATCAAGTGTTGAGAGAGTGTGATCCACGGGATCTCTCATAAACAGCTGGTAGAAATGTGAATTGATAAAGCCACTTTAGAAAGCAATTTGACATTATCTATTAAAGTTGAATATTCTCGTACCCTATAACCCAGTAATTCCAATGCTAGATACAAACTCTTGACATATGAACCTGGAGGCATTTGTAAACCTCTTCATGACAACATTGTTGTAACAGAAAAAAATGTGGAAGCAATCCAAATGTCTATTGACAGGAGAATGGATAAACTGTGTATATATTCACTCAGTGGATATTATACAGCAGTCAAAACAAATAAATTGCCACTATACACACCGATATGGGTGAATCTCAATAAAACAACATTGAGTAAAGAAAAGAGGTCCCAAGAAATTACATGGGAATTAGCATGGAATCTCTTTTCAAGATAAAAATAACAAATACATATAAATAATACACTTTTTAGAAATGCATGTATTATTAAGTTCTTTTTAAAAAAAATCATGATAGAGATGTCAGATAACAGATAATAGATAAATAGAGATAATAGAGAGAGAATGATAAATACAAGTTTCCAGATAAAGATAACTTTGGGTTGAGGAAGGAGAATGGGATGGAGAGGTCCACACTGGCAATTTTATCATCAATATTCTAGTTCCTGTAATGATGGTGCGTTCCCAGCATGTATTCCATTACACAAAGATCAGCAGATCATTGTATTAGTTATTTGTTTCAGTATAATAAATTCTCCCCAAATTTAGCAACTTGAAACAATAAACATTTGGGGCACCTGGGTGGCTCAGTTAAGTATCTGCCTTAGGCTCAGGTCATGATCCTGGAGTCCTGGGTTTAAGCCCAACATTGGGTCTCCCTGCTTAACGGTGAGTCTGCATCTCCCTCTGCCTCTCCCCCATTTATGTTCTCTCTCTCTGTGTCAAATAAATAAATAAATAAATAAATAAATAAATAAATAAATAAATAAAATCCTTTTAAAAAGAAACAACAAACATTTGTTATTTCACAAAGTTTTGAGGGTCAGGCATCTGTGCATATCCCCCACTGGTGGTTTTGGCCCAGGGCCTCCCATGAAGTTATAGTCAAGCTATGAGTCAGGGCTGCAGTCTCTGAAGGCGCTGGGGGACCCACTTCCAAGATGGCTCATTCACATGGCTGTTGGCATGAGGCTCAGTTCCTCACCACATGGGCCTCTCCATAGAACTGCTCAAGGCATGGCTTCTCTTGGAACAAATCTTGTGTGTGTTGAGGGGGAGAGATGGAGAGGGAGGAAGGGAGAGAGCAGGAGCAAGAGAGAGCCCAAGATGGAAACTGTAATGTCTTTTACAAAACTAATATTAAAAGTGACACACTGTCACTTCTGCCCGATACTATTAATCACACAGATTAGCCATAAGACTGTGGAAGGGGACACCACCAGGTGGGACCACCAGAAGGCAGGGATCACTGGGCACCACCTGGAGGCTGTTGACCGCCACCGTAAAATTTTTAAAAAGCACAATGCATGGACCAATGATAAAAGTGTGTCAAGAAGCAATTATGTGCACTTGAGTTTGGAAAATAAATGAATATATTAATAAGTGCATTCAGTTCTGAAGACAACAGGACACAGGGGAAGGAGTGAGAGGAGTTTGAGCTTTAATTCTCACCTCTACCACATTTCAGCTTTATGAATTTGGGCAAGTCATTTGACTTGCTTCCATTTAAAAAAAAAAAAGAATGAGAAGATTTACTTGCCTCTTTAAAAATATTTTATTATGAAAATATTCAAACATACACAAAATGGAATAGTGTAAGGAATGCCACATATGCATTATTCAGAATCAACAACTTCGTAGATTTCAGCATTCTTGCTTTGTCTATTTTTTCCTCTCCAGAAGTGTCTCAAAGAAAATTCCTGACACTGTATTGTTTTACCCCTATATAATTAAAAATACAGAAATTTTCTATTTGACACACTCATAAAGTTAATAATTCCTTCGTAATATCTAACATACTAAAACTAGAATTCAAATTTCTTTAATTGCCTCCTAATTTACTTTTTACAGTTGGTTTGTTAGAATCAAGATCCAAATAAGGTCCACACGTTATACTCATTGTGCCTCTCAAAAGCTCAACTTACAGGAGTCCTTTACCACATCCTGTCTCATCCCCTTGCCTTGTTGAAGAAACCCAGTCAGCTGGCTGTAGGACATCTGACATGCTGGATAGGTCTGTTTGTTTCCTCCAAGAGCTCTTTCCCTTGCTCCACTTCCTCCTATGTTTCTAGAAAATTGGAAGTTAGACCTACTGGCTCGATGAGAATTGGAGTCCACTATTTTGGCAAAAATGGTTCCTAGGCGGTGCTGTATACTTCATAAGGCACAGCTGTGTGGGCCCCCCACCCCCATGCCCCTTGTCCCTGCCCTGCCCCCCCATACCTAGCGACGCTGACGTCAGTTAGTGACTCGAGGGGTGTCTCCACTGCTCCTCTGCTCTTTCCCATCAGCTTCTCATCTTTTGAGGATTGCTGCCTGAGTGGATGATTTCAGTGTTGATTTCTCCATTCTATCCTTTCTTCCTCTTTTATTAGACAGAATTATGTTAGGAAGAAGAACTTTCCCTCATCAGCCTGGACTGTCTACGAGAAGTGGCTTGTTCCCAGTTTTACATCCTCTCAGCCTGCCTGTCGCTCCAGCCATTGCCCAAGCAACCTGCTTCCTGAGGATGTAACCTGACAGCCCTTCTCCACAAATGCACTGCCTACATGTCACATTCTGCCCCCGAGCCCCTCTGACTCCATGAGGGTGCGATATCTGCCTGGCGCTCACATGACAGCTTAGAAGTGTGAGGGGGCCAATGCCCCAAGGGGGGATGTTGGACCAATGGAGGCTAGGAGCTGGTCCACAGCTGCCCCTCTCTTGCACCAAGCTGACAGTTATGAAATATATTCTACATGGCAACTCAGAGTCCCAGCAGGCTCAAGGGCTCCTTTCCCACAGCGATGACTAACTTGGAGACACCCTTGTATTAGACCTCCTGTGATTCACTCTTCCTAGCCATCCGCTGCTGCTTCCTGAGGTGGCTATCCAAAATAAAACTACCTCCAAGTAAGCCCTTGTCTCAGATTCAGCTTTCAAGGGGGTGAGCTGGACTAAGTCACCATCAAGTACAATTTTTACAGGAAGGCAGGATAAATGTTCAATTCTTTCATGATATTGAAAATATTCAGAGTATTGCCCTAGTTGTGTCTAATAACTAACTCAAGGATTTATATGTCATCAGTGAATCTTGATCAGTTATAGTTCTTACTCTCTTTTGATGCTCAGATTGTCCCCTTTGCAGCTAGTGGGAGCTCCTTTTATGCTGATTCCTTTGTCCCTTTGACCTGACTCATTAGACTTTATTTTTTTAAAGATTTTATTTATTTATTTGACAGGAGAGACACATTGAGAGAGGGAATACAAGCAGGGAGAGTGGGAGAAGGAGAAGCAGGTTTCCCGCTGAGCAAGGAGCCCCATGCGGGGCTCGATGCCGGGCTCCATCCCAGGACTCTGGGATCATGACCTGAGACAAAGGCAGATGCTTAATGACTGAGCCACCCAGGTGCCCTTAGACTTTAGACTATGATAGAATCCCTGATTTCTGGCACAACACGGTGTCCCAGGCTCATCATGCACCTTTCTTGCCCCAGCCCTGAAATCTGCCATTTTTTTAAAGGACTCATCTCTTTTAACAGGGAATGGTATTTTATTTTATTTTTTTTTTAAAGATTTTATTTATTTATTTGACAGAGATCACAGGTAGGCAGAGAGGCAGGCAGAGAGGCAGGCAGAGAGAGGAAGGGAAGCAGGCTCCCTGCCGAGCAGAGAGCCCCATGCGGGGCTCGATCCCAGGACCCTGGGATCATGACCCGAGCCGAAGGCAGAGGCTTTAACCCGCTGAGCCACCCAGGCGCCCCGGGAATGGTATTTTAAAAGTATGATTATGAGTACTAAAAGTGGTCATTGCTATAAGGTTATCATTATTTTCAGGCCTTTTCAAGGGACAAAACAAGTAAATGCTTCTCCCCTACTCCCCAGATGCAAAACTTTTCTTATTGGGACTTATGAAACATTTTTGAAAAGGAAAAATTATAAGTTCGTACTATTTCCAATTTAACTGTAATTTTTACATGGAGTCTATTTCCTCATTGTTCCTAACAATTCTAACATTTGTTTTTACCTATAATATATAAGAATAACTCAAAGATAATTATATCTATATTTCTACCAGCAATAAGACTGCAGATTGAGAGGTGCCTGTGTGCCTGTGCCACATCCAGCTCTCTGCTCAGCAGGAAGCGGGCTTTCCCCTTTCTCTGTCTGCCTTTCTGCCTACCTGTGATCTCTCTCTGTTTCAAATAAATAAATAAAATCTTTTTAAAAATGCTTTTAGGGGCACCTGGGTAGCTCAGTGGGTTAAGCCTCTGCCTTCGGCTCGGGTCATGATCTCGGGAGTCCTGGGATCGAGCCCCGCATCAGGCTATCTGCTCAACGGAGATCCTGCTTCCCCCTCTCTACCTGTCTCTCTGCCTGCTTGTGATCTCCCTCTCTCTATCAAATAAATAAATAAAAATTCTAAAAAAAAAATAAAAAAATAAAAAAAATTAAAATGCTTAAAAAAAAAAAAGACTGCAGATTGAAGTTTAAGATTTCTTTGTAGGTTTCTTTATCCTGAGAATATATTCCACTATAAATGCACTGTAAAAACACTATTTTCTAGAGTCATTTCATTATTTACTTGCTGTGGTTATGCCACCCACTCAATATATGTTTAGATCATTTGCTTCAGCTTGTTTTCAAATTTTAGCAATTACATTTTTTCTTTAGAATTGAAAATTATTTAGATATGTAAAACATATACATGACTATTTCTAAAATTCAGATCGTTTATATAGCAATAACAAAAAATGAAGAACAGGACAACAAAAGAAACAAAAACTATACAAAGTTAAATAACAAATGAGAAATTGGGATATGTAATTGGAACCTCTAGGAAAATTAATTACTTTTTTACAGATTGTGTAATAAAAGACTTGACTGTTGTCTTTGTTAGTTGACCAATACTGTAATGCATTACATGACTGTACATTCAAAACTAAATAGTCAAGGTATATTCAGGGTAGTCTGTTCCCTACCAGTCCCCTCCAGTTGTTTCTTCCCAACCCAAATATATAGGCAAGTGTACATTCGTAGTTCACCTATCTTCCAAAAAAAAATGCTATACTGTTCTGCGTCTTGGTGTGTTTTTGGTTCCTGTTATTATTTTAAAGCTAACTCATGTTCTGGAGCTCACATTACATCTTGTTCGGAGTTACACAGTGTATTTCATTGTATGGATCTACTCCAGTTTATTCACCCACTCCCCTACTCCTGGTTGTTTGGTTGGTTTCTAATCTTTCATGATTATAAATAATATTACAGTGAATAACCTTGTGCATAAGTCATTTTGTATTTTGGAAAGGGTTCCTAGTATTGGGATTTCTGGGTCAAAGTATAAATGCACACGTAATTTTTCTAGGGATTATCAAATTCCCTTCCATAGATGCTGTGAATTATTTTCCAATCTCCCTGGCGACATATGCTGTCCCTGTTCTCCACAGCCAACAGCCCAGTAGATGGTCAAACTTTTGGGTCATTGCTAATTTGATTATTTGCCTCCTTTTTATCATTCTGCCCCAAGATACACCACAGTGCTTTTCAACTGCTTTTGGAGGAACTTTTCTTAGCATAAACAATAGGTGATTGTGTTGAGGGTGGTAGAAGGAGGATGGCTGCCGTGTCCCTATCTATGTCCACCCGCTTAATCATGGAAATGCCAAAGCCCAAAGCATACACCATCCTTGTTAAGACCTTGTACTTCCAAAGGCTGGCTTAGGTTTCCAGCCAAAGAAAAGGACATCAAATATAACTCAACTTGTTTCTAAGGTCAGCAGAATGTGGAGAGGACAGTAAGTGAAATCCACTGGCACTTTACCAACTTCAGGATCCTGAGAAAGGTGAAGGAGGAACCATGACCATCTTTTGTCAGCTTGCTGTCTCCCAAACAACCCCAAATCCAAGGAGATGGAGAAGTCCTTGTACATGGCTGGAAGTTTCCACAGGTTGTGGTGTGACCATTTTAACCCGCAAGGCTACTCACACACAGGACCTCTTCTTTTGCTGCTTTGTGGGAGTCAGTGTCATCAACGGTCCTTGTTTTTTGTTTGTTTTGTTCTTGTTTGTTTGTTTTCAGCATCTCCCATTTCCCTATATTCCCATGGGTGATTTTGGCCCCTGAGGACACCTGGCAATGTTTTGAGGCACATCAGGTTGTCACAGCCTTGGAGGGTGGCTACTGCTGGGATGTTACTAAACATCCCACCATGCACAGGACAGCCTCTCCCCATAACAAAGAATCCATGCCCTCAAACATCAGTAGTACCAAGGGTGAGAAGCTACACTCTTTCTTTATGCACATATTTGCAAACACTAGCAAAATGACTCTTACCCGTGGCAGAGGAATGACAGAATCACAGATACTTCCTCTCCCTGCTCCCCCAAAAGTCACTATCAATTCAGAAATTTCTTTAGTCAGAAAGACTCAAAGGAGTGATATATTTATCTGGAATAAATACCATTTTAACCTTCTACAAGTGGATTATCATTAGGTATAATGCAACCTTTTAACTGTAAGTATAAAAGAAAGTGCTGATTATTTAAAGTAAATGGGACCAAAAGTCCCATGAATAATCAAAAACTTGGTTAATAGAGTATGACCGGAGAATAATGCATTTGGTTTCTGTGGAGAAATTAAAGTACATGCTGTGAATTGGTATTAAGGAAATTGCATGAAAAGTTAGTCTTAAGGTTCCGTGATTCTGAAGAAACAGCCTCAGGTGCACAATCTATCACATTCAGCCTTTATCTCTCTTCATTTTTTCATGACTTCTTTCACCTTGGATAACCCAGAAGCTCAGGCCTTGGAACTTTTTGAAATGGTAAGATAGCTCACTCTCCACGTTTATTTTCATCTAGAGCAGAGCTGAATTTTATGGCCAGGACTTTGTTATCTCTTCCACAGGAATTATTTTGAACTTCAGCTTGCCTTATTTTGTGGGCAAAGACTGTGTTTAACACTTACAAGCTTAATTCATTTCATCTACAGGGTACCCCTGAGAAGTTATGCCTAAAAGTGAATTTTTGGAAATAAAATTGGATTTTTAAATCACAAGGGAAATTTGCTATTCCAAGGGAGTCTGAGGCTAAATATTTGTAGAGAAAAGCATCTTCCTGCAAAATGAGTACTCTTTTCGTCCTTTTTTAAGTCTACATTTTTATCTGTAGCCTGAATCTAGTCTAGTATTGTGCATGATACTAATTTGAAAAATATCAATCATAACTTTGAAAGCATTTTGAATGTTGAAGCGAGTTTTACAAGCTATTCTTAAGAGTGTAAAATTGGGTAACACATCTTTCATTATGAACAAGGGTTTGTTTATTTATGTATTTGGGAGAGAGAGAAAAAGGGAGGGTGTAAGGGCAGAGGGAGAGGGAGAAGCTCCAGGCTCAGAGGGATCCAGAGGCTGGGCTGGATCCTAGCAACTCTGGGATCACTACCCGACCCAGTGAGCCACCCAGGCACCCCTAACCAGGGCTTTTTTTTTTTTTTTAAACACTTGCTTTGGGTGATGAGAAAAGGGGCAGGATACTAGGTATACCTGAAAAAACAGAAGGTAGCATTGCTTGAATGATAACCACACTGACTGCTTCACCTCAGCAATAAAGATTAAGGAACGGTTAGTAGGTTGTTACTTCACGTAGTGCTGTGGTTAAGAGCATGGATGCAGAAACCTGACTGCCTGCGATAACACCCTTTGTTAAAGGCCTGATGTGGCCTTTGACCATATACACCACTTGGATGTGCCTCAGTTTTCTCACATGAAACATGGAGAATACTAACACTACCTACTTAATGGAGTTGTTTTGGGGATAAAATGAGCTAATCATGAGCCGTAATTGAAAAGCACTACGGCCGTTGAAAATCCTGGTGGTGAAACGAAGCGTCCTTCCGAAGGAAAAGACAAGAGAGGGTGGGCCAGGGCCTCTCTGCTCCCCTGTGGAGGCATGGCTGCTTCTGCCTTGGGCCGTACACAGGGGGAAACCGAGACTCAGCGGGGAGGCTGGTGATTAGACGAGGATCTAGGGCATTCCTTGGGGAAAAAGAACCCTTTCCGCCGGGCCACGCCACCTTCCGTCCGGTTGGGAACTGAGGGCGAAGAGGGCTCAGTCACACGCCTAGACTTTGCGTCCCACCACTGAGTAGCGAACCGTAGCTTCCCAAGGCCAGTCGCCCTGAGGGCCGCCCTCACACCGGTCCACTACCCCACCCAGGGGCTGGTGGACAGCTGTGAGAGGCTTCCCAGGGGAACCGGCACCAATGCCTGGCGCCTTTCCTTCCGGGCGGGCTGGGAGCCATGAAAAGACTTGGCAGACACCGACCCTCGTCCATTACACAAATATTTCTGTGCGCCACTCTGTGCTGGGCGTTGGGCATGCCCTGATGAATCAGACTGGGCCGAAGCTTCGAACACGAGTGTACCACTCGGCAGCTCCCATGACCTAACCAACTCCCAGGAAACCGAGGTCTTCCCAACCTTGGGTGAGGAGAGGGTGTGGGAGGAGCTTAAAGCTTTCGCCCTACCCCATCGCCTTCCGGGGCTCACCTCCAAAGCCCCGCCCCTTCGGGGGTGTTCACGACTGTGCCATAAAGTAGGGAACAGTCTTTGGTCCTGAACTACCCGCCTCTATCTTTACGACAGACCGTATTCCATCTCGCCAATATGGCATCCCCCATTTAGGAGGCGGCCGTGGTTTCTATCCAGATAGCCGGGGCAGTGCTGAGCTCCGGCAGTTGACTGTGTAACCCGAAGCGCCGAAAGCTGCAGTTAAAGTGCTTTTCTGGTCACGATTCCAGGAACTCACCCTTCTCTGAGGGTCAGGAGTTGCCGCTTTCTTCTAGTTCCTGCAAGTTCATCCTCTGCCCCTGGTTTGTTCCTTGAGCCACCTCCGGACACCCCCAAGTCCCTGACATTTCCAGACTCAAACTATGAGCCTTCGGCAGCTGCTGTTGCGCTTGCCCCGTTTTCTCGGGGTGTCGGGTTCCCCGCGTCGCTGGTGGTGGTCCCCGTCCCTCGATACCATCTCCTCGGTGGGCTCCTGGCGTGGTCAGTCCTCCAGGTCCCCGGGCCACTGGAACCAAGTGGTGTCAGAGGCAGAGAAGATCGTGGGCTATCCCACGTCTTTCATGAGCCTCCGCTGCCTGTTGAGCGACGAGCTCAGCAACATCGCTATGCAGGTGCGGAAGCTGGTGGGGACTCAGCACCCTCTGCTTACCACGGCCAGGTGAGCTACTTACTCCCTATCCTGACACGCTCGCACCCACTCGAGTCCTTTTTCCTGGCCGACACCCCCTGCCTCGCTCAGACTGACTCCCTGCTTATTTCTTTTTACTCCTTTCTTTCCTTAGCTCTTCTGGACATTTGATGTTGTCTCTTCTCCAGTCCACTCACCTTAACTTTCTTCTCCATTTGCTCAGCTGAGCGGATAAGTGGTTTAGTTTTGAGAAAACACCTGTAGTCTTCTCGCGTTTCCGCTTCTTAATTATTGAGGGTAAAGATGCCTCAGTGAATTGTAGAGAAATCGAGTAGGGATGTGGGTTTAAGTCACTTTGTGGAAATGGTCTTTTAAAAATAGGATAGATTGATTTTCGGTTCCGGACTGTTCCAGTGGTCGCCTCCAGAAAAAAATGGAGAGGGGGAGATGTTGCTGAAGGTAGACAGTTCTTTGCAACGAATATCCCAGCCTTAAAGTAAGAATCTATCCAGTCAGTAGTCCCTGTCCTCTTGGGATTTTTATCACTTATTCTGGACTACTACTGTGAAACTTGCTATTAGGATTTTAAGACCACAACTTATGCTTCCAGTAAAAACAAACAAAAAACCTTTTTTATTTGAAAATAATTTCAAGCATACAGAAAAGTTGCAAGAATAAAAATAGTTTAATCAGATTCCCTATTCTAAACATATGTACATACTATTTACATTTATGTGTAAATACACACATTTTTATGAATTATTTTAGAGTAGAGTGCATACATCATGGTCCCTTATGCCTAAATATGTAATTGTGTATTTCCTAAGTGTAGGAATATTCTTAACAGTAATCCATTTAAACACACTTAATATTGATACAGTACTTTATTAATATACCATTGATATTCCAGTTTTGTTAATTGACCCAGAAATGTCCTTTATAGTATTCTTTCTTCTCTAGTTCAGGATCTAGCCTAGGATCACGTGTTACAGATAATAGTCATGGCTCTTTCATCTCCTTCAACTGGGAACATTTCCACAGCTCTTGCTTTTGTGAGTAGAGCTGTAGTTAGTTCTCAGATGGGGCAGTTTTGCCCCCTGAGGAACATTTGGTAGTATATGGAGATGTCATGCCTGGGGCATGCTATTGGCACTTAGTAGGTAGAGACCAGGGGTGCTGTTAAACACCCTGTAAGGCCCAGCACAGACCCTACAATGAAGAATTACGGGCCTCCCAATGTCAATAGTACCAAGGTGGAGAAAACCTAGACAAAAATTACCTGTATTTCCCCCGTTTTCCTTTTTAAAATTAAACTTATTTTGAGGTAATTATAGATTCACATGCTGTTGGAAGAAATAATAGAGATCCAATGTACCCTTTACCCGTTTCTCCCAATGGTAACATCTGGCATAACTGGCAAACAAGTAGATTATTGACATCGATACAGTCAAGATGCAGAACATTTCTGTCACCACAAGGATCCCTTATGTTACTCTTTTCTAGCCACTCCCACTTCTCTTGCTTACCTTCTTGGTATAATTTTTTGAGACAACTGTCGTTTCTTTGTTACTACAGAAGTGACTAAATAACAATAAATTGATTTTACTTGTTGGCATTGTTTCCAGTATCAGGAATATCATCTTATCAGTGGGCTAAACTTGTCCTGTAGTTAGAATGTTAATTCTCTGTAGATTTTAGATGTTATACACTCAAAACACACACACACATTCATATGTACTTATATGTTTTAAGGCTTATTAATGAAACGAATGAGCTTACCATCTAATTTAAAGTCTGTAACTACCAATCCTTTTGAAACTATCTGTACTCCCCAGTCCACGTCCCTGAATCCCAATGTACTGGATTTTGTGTCTGTTTTTCCTTTTTAAAAGTTATATTGGTGTTTCTCTAAATAATATGTTAAATTTTGCTCACTTTTGAAATTTATAAATATGGTAGCTTATTGCTTGTAGTCTGTTAGGCTCACTTTTTTATCCGTAATTGTTCCTAAGATTTTTCCATGTCGTGCTTAATTGTACTTCATTAGTTTTTCACTGGTGTATGAAATCCCGTTGTTTGAATATGCCATAGCCTTCTCTCAATCAGCATTTGAGTGGTTTGCATTTTTGTTTTATGAAAAATGCTGCTGTGAATGTGCTTGCGCATATCTCCAGGTGTACTTGTCTTGAGGGACTAGATGGAGGAGGAGTGTATGCACGTGTTCAGTTTTAGTAAATAATAGCAAATTGCTTTCCAAAATGATTGTACCAGCTGCTACTCTCATAAGCAATGTCTGAGTTCAGATTACTCCATGTTCTCATAGCATTAGAACCTTGAAGTTTCTTAATTTTTGCTAATCAAATAGTGGGTTTCACTGCGTGTGGTGGTAATGGTAGTGTTAGTGGCAGGGCTCGTAATAGTACGTTGCATTGTGCATATTACTGTCTTTGTAATAAAACATTGAAGTTAAAAGGGCAGAGCTGGGAAAGGCCTTATTAATGTGTATATTCTGAGAGTTGTAATTCATCTACTTAGTTGCTAGAGCATTAGAAGGGGTGTTGGAGAAGATGCCTTCTAAAGCCACCAGAGACACACTAGATGAAAGCTTGTAAGACGAATTGGCTCTAAAATTTCCTGGTTGTAGCCTGCCCTGACTGCCTAGTACTATTGCACAGTGAAAGAAGTGGAAAGGAACAAAATAAATAAGTTGCAGTAAAGGTGGTAACATGTATGAATTGTTTTATTTTGTGAGAAAAGGAAGAGCTAACGTGCATGTAGTTTTATTATTCTTTGATAGTGTATCACAATTTAAACAGTCTGAACTCATGGGCAGAACAAAAAAAACCTTTGGGGAGGATGTCCTATATTTGTCTGTTTTAGTAGTGGACCAAGCATTTGATCCAAAGGGTAAGCAGACTGTGATTATTGTAAATTATAGCTAAAAACATGGATTAAGCAACTATATATTTTTGAATGATGTACACCTTATTTTGTTGAAATCTTATCAGCAAAGCATTGATAATTAAGAGGAAGGATGTGAGGGCTATCTGGCTGAAACATCTGTCACCCCATTGATTGCCAGGGTTGATTCGGCTGATCTGGCTGGCTAGGTAGGTGTCCCCTTCCTCCCTCACTGCTCCATGTGGGTCCCTCCTGAAGCTGTGTGCTCTGTTGAAGAAGATGACCTTCCCCGATAGAGGAGAGGACTGTTCTTCCATCAAGGATTTAAGAGTAGCTGCACTCCCGTGCTAGGACCTCCAAAAAAGCTCTCAAGGTCCATTTGTAGGAGAATGTAAGGTAGTGAAGCTTCCAAGACTGCAGACACATCCAAATGAGGTGCTGCATGTGGCAGTCTGCCTTTCTTAAAAAAAAAAAAAAAAAAAAAGAGGAAGATGCTGTCATTATGTTAGCCAAGGATGGAAAGACCCCTTGTAGTTGATTTAGTTAAACATAGGAAACTGGACTTTGTAAATTCTTTTACAGTTTCATATTTTGGGTGTCTTACTATTTACTCAAATCAATATTCTAACCCCTTGGGTCATTTTACCTTTTGTTTAAATCTGCATGGTATGTTAGAGATGAATCATGTCTAATACCCTAAAATTTAGGTGAAGGGTGGGATTTTTGGTAAGGAAATCACTATAATTTACTACTCACTACCTTCTCTTTCTTTACCTATGCCATCTCATCATGAAAGGAAAAAGAGCCTAGAAGTGTACTCTAACACATTCAGAAGTGAGACTAAATTTAAAATCTTGGGGCACCTGGGTGGCATAGTTGGGTAAGCACCAGACTCTTGATTTTGGCTTAGGTCATGATCTCAGGATCATGAGATTGAGCCACGTGAGGGCTCTGTGCTCAGTGGGGAGTCTGCTTCTCCCTCTCACTCTCCCTCTGTGCTTGCTATTTCTGTCTCAAATAAATACACAAAATCTTTAAAAAAAAGAAGAAGAAATTACATGGGTAATATTTTAGGGTAGTTGTAGTATATTACATATCGTTTCCTTTGTGATTCTTTTTTCTCCTTTTTTCCCTAGGCTATCATAGGCAGGACCTGAAAAGCAAGTGCAGTAAAGTAAAATGAACAGCAAGAAAGGAATTAAAAAAGTTAAAACAATATGGGGGGGGAAGGTAGGAGGAATCATTCTACATTATGTCAAGTCATAGATATAATTTCATTGATCAAGACAGTGTGGTATTGGCAGAGGAATAGACAGATTGATGGAACAGAATAGAGAACCCAGAAATATCAACACAAATATGCCCAGTTGATTTTTGACAAAGGTACAAAAGCAATTCAGTGGAGGGAGAATAGTCTTTTTAACAAGGTGCTGGAATGATTGGACATCATTGGCAAAAAAACGAACCCTGACCTACACCTCACACCTTAAGGGGGAAAAAAAAAAAAAAAGGAAAATGGATACCTGTGAGATCAATGTAAAATGAATTTAAATGTGAAATGTAAAACTGTATAACTTCTAGAAGAAAAATAGAAAACATCTCTACGATCTGGGGCTAGGTAAACAGTTACTAGACACAACACCAAAACCCCATTTCATAAGAGAAAAAAAAAGTCAGGAATTTGACTTCATCAAAATTAAAGTCTTTGTAGGGGTGTCTGGGTGGCTCAGTTGGTTAAGCAGCTGCCTTCGGCTCAGGTCACGATCCCAGGGTCCTGGGATTGAACCCCCCCATCGGGCTCCCTGCTCAGCAGAGAGTCTGCTTCTTTCTCTCTCTCTGCCGCCTCTCTGCCTACTTGTGCTCTCTCTCTCTCTGTCAAATAAATAAAACCTTAAAAAAAATTAAAGTCTTTATAAAAGACCCTCTTAATAGAATGAAAATATTAGCCAGAGATGAGGAGAAAATATTTGTAAATCAAATATCTGAAGGACTTGTATCCAGAATATGTAAAAAACTCTCTAAACTCAGTGGTTAAGAAAGTAAACAATACAATTAGAAAATGAGCAGAAAGACCCTGTAAAGATGACAAGTAAGTATATGAGAAGGTGGCAGGTAAACATATGTAACATTAGCCATTAGAAAAATGTAAATTAAAACCATGATAAGATAACTGCTACTTACCTGCTAGATAGGCTAAAATGTAAAGTACTGACGATCTGATGTCCTCGTGAAGATGCAGAGGAATGACACCAGATTTCTTTTAACGTTGCTGATGGGAATGTACAAATGGTACAACCGCACTGAGAAGCAGCTTGGCAGTTTCTTATAAAATTAAACATACACTTCCCATACAAACCAGCGATCGTACTCCAGAGAATTTACTCCAGAGAAGTAAAAACTTAGGTCAAAACCTATACTCAAATGTTTATAGCAACTTTATATGTAATAGGCCCAAGTTGGAATAACCCAGATGTCATTCAATGGTGAATTGTTGAACAAACGATATTGCAGCCATGCAATGAAACCCTGTTCAACAATGAAAATAACTATTTATTCATACAACAATTTGAATGAATCTGGAAAGAATTAGGGTGAATGTGATAAGTCAATCCACACTACTGGTGGGAATATAAAAAGCCACTACAGAATACAGTATGGTGGTTCCTCAGAAAAATTAAAGAAAGAATTAACATGTGATCCAACAATTTCACTTCTGGGTATATAGCCCAAAAAAATTGAAAGCAGGTTCTCAAAGAGATGTCCATTCTCCCATGTTCATGGCAGCATTATTTGCAATAGCTTAGTGGTGGAAGCAGCCCAGATGTCCATCAATAGGTGAATGGATAAACAAAATATTGTGTACATATAATGGAATATTATTCAGCCTTAAAAAGGAAATTCTGGCACATGTTGCAACATGGTGAACCTTGAGGACATTATGTTAATTCAAATGAGCCAGTCACAAGAAGACAGATACTGTATTATTTCATTGATATGAGGAATCTAGAGTAGTCCCATTCACAGAAAGTAAAATGGTGGTTGCCAAGGGCATAGAGTTACAGTTTTGTAAGATGAAAAAGTTCTGGAGATTGGTCGCACAACATTGTGAATATAGTGAACTGTACACTTAAAAAATGGCTAAGATAGGAATTTTTATGTGTGTCTTACCACAAAGAAAAAGTCAATCTCAGAAGTTTATATATTGTTGGAAAGAAAGAATTTCCTCTACCCTTCAAGATCCTTCTAGCTGGACTAAGAATCAAAATGACATGAGACAGATTAACAGGAGAAAATCAAATTTAATAGCATATATGTGGGGAATTTACGTAGACATGAAATTCCAAAGAAATGAAGCAAGGAGATGGTTATATGGGCTAAGAAGAGGAGGAGGGGTCTGGGTATTACAAAGGGGAGAAAGACCATTAGCAGGAAGGTGAAAGGAGATATTTGGAAACAAATGTTGCCCAATTATTCAGATAAGTTTCTCAGGGAAAGAGGAGTCTCTGTTAATAGCTCTCTTCCTGGTATGAGCATGCAGTTGAGGGGGAGGTGAAGAGTTTTTCCTTGATCTGCTGGGTTTCAATTGCTTTTAACTCAAAATAATGTTCATGCCAAAGTAGCCAATCTTGGGACAGCCTGCCCTTGACCCCTGTAATACTTTATGATTCCATTTATACAACATTCTCAAAAATGACAAAACTATGGAGATGGAGGACAGATTAATGCTTGCTAGAGTCAGGGACAGAGTGGGCAGCAGGGAGGATATAAATACAAAGGTATTTTGTGGTGATGGAACATTTCAGTATCTTTTAATTTTTTTAAAATATTTCAGTATCTTGATTTTTTTTTTAAGATTTCATTTATTTGACAGAGATCACAAGTAGGCAGAGAGGCAAGCAGAGAGAGAGAGAGAGGGAGGAGGAAGCAGGCTCTCTGCCTAGCAGAGAGCCCGATGCGGGACTTGATCCCAGGACCCTGAGATCATGACCTGAGCTGAAGGCAGAGGCTTAAATTAACCTAACACTGAGCCACCCAGGCAGCCCCAGTATCTTGATTTTGATAGTTACATGAATCTCTACACGGGATAAAGGTGTTAAAACTATGTACACCGACACATACAAATGAATACAGGTTAAGAAAGAGGCTGAAAATGGAATAAGGCTGTAGTTTTGTGTTTTGTTTTATCTTAAGATTTATTTATTTGACAGAGAGAGAGAGAGAGCAGAGGGATGGGAGCAGAGGGAGAGAATCGAAGCAGACTCCATGCTGAGCGCAGAGCCTAACGTGGGGCTTGATCTCACAATCCATGAGATTACAACCTGAGCCAAAACCAAGAGTCATACGCTCAACTGACTGAACCACTCAGGCTCCTAGGTCTGTAGTTTTTGTTAACACTAATGGACGAATGTTAATTTTTGGTTTTCATATACTGTATTACAGCTGAAGACTGAGGAAAGCCAGATAAAGGATACATAGGACTCTATACTATTTTTGTAACTTTCTGTGAGTCTGTAATTATTTAATTATTTTAAAAAGCTGAAAAGAATCACTTTGAATTGAGAGAGAGAATGAATGAGTGAATTAACCAACAAACAAGCAGTAGGCTTAGGAGACAGGAGACCTGCATGTTCTAGTTTTATTCTGTCCGTAGGTAACGGTATGACCCAAGGTAAGTTATTCCATGTTTTCTGGGCTTTAGTTTCCTAAGCAATGAAGTAAGGAGTTTGAATAAATGATTTCCAAAGGTGTTGCCATTTCTATACTAGTATAGAAATTAGTGTTGTAATTGAATATGGCAGGTAAGGGAGCCATTGTCATTTCTCAAGCAGGGAGTGAGCAGATTGGATGCAATGTGGTAACACAGATCTATGATCCTTTTCCTACTATTTAAAAATCCTAAAGGCTCAGAAAACAGAATGTTTTTTCATGCTCATAAATCTGACCTGAACTGATGAGCGATTATTTATAGTCTTTCTTTATTCCGCTTAATGTGAATATTCATGCATTTTTGCTGCAGAAATATTCATGTGTTTGATTACAGGGTGCTGCCCCCAGATCCTACTGGAGTGCAGGGTAGAATGCACTTTCCTAAAATCAGAAAAATTTTGAATTGGTTTCAGGGACTTTGTATGAGATATTGTGGACCTGTCCAAGCTGGACAGTGGGCTTTGGGATGGACTAGAAGCCCAGGTATGTGATGTAGATTGGTAATGTGGTGGAGGTTGAACGTGGCAACAGTATATCAACCCATTTTTCCTCACAACTTGTACCCTGTGGTTCGTTATTACCTTGCTGATTAAATGTGATTATCCACTTGTGCAAAATATATATTTTTTATTTTTAATCATTTAAATTTCTGTATAAATCATTACAGATCTCCCCTACTATCTGAAAGTAGAGCGTTTCTATGAAACCTTCGATAAGCCAAAATGGCATCAAGCAAAAGAAGCAATTACCGTTAATTTATATGGAAAACTTTTAGAGTATTCCCAGACCCAAAAAATAATCTCCCTTAGGCTTTTTTGGATATCTTAGGACACATCTTGCTAACGAATGCACAAAATAAATCGAGATAAAGCACAGATGCTCACAGATACAGTTCAAAGCTACGGCAGTTTGATGCTAAGATGCTGAGTTAGTTCCCAGGGAAGGAGCTTGGTGGTTCCAGTCTCGCTGCTCCGGGTGTGTGCTGCTTCTGTAATGGCTCACTGCAAAACAAACGTTGAATGCTATTTTTGCTTTTTGCCTTTTTTCATAAAAGTGAAAATCCTCTTTGTATTTCTTTTTTTTTTTAAGATTTTATTTATTTATTTGACAGAGATCACAAGTAGGCTGAGAGGCAGGCAGAGAGAGAGAGGTGGAAGCAGGCTGTCTCTCTCTGAGCAGAGAGCCCGATGCGGGGCTCGATCCCAGGACCCTGGGATCATGACCTGAGCTGAAGGCAGAGGCTTTAACCAACTGAGCCACCCAGGCGCCCCCCTCTTTGTATTTCTTTTGGTCAGTGAACTAATATATGTCTTTTGTAAAGCAAAGTGGCTCTAATGTGAACTTTTTTTTTTTTTTAAAGATTTTATTTATTTGACAGAGAGAGATCACAAGTAGGCAGAGAGGCAGGCAGAGAGAGAGAGAGGAGGAAGCAGGCTTCCCGCTTTAGCAGAGAGCCCGATGTGGGGCTCGATCCCAGGACCCCGGGATCATGACCGGAGCTGAAGGCAGAGGCTTTAACCCACTGAGCCACCCAGGTGCCCTGTGAACTTTTGAAAGGCAGGGTATTCCTGTATTATTTTGTTTGAAGTACTTTTAGTTTTATATACACCTACTGTCAAGAACTGAAATGTTTTAATAATCATATAGAGGACACTTTATTATTTCTAAGGTAATGACTTACTTTTTTCACATAGAATTAAATTTTTGTTGTTTATACATAGTTGATATTGAGTAATATGGCCTTACTTGTTTTCGTTGATTACTGTTGACATATTTGGCTTTTAGGATTAAATTTTTGTTTAAATACTCTTATCTTTTTACTTTTGCTTTGATCTCTATTGCACATTTACATAGGTAGGACTAATTTAGTATCATTTAATGGAGACAAATTATGACATTTCATCTCTCTCTAAGGGGATGTTGATTCCTTGGCAGACACTTTTTGTTCCTAGTTCACTACAGTTACTTGGCTACCTATAAAGCCTTATTAGTCTTTTCTGCATGTTAAAATTCTTCAGAGATCTTTGAATTTATTATTAGAAATTTAATTTTAGTCTCTTCCATGTTTATAAAAGACCTTTTCTAGATTCAGTTCTGTAATTACCGACTGAAAACCTGCGTTACTTATGAAGGACTTTTTCTTTTTTTTTTGGATGACTAGGAGAAAATTAAAAATTTTAATTCATTCCACAAATATTTGAGGTGCTTTTGGCATGGAATGTACAAACAAGAATAAGACACAGTTGCTTCCCTTCAGGAATTCATCAGAGACGGTATAGTGAGCATGAGCTCTACAATCAGACTGTTTAGATTTATGTCCTGTCTCTACAACTACCAAGCTATGTGATCTCAGGCAATTTCCTTAACCTTTTTGTGTTTTAGTTTCCTCTTTTGTAAAATGAGAATAATAATAGTACCTATATCCTAGGGTTTTATGAAGATTAAATGGGTAAATATAGGTAAAGTGCTTAGAAGAGTATCTGGCACATTAAAAAGTATCCAAGTGTTAGCAATTTTCATTATTGAAATTCATTTCAGTGGGGAGATATGCTAATAGTGAGAGTACCTTGGGATATAGGCTATAGTATGTGTGAATGATATGCTGAGGGACAGGGATTAAAAAAAAAAACATCTCTACAGAAAATTGAAGACTTGCAAACATGAGATGACTTAAGAGTTGGGTCATGTTGGATGGAAAGGAAATGACCAAGGCAGGGACATAAAAGAGGAGAAATTGCTTAGTCAGCAGTAGAGAAGTAGTAGTTTGGTGTGGTCTGAACATGGGGTGGGATGAGACATAAAGGATAGGTTGAACATATATGTCAATTCCGCCAAGACAGAGTAATGAATGCTAAACAAATAGAAAACTGGACAAAAAATATGAAAGAGTTGTATTCTTGGATTACGAAGCAGTATAGGGTTGTGATTCTATGAAAGGGAAAACAGATGAGATGAAAACTATCACTCTGGCTTTGTGCTGGGAGGTATTTTCCAAATAGCCACACAGAGAGGGGAACAGGAGCAGAGGATGGTGGTATCGGTGAGTTTGAGACAGATCAGATTTTGGGGAAGCGAAGGCAGCAGGAAATTGTGGGGCAGAATACGGAAGAGGAGGGAGTATACAGAGAACGGCTCCAGAGAGCTGAGGGGCCCACCTGAGTCTATTATTGAAGTATGAGCAGCACATGCATAGGATGAAAATCTGTGAGGCTGGGGAGCTGTAAGCTGGCAGTTCTCAGAGTTCTCACAGAGCTGGGAGGCATCTGAGTTCTAACTGGACATTATGGAAAGACTTCGTTGAACAACCAGGCACTCAATAAAGACCCTAGAAAATTATGCCTCAGTAATAGGGATAAACCAGCTTTAGAGGGCAGACTGGTCAAGAACCTCCCTAATAAAGCTTAACAGCAAGTCTCGAAAAGATCAGGCTGACCCAGAAGTAGTTGAACTGCCAGCCAAAGCACACCGAAATTCTTAAAAGGAAGATTAAAATCCAGTCGCTCAACAGCACAATTTAACAATATCCAACATCCAATTAAAAATTACAGGACATTTCAAGAAGCAAGAAAATATGACATATACCAGGAGAAAAATCAGTCAGTAGAAACAGATCCGTAAGACACTGATGATGGAATCAGCAGACAAGACTTATTATAAATATGCTCAAGTTTTTATTTTTTTAAATTTATTTTAATTTTAAAAACATTTTTTAACTTAAATTCAATTAATTAACATATATTATTGGTTTCAGAGGTACAGGTCTGTGATTCATCAGTCTTATGTAACACCCAGTGCTTGTAACATCACATGCCCTCCTTAATATCCCTCACCCAAGTACCCTATCCCCCTACCACCTCCCCTCCAGCAACCTCAGTTTGTTTCTTATGATTAAGAGTCTCTTATGTTTTGTCTCCCTCTCTGGTTTTGTCTTGTTTTATTTTTTCCTCTCTTCCCCTATGAACTTTTGTTTCTTAAATTCCACAAATCAGTGAGATCATATGATAATTGTCTTTCTCTGATTGATCTGTTTCACTTAGCATAATCCCCTGTAGTTCCACCCACGTCATTGCAAGTGGCAAGTTTTCTTTTTTATGGCTGCGTAATATTCCATTGTATATATAGACCACATCTTCTTTATCCATTCATCTGTCTCTGAACATTTGGGCTCTTTCCATAGTTTGGCTGGCATGGACATTGCTGCTATAAACATTGGGGTGCAGGTGACCCTTTGAAACACTACATTTGTATCTCTGGGGTACATACCCACTAGTATGGTTGCTGGGTGGTAGGGTAGCTGTATTTTCAACTTTTTGAGGAACCTCCATACTGTTTTCCAGAGTGGCATTACCAGCCTGCATTCCCACCAACAGCGTAGGAGGGTTCCTATCTTCAAGTTTTTAAAAGAAAGCATGAATAATGATACATGTGATAGAAAAAATATGTAAAGGGTAATATCTGGGGTGCCTGGTTGGTTCAGTGGGTTTAGCCTCTACCTTCGGCTCAGGTCATGTTCTCAGGGTCCTGGGATAAGGCCTTGCATGGGGCTCTCTGCTCAGCAGGGAGCCTGCCTCCCCCCTGCCCCCCGCCTGCCTTTCTGTCCTCTGTCAAATAAATAAATAAAATCTTTTGAAAAAAGTAGTATCTGTAACTGAAAGTTCAGTATGTAAAAGGAAAACATTTATCTGGATTGGCTCAACGGTAGTTTAGACCCTGAAGAAGAAAAGATGAGTGAATTGAAGACATAGCAATAGGTACCCTTTTTAATCTGATACAGAGGCTCCATGAACAATTACAGCTAATACTCTTAATAGTGAAAGACTGAATGCTTTCTACGACAGGACTCAAGGATACTCTCCTTTCCTCTTCTGTTAAAATTATACCAGAAGTTCTAGCCAGTCAAGAAAAAGAATTTAAAAGCATATTGGGTTAGAAAAGAAAAGCAAGTCCTGGGACGTCTGGGTGGCTCAGTTGGTTAAGCAGCTGCCTTCGGCTCAGGTCATGATCCCAGCGTCCTGGGATCGAGTCCCACATCGGGCTCCTTGCTCGTCAGGGAACCTGCTTCTCCCTCTGCCTCTGCCTGCCATTCTGTCTGCCTGTGCTCGCTCTCTCTCCCTCTCTCTCTCTGACAAATAAATAAATAAAATCTTAAAAAAAAAAAAAAGAAAAAAAGAAAAGCAAGTCTTAATTACTAAATAACGTCACATGCTAGGAAATCCCTAAGAATTTACAAAAAAAGCTACTAGAGCTGATAAGCAAGTATAGCAAGCATAAGTTATATAATGTCAAAATATACAAACCAATTGTGTTTCCTTATATCAGCAATAAACAGTTGGAAAATGGATTTGCAAAATGTTTGCCATAATATAAAAAACATGAAATGCTGAGGGATAAATTTAACAGAATATATATAAAGTCTGTACATTGAGAGCTATAAACACTGGTGGAGAAATTAAAGATGACATAAATACCCCTGTTCATGGATTGGAAGAATTAATATTATTAAAATGTCTGTTCTTCCCCAAATTCATCTATAGATTTAGCATACTCCCAATCAAAATTTCTACAGATGATTTTTTGTGAAAATTGATAAGCTGATCTAAAATTAATCTGTGATTGCAAAGATTCACAATAGCTAAAACAATTTTGAAATATAATCGTGTAATGCTAGCATCACATGATTTCAAAACTTCTAGATAGCTACAGTAAACAAGACTCTGAGGGACTGGTGTACAGACAGGCATATACAACACTATGACTGAATATAGTTCTGAAATGGACCCACAGGTATATATGGTAATCCATTTTGACAAAGGTAGCAAGGCAGTAAGTGAGCAAAGGATAGTATTTTCAACAAATGGTGCTGGGGGAAACCTCATGCCATAAAGAACAGTGACCTTTTAATGGATCCTATACCTAAACATAAAAACTAAAATACAAAAATTCTAAAAGAAAACGCAGGGAAAAAAATTGTGACTTTGAAGTAAGTCGAGAATTTTTAGAAAGCATGAAGTGTAAAAGAAAAGAATTATAAAAGAAAAAAAGAACTAGAGTTCATTGACATTTAAAACTGCACTTTAAAAAATGCTGTTAGGAAAATAAAATGGCAATAGGGCGCCTGGGTGGCTTAGTCGGTTGAGCATATAGCTCTTGGTTTCTGCTCAGGTCGTGATCTCATGGGTTGTGGGGTTGAGCCCCTCCTCGGGCTCTATGCTCAGCGGGGAGTCTGCTTGAAGACTCTCTTTCTCTGCCCCTCTTGCTCTTGACCGTGCGTGCTCTCTCCCTCTCAGATAGGCAGGTAGGTAGATAGAAAAGAGCAAGCCACAGAGTGGGATAAAATATACACATGTCTGACAAAGGGCTGGAACATACAAAGAAGTCTTACAACTAAAGCAGACAACCAACTCAAAAATTGGGAAAGTTTGGACATTTTACAAAAGAGGTTACCTAGCCAATTAGTAAAATTGAAAATGATAACATGCTTAACATCATTAGTCACCTCAAAATGCAAACAAAGTAAAACCAGAAAGAGATGTCACTGCATACAAATAAAAATGGCTAAATTTAGGAAGTCTGACCGCGGTAAATGTTGGTGAGAATGTGGAGCAGCTGAAACTGTCCTGTGCTGCTAATGGGACTATAAAATGGTACAGCCGCTCTGAAGAACTATTTGGTCTTTTTTAAAAAAAAGGTTAAGCATACCTTGTACCTTATAATCCAGCAATCCCACTGCAGGGTATTGAAATGATAGAGAATGGAAACAAATGTGCAGTCTTTTTTTTTAAATTTTATTTATTTTTTGTCAGAGAGAAAAAGCGAGTGAGGACAAGCAGGGGGAGCAGCAGGCAGAGGGAGAAGCAGGCTTCCCACTGAGCTGGGAGCCCGATGTGGGACTCCATCCCAGGACCCTGGGATCATGACCTGAGCCAAAGGCAGCCGCTTAACCAACTGAGCCACCCAGGTGTCCCTGCAGTCAGAGATTTTAACACAATTATTCAGAGCAGTTTTATTTACTGTAGGCATAAACCGGAAACAATCTAAATGTCTATCTCAGGTGAATGGAATATCCTTCAGAAAGAAAAATGAGGGGTGCCTGGGTGGCTCAGTTGTTGAGCATCTGCCTTTGGCTCAGGTCATGATCCCAGGGTCCTGGGATCGAGCCCTGCATTGGGCTCCCTGCTTAGTTAGAGAGGCCTGCTTCTCCCTCTCCCACATCACCTGCCTGTGTTCCTGCTCTTGCTGTCTCTCTGTCACATAAATAAATAAAATTTTTTAAAAAAATTTTTAAAAAGAAAGAAAAATGAGTTGATTAATGATTCACTCAATAACATGGTTGGATCTCAAGAACATTATGCTGAGTGAAAGAAGCCAGATACAAAGGAATGCATGCTGTATGATTTCATTTACATGGAAAATCTAGAATAGGTAAAATTATACTGACAGAAAGCATCCACTTTAGTTGTTTGCTTGGGGCCTTAACGGGAACAAAGGAATTTTTAGGATACTAGAAATGTATCATATCTTTATTGTGGTGGCAGTTACACAGATGTACACATTTGGCAAAACATTTTACTGTACACTTAAAATGTATATGTTTTATTGTTAGTGACTGTTATTGAATGTGTCATTTTTATTGCTAAAGGGTGTTCCTCTGCCTGGATATAAGCAAATTGTTTATCTGTTCACCTTAAATGAACATTTTGATTGCTTGTAACTTTTGGCTATTGTGAATAAAGCTGATATGAATTAAAGTTGTTTTAAAAATAAAAAAGGGGGGGCACCTGGGTGCCTCAGTGGGTTAAAGCCTCTGCCTTCAGCTCAGGTCATGATCCGAGGGTCCTGGGATCGAGTCCCGTATTGGGCTCTCTGCTCAGCAGGGAGCCTGCTTCCCTTCCTCTCTCTCTCTCTGCCTGCCTCTCTGCCTGCTTGTGATCTCTGTCAAATAAATAAATAAAATCTTAAAAATAAATAAATAAATGAAATAAATGAAAAAGGAAAAGTTGTAGCTAGATTTTGAGGAGCTTCTTTATGTAGTGTTAAGATCTAATTTAATTTTGAGATCAGCGGAGACCACTAAGGTTAAGTGGTAGAGAGATTTGAATAGGTATGTCTTTTGAAAGCTGATTTTTGTAGCTATGAATGTTGTGGGTTGCAGAAAAGAAAAACTGGAGGCAGGAAGGCCTGGCTATAATCTAGGTTGGTATAATCTAGTTATTTCTTTTTTTTTTTTTAAATTTTATTTATTTATTTATTTGACAGAGAGAGATATCACAAGTAGGCGGAGAGGCAGGCAGAGAGAGAGAGAGGAAGAAGCAGGCTCCCCGCCGAGCAGAGAGCCCGATGCGGGGCTCGATCCCAGGACCCTGGGATCATGACCGGAGCTGAAGGCAGAGGCTTTAACCCACTGAGCCACCCAGGCGCCCCTAATCTAGTTATTTCTATAGGTTGCTATAATCCAGTCCTTTCTCCCCCTGCACAGCTTTATTGAGGTGAATGGTCAAGTAAAATTATATATATTTATATATATATATATATATATATATATATATATAGTATACAATGCGATTATTTGATATATGTATACCTTGTAGGATGATTACCTCACATAATTACCTTTGTATGTGCACTGATGTGTGTGGTGAGAATGCTGAAGATCTACTCTCATAGTAGATTTCAAGTATACAGTAGGGTGTTACTAGCTATAGTCACCATGCTGTACATTAGATACTCAGTACTTATTTTCTTACAACTGAAAGCTTTTGCCCTTTGACCAGCATCTCCCCAATTTTCCTACCCCTCCCAGTACCTGGTAATCATCATTCTGCTGTCTTTTTATATGGGTTGAGTTTGACCCCCGCATTTTTCCCCCTTTTTTCCAGATTCCAGATATAAGTGAGATCATACAGTATTTGTCTTTCCCTGTCTGGCTTATTTTATTTAGCATAATGTCCTCTGGGTTCATCCGTGTTTTTGCAAATGGCAGGATTTCCTTCTTTCTCATGATGAATATATTCCACTGTTTGTGTGTGTGTGTGTGTGTTTATATATCATATACTCATTAGCATTTATCAGTCAATGAATTGTCGTTCCCCTATCTTGGCTTAAGTTGTTCCCATATACTGGCTGTCATGAATAGGGCTGAACATGGGAATGTAGATATCGCTTCAAGACAGTGTTTTCATTTCCTTCAGATGGATACCTAGAACTGGGATTTTCTGGATCTTGTGATAGTTCTGTTTTTAATTTTTTCAGGACCCTCCATATTGTTTTCCATAATGACTGTACCAGTTTACATTCCCAACAGTAGGGCACAAGAATTTCCTTTTGTCCTTATCCTTGCCAACACTTACTATCTCTTGTCTCTTGGTAAAAGTCATCCTAACGGGTGTGAAGCATTATCTCATTGTGGCTTTGATTTACATCTCCCTAATGATTAGTGTTGAGCACCTTTTCATGTACTTGATCGCCATTTCTGATTTCTTTGGAAAAATGTCTTTTCAGGTCATTTGCCCATATTTTCATTGGTTTAGTATTGTTATTATGATTTTGCTGCCGAGATATATGGTTTGCAAATATTTTCTCCCATTTTATAGTTACCTTTTCATTGTGTTGATTGTTTGCTGTATAGAAGCTTTCAGTTTGATACAGTATTACTTGTTTGTTTTTTGTTTTGTTGCTTTTGTTTTTAGTGCTAAGACCAATGTCAAGGAGCTTTTTCCTTGTTTTCTTTTGGAGTTTTACAGTTTTAGGTTTTACATATAAGTCTTTAACCTGCTTCAAGTTGATTTTTGTGAATGGTGTAAGATAGGGATCCAGTTTCATTCTTCCATTCATTTCTTCTTTCAGCAGCTGGTCAATTGTGTCCCCTAGTGGCCAGGTACTGTGCTTATTACCAGGGGATTCAAAGAACACAAGGCACTGAACCGCAACTCCCCTACCCCTTAAAATTTATATTCAAATAAGGGAAATAGATGCATAAAATAGTAAGTGTAATAAAATGTTACACATGTTGGACTAAAAGTATTTTCAAGTAAAATGAAGACACAAAGAATAGAGGGGTCCACTAGGCAGGGGGCTAATGAATCAGGAATGCTCAGTGAAATGACTTGAGTTAAATATTAAAAATTGAGAAGGTGTTTTTGGTGATAAAGGAATATGAGGGTAGGGTATGAACTCGGGCAGTGGTGGTGGATTTGAATTATCAAAAATGGATTTAAGGTACATTTGCAAAGTGGAGTTGACAGGACTTGGTAATTTTGAAAGTAAGAGAACAGAGTTGAGGCTAAGCTAAGAATAAGCTAAATAATTGAGTATGTTGAGGTACCATTAATTGATAGAAGGCATACAGGAGGAGAAGCATGTTTGGGTACAGAGTATAGGGGGATTTTTTTTTTTTTTTAAGATTTATTGAACTTGAAGTGTTTGTGGCATGTGGAGATGTCCAGAATGCAGTTAGAATGGCTCCAGTGCTCCTAATGGAAGTAGACATGAGCTAGATTTGGAAGGTAAGATTTGAAGCCATAGGGATTTATTATCTTTTAGGAAGGGGGTATAGAATAATGTTAGTGTTGTTTGATTGCAAAGGAAGAAATTGATTTTGGATTACTTAAGCAAATAAAGAAATTTATTGGAAAGCACTAGGTAGATCACAGTTTCAAAGGGGGAGTTAGAAAACCAGGCCTTAGAAAGAATGGAAACTGGGGAAGCTCTAAGGGTTATCAGAAGCATGAATTTTGGGACAATTTCTCTGCAGTACAGCACTGTTTTCAGGTAGTTTTGGCTCTGGCTGCCTTTTGTCCTCATATGGCTTCTCAAAGCTCAAATTCCTGTAAGGGAAGATTAATTTGGCCTTTCTTTCATCTTGTGACTATTGTAGATCAGTTCCTTTACTGGCAAATGGTATACTGTGAGCTGCCCTGCCCTCTCCTTTGGTCAGTTAGGGGGTAACTACTGTATTTCAGACCAACTCAAACCTCACAGAATAAGGGAAAGGAATTTCCTTAAAGGAAGATGAAGTGTAATGAGACAAAGGGAAAATAGATTCTGGGCAGGACACCCCCCCTTTAATCCTGAGATTAGTGGCTGCATGAAGCCATTGGTGCAGCTTGAGGGGTAGGTGGCATGTAGGAGTGTACATGATCTGATAGGCAACATAATTGTGCATTCAGATCCCATTTAGGCCTGTGTCTGTTTTCTTTGATGATGGCCTGCTGGAATTTAGAATTAAATGCATCCAATAACGATGAATGATGAGCTACTGGATTGCATGGTCATATAACATTGTTGTATTTAGTTTTCACCAGTCTACTAGTGAGCCAGGTGATTTTTCTCAAAAGGAAATAGTTACTTCATTTGCTTGCTAAAGGGGCCATGGCCTTGTTCCAAAACTGTGGGGGGGGGCTGTGCAGTATTAATTGGGTCCTTTTGACAGGTTTAACACATTATTATAGGTGGAGGCATCTTTTGACTTGTCTATACAGTCATAATGTTGTAGGGGAGGAGGGCAGTATGTACAGCTGCTATTTAAGCAAGGAGTGTCGCACCCAGAACTTGTTACCCCTTTGTCTGGTATCAACATCTTACCTTTCCTTTAGAAATTTTAGAAATTTCCCCGAAAAATGCAGTGATTTTGATAAAGAAATGGAATTCATTCAGCTTCTCCTTTGTACTTTTTACTGTAATATTCCTTCCTCCTGAGCCAGAGAGCCATTGTGGGATTCTGTCAGTTTGTGGGAATATCTGAAAAGTAGGATGTGTTAGTCTCACAATGACTACTGTGAGAAGAGGCTGAGTTGGAACTCCATCTCTCTGCATGACTCATAAGTCGTCACTCTGACCATGGGCCAGTGGGGTATTCTTAATTCCTAAGAGTTAATGTTAGCTCAGAGCTAGTAGGTAATCATCAAGGGCATTGGGTATTTCCCTTTCACTAGCTCATGATTACCTGGGTAAATGGCTAGAGATCCATTTGAAAAAAAAGGTCTTCCATAAGGGAATTGGCCTCCAATTCATTCAACAACTGTGGGTCTTGGCTTTGGGTCAGAGGTCATGACTCTCTTAAGTGTCTCATACTGGTCTCTGTTCACTAAATGTAGAGTTGATTATTTTTAGCTATTTTAATCCAAACAGATCTTAGTGGGATGGCCTTTCATTTGAATTCTTGGGTCTGATTAATGAAATATAGGTAGGGATTTCTGCCTATCACAGCAAAGCCTGAGATTACCGAATATTACCCTGCTGCCTTGTTGGATCACCATGTCCACTTTGCTTCTGGCAATTAACAGCTACCACCTGGACCCACCCAACCTTCCCTGAGCCCCTCAGCACTTTCTGAGTTTAGGGAGTCCATGTCAGTTGCAGTTCCTCCCACCCAAATCCTTAGCCCTAGCAAGAGCTGTTGGAACGGTTAGTAATGACTGTAGTGTGCCCCCCTCACTAATCCTTTTCTGGTATCAAGAGTGAAGGGAGAATCTTCTGGGCCCAGTTGGGAGACTGAGGAAGAACAGTATGTTATACGAATAAAAGTTGATAGTTTGAGTAGAGAAAAGTGGTTCGTGAATCACATCTTTACACCATGGGCTTCGCTTTTTCCAAAGAACTACCAGGACAGTCAGAACCATTTTCATACTGGGAATTGCAACTTAGTTTAGGTCAAGTACCATCATCTGTCATAGTAAACTAATGACAATTTGACTAGGTTTTGTACTCAATTTGTAATTTTATTTATTTTAGTTCTATAAGAACTATAACCATACAGTGTTTATAATTTCTATATTTGGACATATTTAAATGATATTTTAATACAAATCATTTAAGGCAATAACGGATGACTGAATTTTTATCCTTTAAAAATGAAACATATACCACTCAAGGATGAGGAATACTCATGAGTCTGTGTGATTTGGGGCCCAGTTAATAAGGATAAATTGATCATAGGTTTTGAAGTGCTATAATACTTAACTCTTTGTGCTTAGATTTTAATGAATTAAGATTCAGATACCCATATCTCTCTCTTTTCATATTGCTCATCACTACTGTATTGCCAGCTGCTTTTCATCAATACTGTTATATTCTATAATTATCCCTTCTTTATCCTTTTACACAGAATTTTCCTGTGTGTGTGCATGCGTGTGTGTGTGTGTGTGTGTGTGTGTGTGTGTAACACCTTAGAGGCCCTTTAGTTACCAAAAAATACTCATCTGTGCTTGTGGTTTGAAGAGTTTAATGAATGTTTTTCTAAAAATAGCTGCCTTGGAGTAGGTTTTAAAATGAGCACTAGATGTTAACCATTCAGATAGTTGTGTCTGATTTAATACTTATTTGAAGTTCTAGATACAAATCTTTAGTTTATGGAGTGCAGCTGCGCTTGCTTTTCTTCCTATGACTCACCAAAGCTTACTCAAAACCTTTCATTTTTTTCTATTTCTGTATACTGAAACTTCATTTTAACAAATATTTTAAAATAGTTTTTAAAATTACCATTCTTTTGGAATCTCCTTAGAAGTTTATTTCATTTGCTCCAAAGAATTTTTTTTTTTTTTTTAAGCAAACTGAGTTAGTTTTATTTCCAGAGTTGTGAGGTTAGAGGTAGGTCTAATAAGTATTATACCATACTCTAAAAACTTAACAGTAGTATTTTGGAAGTTTTCAAACATTGATAATTTGCATGAACATATTCTGTATAACATAGGGGCTCTGGTACAGGTACTTTCTATATCTTAAATTGTTAAAGTATCAACAAGTAAATGAAATTTAATTTATACTCGAAATTGAAAGGGCTTCACAAATCTTCACCATTTCTAACTTGATGTTCTTTTTTGTTGCTGTATATTTAAAAGGAATGTCATGTATTTTCACGGGACTAATTTATAGTATATACAAAACTTTTATTGAAAGCATTTTTAGGGGCGCCTGGGTGGCTCAGTGGGTTAAAGCCTCTGCTTTCGGCTCAGGTCATGATCCCAGGGTCGTGGGATCGAGCCCCGCATCAGGCTCTCTGCTCAGTGGGGAGCCTGCTTCCCTCTCCTCTCTGTCTACTTGTAAGCATCTCTCTGTCAAATAAATAAATAAAATCTTTAAAAAAAAAAAAAGGCATTTTTATGTAGAGCACCTGGGTGGCTCAGTGGGTTAAGCCTCTGCCTTCAGCTCAGGTCATGATCTCAAGGTCCTGGGATCTAGTCCCGCATCGGACTCCCTGCTCAGTGAAGAGCCTGCTTCCCTCTCTCTCTCTCTCTGCCTTCCTCTCTGCCTACTTGTGATCTCTCTCTCTGTCAAATAAATAAATAAAATCTTTTAAAAAAAAAAAGCATTTTTATGTAGTACTACTATTTTTAAGTATTATGTATTTTTCTCAAATACATTTTGTTCTGTAGTACCCATGATTAAAACACGAGAGTGACAATAGAGTGTGTATGATACAATTTTGTGAGTACATAGAAAGGAGCTCCAAAAATGAACATCTAAGAAATTGGTAGTCCTGGCCTTATAATTTTTTTGTATAAAGCTATTTTATTTTATTTAAAGGTTTATTTATTTATTTTAGGGAGAGAGAGAGAGGAAGAGAGAGCACGAGCGGGAGAGGGAGAAAGAATCTCAAGCAGACTGTGTGCTGAGTGCAGAGCTTGACGTGGGGCTTGATTCCAGGACCCTGAGCTGAGATCATAACCTCCACCTCAGTTGGATGGTTAACTGACTGTGCCACGCGGACATCCCCTGTCCTTAGAACTTTAATTTAGATTTAAAAGTACTCCTGCATTTACCTGGTCAACTTAGGAAAAAACTGGGGTGGAGTTTGAAAGATATGCTGCACTGTACAAATATAAGGTAGGGGGCGCCTGGGTGGCTCAGTGGGTTAAGCCGCTGCCTTCGGTTCAGGTCATGATCCCAGGTCCTGGGTTCAAGCCCCGCATCGGGCTTTCTGCTCAGCAGGGAGCCTGCTTCCTCCTCTCTCTCTGCCTGCCTCTCTGCCTACTTGTGATTTCTCTCTGTCAAATAAATAAATAAAATCTTTAAAAACAAAAAAAACAAAAATAAGGTAGAAGTGGAGGCCAGGACTGTTAGCATGAGAAATAGTAGCAGTTGAAGCTATGTGGTGTAGTGGAAAACACAGCTTTGGAAGATGACTGAACTGGAGTCAGCCTTGGCTTTTGTCATTTATTAGCTGCTGTTTGGGCATGTTAACTACTCAGACTTCTGTTTTCTCACCAGCAAAAATGGGCATAATAGCACCTATGTTGTTGTGAATCTTGAATGAAAGACTTAGGTGACAACATAGTTTTATTTCTCCCTCCCTAACTGGAAAATAGGAAATATCCATGGCAAAAATAAACATCCTTTCTGGAGCAAAATGTAGATTAATTTTGCATCAGTTTATTATATTTTCATTAATGACTTGCCAGTAAAATAGGATTGACTAATGGGTTAGGCATATGAAGAAAATAGTAATTGCTGATTAACATGTGGCCCTGAGTTAGATTTTAGAACTTTTGAAATTGGTTTAATATAGAGGATTTCAAAATATGAATACAACTGGTCACTGCGGATGGGTTACAAACCCAGACAAAGTAAAAAATAGAGAGCCTAGGGTCTCTTAGGTGCATGAGAATAATGTTTGTCGAGAGGTTTTATAATCTCTAAGTAATTTTAACAATGATTAAGGTACTGTCACTTTTTTACCCTTGCCAGGATTGAGGGGGAACATCTGGGAGTGGTAGATCTCCCAAAACTCTCCAGTACTCCTCTCCATGGGTAAATTGGCTGCTGTGTGTTGAAGCAGTCATTGCCGCTACTGGACTATGGGGCACTTAGATGTCCCAGTAGTTAGGGGCCTAAGACAAATGTTTAGATATGGTGATGCCCAGTCTAGTTTTTTGGATCATAAGCAAGGTGCCTGGCTCTTTATATGCTCTTTATATGCCTATCAGATCTTGAAATCTCACTGAATGGCAGGTTGGTAAGTTTCCCGCAGATAGATAAATTCTAACCTGTGATACAGAGTCACAGACTGGTTAGTAGTTTCCCATGTTCTGGAGGATATAGTTTGACTTGTGCATGGCAAAATATCCTTCCTTTCTAGTCACTTCGGCCACTCTCTCCACTTTCCACCCTAAGCTGGAGCCACAGGAAGTAAACGATCTATATTCATACCCGGTAAACATTGCTTAACTTAGGACTTGACTCAAGTATTAGCCTTTTTGATAAGTATTCCATGGTTTCTCCAATTGAAATTGCTCATTCCTCCAGCTTTCTGTCCCTTCGAAAAATCAGAAGGTATGACACCATTGAGCTTTCATTCTCCATGGTCTTGATCAGCTGGTGTCAAGTGGTGGTTGCTTCCTTTAGACTGGGCATATGTTGTACACTTTAAATATATACAAGTATATCTGTCTGTTATTCCTCAGTAAAGTTCAGTAAAAAAAAGAAAAAAAGACTGGGCATATGCTCTTCATTTCACCATTTGAGATGCAGTTACAGCTGACCACTTCATGGATTAATTGGCCTATTTGGATCCTTTATTTTGGACCTCTGATAGCAATATAAGTGTCTCTAAGACTATGATCTTTTTGAAAGAAATAACTTTGTCTCTATATTCCTATTGTCCAGAATATACTTGATACATAGAAAGCCTTTAGTAAGTAATCACAGAATTTAATTGAATGGAGTAAAACTTTTTCCAACCAAAGGACTTTGCCTTTTTCCTCACCTTTGCTTGAGTCATTACTTTAATTAGATCATGATATTTATTTTACATGTTTTTCTTCATAGTGTGGAACATCATGGTTGGAGATTGTGATCACCTCCTCCCAAAGACAGAGAAAGAAAAAAATGCACTTAAATTGTAGCAGGATCGATTAAAATTAAGTGGGGCAAGATTTCCTAGCTGTAAAATTTGTTAGGAACAGATTACAGCGATACTATTGAGTCTTTTTATTTTGAAATCTTCCCAGGACTGGCATACACCTTCTTGAAGACACCAAGAAGAGTAGTATAAAATTCCTCATGAGGCTGTGCAATGCACTACTGAGTAATCAGAATGTTTCAGAAAATTTTGACTATATGTAGTATATAGTACTGCCCAGAACTGCCAAGAAACAGGTCTAGCTCTTTTTCCATCCTTGTTTTTTGCCACTGGCTGTGCTCCCCTGCACCCCTCCAAAATTGAAGAAATCAGGAACTTAATGGTCTTGTGAACAGACCAGGTGAATAGAATCTGTCAAGATCAGGAAACATAAGGATAATGTGAAGTTGAACGTTTAATGCAGCAGAGATGCCTTTATACCTTGGTCATCACAAAGAGAAGGGGGAGAAACTGAAGCAGTCCCTGCCCCCCAGGTTTGGCGGTGAAGGAGCATAAATGAAACTGGCACACTGATTTGAACTGTATTAAAATTTTAAAAATTCTAATATATATATACACATATATATATTAGCTCTCATATTATGGATTAAGAATTTGAGAACAAATTCTAATCAGCAGGTGTACAACTTCTGCAAAAAAGGTAGAGTTTGTTACTCCATAATTTGCTCCTTTATCAAAAACAGCTGTCTACAAATAGTGCCTCATACTGTTGGCAAATTCATTACAAATGCAGGAAGCAATTCCTGTTTCATATGATTGTGATTTGTAAAAATAATTTAGGTGTAAGCTATCCATGAACTTTTTTTTTTTTTTTTTTTAGTAATAATCCTATCTAAATCCTCATATTTTGGCATTACACATGAGTGTCATAAGTTTAAATTCTGGAACATCCAGGCAGAAATATAAGAAAGGGCTCGTTTAAGATGGAATGGCAAACATTCTAATTGGGAGGGCCCTCATTTTGATTTCTGCCCTCCTGCCCCCACCCCTTAACCAAAAACCAAAGCAAAACATCTGGATTTATTTAGGCAGTATAAATATTCTTAAAAGAATGGACCCCTAATCATAAAGCCTTTCTGGCACTGAAAAATGTTTTTTGGGTAGATAGAATTCGCATGATCAGTTAAAATATCTTTGAATTCATAAAGGCTCCCACAAGTCGTGAGTGGAGTTTGGGAGTATAGCGGACTGAGGCTGATGGAATTCATCATAGGCTTTTATCGAAAAGCTATCTGTTAGTGCACAGGGGTTACTCTTTCAGTTTTCCCCTTTAAGAATAGTCTCCAAGAAAGGTAGCTTGTTTCCTGTTAAATGATGGCTATTTCACTTTGAACAATAGGTATACATTTTAGTTTTTTTCTCTTTTCCCATGTTTAAACAAGTTTTGCTACAGGGAGACAAGGAGAAAACAATTGCCTTCAAAGACCCTCTCTTCAGTTTCTGCTTTGTAGTTCTGTCCATAAGACAGAAAGTAGGGAGGAGGGATAATAGCTAAGCATTGGGAAAAAAACCACACACACATTAGTGTCAACTCAGAAGAGGAACCGAAAAGGATAGCTGTGTTGCAGTTAGTCAACCAATATTTATGGACCATCAACTGTGTATTAAAACACAATGTCGGGGGCGCCTGGGTGGCTCAGTGGGTTAAAAGCCTCTGCCTTCGGCTCGGGTCATGATCCCGGGGTCCTGGGATCGAGCCCCACATTGGGTTCTCTGCTCAGCGGGGATCCTGCTTCCTCATCTCTCTCTGCCTGCCTCTCTGCCTCCTTGTGATCTCCGTCTGTCAAATAGATAAATAAAATCTTTAAAAAAAAAAACAAAACACAATGTCAGATTTGTTGACATAAAAAGGGTTTCCATACTCCAAGGACACAGAGTATTCTTGAGGAACCTAGATATAAATCTGTGAAGCTCGAGTGATAATGTAAAATAAAAATAATTTCATCATAGTTGTTAGAGATTGCCAAATGGAAGATTTAGTTAAGTGTTACAGGAGTTAGGTCAGGTATAGACCACTGTGGGCTGACTAAACCAGACGGTTCTGTGGAAGAATTTTGAGCAGCTGCTTGAAGAATGGGTACAATTTGGATTGATGGAAAATAGGAAGAATATATTTCTGCCCTTCCTTTTCACTGGAATACCATGTGTGGAATTCAGAAAGAGTAGAGTTAGCGTCATGTTAATTTTGGGTAAAAATCAGCAGTTAACCATGTGGGAGAACTTTAAGGAGCCTGAGAAAACCTCTTGATTATTTCTGCGTAGTGTAACTTTCCTTAATTCAGGCCTATAAATCAAAAACAAAACATTTTTAAAACGTTGGAAGGCATAGAGAAAGTGATGCCATCCAGGATATTCACTGTAAAAGCAGCAGTATTTATATTATTAAACTTGGACATTTCAAGCAGTTTCAGTGAGGGAAAGAACACACACAAAGGAGCCATGTGTCTCCACTTGAGAAACCTTGACTTTCAACTGCACAGAAAGCTCTGGTAAATCCAAAGCATCAATAAGCTTTCACAGATTCTGATTGTCATACAAATTACATATAAAGAGGAAATGGTTTCCTGTATGCCTTCACTAAAGTGATTATATTTTTCTCAAGATCAAGTTAAGGAAGATATCATTCTTTCCCTTCTATTTTCTTTTCCCTTTTTCCAGTCCATCTTTCCTTTACTATATATTTATTGTAGAGTACACATCTGAGTATATTTTAATAAATTATCTATTTAAAAATACTAAATCCAGGGGCTCCTGGGTGGCTCAGTGGGTTAAGCCTCTGCCTTTGGCTCAGGTCATGATCTCAGGGTCCTGGGATCGAGCCACGCATCTGGCTCTCTGCTCAGCAGCGAGCATCCGTCCTCCTCTTTCTCTGCCTACTTGTGATCTCTCTCTCTCTCTCTCTGTCAAATAAATAAATAAAATCTTGAAAAAAAATTAAACCTGTACTCATTTCTGTTTACACCTGGTAAAATAGAGATGTAGAGTTTATCAAATTTATGGTGAATAGGCATACATAGCCCTTGGGTTGCAGGGATTTTTTTTTAAAAGCAAATTTGGTCACATTTTGTTTGTTTTTAGGCTAGAAATGAATGCCATTTTTTCAGGAACCTGGAGGAATCATAAAGAAAAAGCAAATGTTTCTGGATCAGAGGGGGTAGTTTTTTATTTTTTTTCTGGGAGATAAAGCAATCAAATAGGTTTTTAACCTTCTTTATTCTTTAATATGTGTTACTTGACTTTAGTAATTTAATCTCATTTTTATATAAAACATTTCACTGTTAGCATAGAAATTTATTTAAAAAGTACCCATAATCTTACCGTCTAGAGATAGCTAGTATTACTAATTTGGTGTACAGCCTATAAGACTATAAAACTGGGCGCCTGGGTGGCTCAGTGGGTTAAGCTGCTGCCTTCGGCTCAGGTCATGATCTCAGGGTCCTGGGATCGAGTCCCGCATCGGGCTCTCTGCTCAGCGGGGAGCCTGCTTCCTCCTCTCTCTCTCTGCTTGCCTCTCTGTCTACTTGTGATCTCTCTCTGTCAAATAAATAAATAAAATCTTTAAAAAAAAAAAAAAAAGACTATAAAACTGAGTTTCTCCATGTATGTATTTTTGTTCATATAGTAGAATATAGAGAATTGCTTTTAATGTTAAATGAACTTAATTTTTAAATTATTTTTATTAACATATAATGTATTATTTGCCCCAGGGGTACAGGTCTGTGAATCGTTAGGCTTACACACTTCACAGCATTCACCATAGCCCATACCCACCCCAATGTCCATAACCCAACCACCCTCTCCATAACTCCCTCTCCCCCCAGCAACCCTCAGTTTGTTTTGTGAGATTAAGACTCTCTTATGGTTTGTCTCCCTCCCAATGCCATCTTGTTTCATTTTTTCCTTCCCTACCCCCCAAACCCCCCACTCTGCCTCTCAAATTCCTCATATCAGGGAAATCATATAATATTTTTCTTTCTCTGATTGACTTATTTTGCTCAGCATAATACCCTCTAATTCCATCCACGTTGTTGTAAATGGCAAGATTTCATTTCTTTTGATGGCTGCATAGTATCCATTGTATATATATATACCACATCTTCTTTATCCCTTCATGTGTTGATGGACATCTAGGTTCTTTCCATAGTTTGGTTATTGTGGACATTGCTGCAATAAATAAATAAAGGGTGCACGTGCCCCTTCAGATCACTACATTTGTATCTTTAGGGTAAATACCCAGTAGTGCGTGCGATTGCTGGGTCATAGGGTAGGTCTATTTTCAACTTTTTGAGTAACTCCATACTGTTTTCCAGAGTGGCTGCACCAGCTTGCATTCCCTCCACAGTGTAGGAGGGTTCCCCTTTCTCTGCATCATCTCCAACATCTGTTGCTTCCTGACTTGTTAATTTTAGCCATTCTGACTGGTATGAGTTGGTATCTCATTGTGATTTTGATTTGTATTTCCCTGATGCCGAGTGATGTTGAGCACTTTTTCATGTGTCTGTTGGCTATTTGGATGTCTTCTTTGCAAAAATGTCTGTTCATGGCTCCTGGCCATTTCTTGATTGGATTATTCTTTAGGTGTTGAGTTTGATTAGTTCTTTATAGATTTTGGATACTAGCCCTTTATCTGATATATCGTTTGCAAATATCTTCTCCCATTTTGTCATTTGTATTTCGGTTTTCTTGACTGTTTCCTTTGCTGTGCAAGAGCTTTTGATCTTGATGAAATCCCAATAGTTCATTTTTGCCCTTGCTTCCCTTGCCTTTGGCGATGTTTCTAGGAAGCAGTTGCTGTGGCTGAGGTCGAAGAGGTTGCTGCCTGTGTTCTCCTCAAGGATTTTGATGGATTCCTATCTCACGTTGATGTCTTTCATCCATTTTGAGTCTATTTTTGTGTGTGGTGTAAGGAAATGGTCCAGTTTCATTTTTCTGCATGTGGCTGTCCAATTTTCCCAAGTCTCTTGTTGAAGAGACCTTTTTCCATTGGACATTCTTTCCTGCTTTGTCAAAGATTACTTGACCATAGAGTTGAGGGTCTATTTCTGGGCTCTCTATTCTGTTCCATTGATCTATGTGTCTGTTTTTGTGCCAGTACCATACTGTCTTGATGATGACAGCTTTGTAATAGAGCTTGAAGTCTGAAATTGTGATGCCACCAACTTCGGCTTCCTTTTTCAACATTCCTCTGGCTATTCGGGGTCTTTTATGGTTCCTTATAAATTTTAGGATTATTTGTTCCATCTCTTTGAAAAAAATTTATGGTATTTTGATAGGGATTGCATTAAATGTGTAGATTGCTTTAGGTAGCACAGACATTTTCACAATATTTGTTCTTCCAGTCTATGAGCATGGAGCGTTTTTCCATTTCTTTGTGTCTTCCTCAATTTCTTTTTCTTTCATGAGTACTTTATAGTTTTCTGAGTACAAATTCTTTCCCTCTTTGGTTAGGTTTATTCCTAGGTATCTTATGGTTTTGGGTGCAATTGTAAATGGGATCGACTCCTTAATTTCTCTTTCTTCTGTCTTGTTGTTGGTGTATAGAAATGCAACTGACTTCTGTGCATTGATTTTATATCTTGACACTTAACTGAATTCCTATATGAGTTCTAGCAGTTTTGGAGTGGATTCTTTTGGTTTTCCACATAAAGTATCATATCTGCAGAGAGTGAGAGTTTGACTTCTTCTTTGCTAATTCAGATGCCTTAAATTTCTTTTTGTTGTCTGATTGCTGAGGCTAGGACTTCTAGTACTATGTTGAATAGCAGTGTTGATAGTGAACATCCCTGCCATGTTCCTGACCTTAGCGGAAAAGCCCTCCGTTTGTCCCCATTGAGAATGATATTTGCTGTGGGTTTTTCATAGGTGGCTTTGGTGATATTGAGCAATGTGCCCTCTATCCCTACATTTTGAAGAGTTTTGATCAAGAAAGGATGTTGTACTTTGTCAAATGCTTTTTCAGCATCTATTGAGAGTATCATATGATTCTTGTTCTTTCTTTTATTAATGTATTGTATCACATCGATTGATTTGCAGATGTTGAACCAACCTTGTAGCCCAGGAATAAATCCCACTTGGTCATGGTGAATGATCCTTTTAATGTACTGTTGGATCCTATTGGCTAGTATTTTGGTGAGAATTTTCGTATCAGTATTCATCAAGGATATTGGTCTGTAATTCTCTTTTTTGATGGGATCTTTGTCTGGTTTTGGGATCAAGGTAATGCTGGCCTCATAAAATGAGTTTGGAAGTTTTCCTTCCATTTTGGTTTTCAGTTTCAGGAGAAAAGGTATTAATTCTTCTATTAAATGTTTGGTAGAACCCCTGGGAAGCCATCTGGCCCTGGGCTCTTGTTTGTTGGGAGATTTTTGATGACTGCTTCAATCTCCTCACTGGTTATGGGTCTGTTCAGGTTTTCTATTTCTTCCTGGTTCAGTTTTGGTAGTTTATATGTCTCTAGGAATGTATCCATTTCTTCCAGATTGTCAAATTTGCTGGCATATAGTTGCTCATAATATGTTCTTATAAATGTTTGTATTTCTTTGGTGTTGGTTGTGAGCTCTCTTCTTTCATTCATGATTTTATTATTTGGGTCCTTTCTCTTTTCTTTTTGATAAGTCTGGCCAGGGGTTTATCAATCTTATTAATTCTTTCAGAGAACCACCTCCTAGTTTCTTTGATTTATTCTACTGTTCTTTTGGTTTCTATTTCATTATTTCTTCTCTGATCTCTAGTAGTATTTCTCTTCTCCTGCTGGGTTTAGGCTTTCTTTGCTGTTCTTTTTCCAGCTCCTTTAGGTGTAGGGTTAGGTTGCGTACTTGAGATCTTTCCTGTTTCTTGACAAAGGCTTGTATGGCTATATACTTTCCTCTCAGGACAGCCTTTGCTGTGTCCCACAGATCTGGAACAGTTGTGTTTTCATTATCATTTGTTTCCATGAATTTTTTCAGTCCTTCTTTACTTTCTTGATTGACCCATTCATTCTTTAGTAGGATGCTCTTTAGCCTCCATGCATTTGGATTCTTTCCAACTTTCCTCTTGTGATTGAGTTCTAGCTTCAGAGCATTATGGTCTGAAAATATGCAGGGAATGACCCCAGTCTTTTGGTACCAGTTGAGACCTGATTTGTGACCCAGGATGTGATCTATTCCAGAGAATGTTTCATGTGCACTAAAGAAGAATATGTATTCTGTTGCTTTGGGATGGAATGTTCTGACCATATCTGTGATATCCATCTGGTCCACTCTTGTCATTTAAGGCCTTTATTTCCTTGTTGATCTTTTGCTTGGATGATCTGTCCATTGCAGTGAGGGGGTGTTTAAGTCCCCCTACTATTGTTATATTATTGTCGATGTGTTTCTTTGATTTTGTTATTAATTGGTTTATATAGTTGGCTGCTCCCATGTTAGGGGCATAGATATTTAAAATTGTTAGATCTTCTTGTTGGACAGACCCTTTAAGTATGATATAGTGTCCTTCCTCATCTCTTATTTTAGTCTTTGGCTTAAAATCTAATTTATCTGATATAAGGATTGCCACCCCAGCTTTCTTTTTATGTCTATTATTATGGTAAATTGTTTTCCACCCCCTCACTTTAAATCTGGAGGTGTCTTTGGGTCTAAAATGATTTTCTTGTAGACAGCATATTGATGGGTTTGTTTTTTTATCCATTCTGATACCCTGTGTCTTTTGATTGGGGCGTTTAGCCCATTTACATTCAGGGTCACTATTGAGAGATATGAATTTAGTGCCATTGTATTGCCTGTAAGGTGACTGTTACTGTATAGTGTCTCTGTTCCTTTCTGGTCTGCTACTATTAGGCTTTCTCTTTGCTTAGAGGACCCTTTTCAATATTTCCTGTAGAGCTGGTTCAGTGTTTACAAATTCTTTTAGCTTTTGTTTGTCCTGGAAGCTTTTTATCTCTCCTTCTATTTTCAGTGATAGCCTAGCTGGATGTAGTGTTCTTGGCGGCATGTTTTTCTCATTTAGTGCTCTGAATATATCATGCCAGCTCTTTCTGGCCTACCAGGTCTCTGTGGATAAGTCTGCTGCCAATCTAATATTTTTACCATTGTATGTTACAGACTTCTTTTCCCGGGCTGCTTTCAGGATTTTCTCTTAGTCACTAAGACTGTAAGTTTTACTATTAGATTATGGGGTGTAGTCCTATTTTTATTGATTTTGAGGAGGATTCTCTGTGCCTCCTGGATTTTGATGCTTGTTCCCTTTGCCATTAGGTTAATTCTCTGCAATAATTCGCTCCAGTATATCTTTTGCCCCCCTCTCTCTTTCTTCTTCTTCTGGAATCCCAATTATTCTAATATTGTTTCATCTTATGGTATTACTTATCTCTCCAAATCTCCCCTTGTGGTCCAGTAGTTGTTTGTCTCTCTTTTGCTCAGCTTCCTTATTCTCCATCATTTGGTCTTCTATATCACTGATTCTCTCTTCTGCCTCATTTATCCCCAGTAAGAGCTTCTGGTTTTGATTGCACCTCATTAATAGCTTTTTAAATTTCAGCTTGATTAGATTTTAGCTCTTTTATTTCTCCAGAATGGGATTCTATTTCTCCAGACAGGGTTTCTCTAATAACTTCCATGCCTTTCTCGAGCCCAACCAGCACCTTGATAATCATCATTCTGAACTCTAGATTTGACATATTACAATGTCCGTATTGATTAGGTCCCTAGCCGTTGGTACTGCCTCTTGTTCATTTTTTTGTGGTGAGTTTTTCCACCTTGTCATTTTATCCAGATAATAATATATGAATGAGAGAACAAAATACTAAAAGGGTGGCAAAGACCCCAGAAAAATGTATACTAACCATTGGGGTTTCTCAGAAGAGACCCCAAAATGGGGGGGGGAAAGAAAGGGGGTTTAAAAAAAAATATATATATATATATATACACACACATATATATATGTAGAGCTGGTGCACTAAAGAAGAATGTGTATTCTGTTGCTTTGGGACACAGCAAAGGCTGTCCTGAAAGGAAAGTATATAGCCATACAAGCCTTTGTCAAGAAACAGGAAAGATCTCAAGTACGCAACCTAACCCTACACCTAAAGGAGCTGGAAAAATATATATATATGTGTGTGTATATATATATTCGTTTATTTATTTAATTTAGACTGGTGAATAGAACAGAGCCACCCACTTGATTTTGGGTGTATTTTGGTCTCTTAGAAGAAACTGCCTCCCAAAATTTTAAAGAAAGAAAAACTTATATATACAAAAATAAGGGTAAACGTGATGCAGGAATGGAATATAACTATAAAGATTAAAATTTTAAAAAAATTCTAAAAAAGGAATTGATAAGATAAGTTGGTTGTAAAAAGAAAGAAAAAAGAAGTGGAGAGAATGTGTTCAGGCTGGGGGCTAGAACAAAACCCTTTGCTAGATTTAAGGTATATTTTGATGTATTAGAGGAAATTGTATTCCAAAATTTTTTAGAAAAAAAAAACCCTATATGTACACAAAAAATAAGGTTAAATACAATGAAGGATAAAATATGACTGTAATAACAAAGGTTTAAAAAGAATTATTTTTTAGAAAGGTATTGTTAAGATAAGCTAGTTAAAAAATGTTAAACGAGGAAAAGTTAAAAAAAATTAGAATAAGAAAAAAAATAAAATTAAAAAAATTTAATTTCAGTTGCAAGACTAAAGGATCAAGGGGAGAAAGCCATGAATTCCATGCATTGCTTTGTCCTAGCTCTGAAGTTCCGCATTCTGTTTGATCAGTGAGCTTGGTCTTGGCTGGATGTTCTTGCTGATCTTCTGGGGAGGGGCCTGTTGTAGTGACTCTCAAATGTCTTTGCCCTACTCGGAATTGTACCACCCTTGCCAGGGTCTAAGTAATCTGCTCCGGTTGGCTCTCGGAGCTTTTGTTACCTGAACACTTTCTGTAGAGCGCTGGAGGACAGGAATGAAAATGGCGGCCTCCCAATTTCCAGCCTGGAGGTGCCAAGAGCTCGGGGCCCCACTACTCATTGTGCCCTCAGAGAAAAGTGGTCAATCACTCCCATCTCCCTGTCCGCCCCCCCCCAGCTAACCCAATCTGACCGAGCGTTCCTGTCTCTGGCGCACAGCCCCATTTGGGGTCTCCAAACCCAGCAGATTCCTGCCGCCCTGCTCCTCTGGAGGAGAAAGGTGAATCTCCCCAGATCTGCCACATGTGGGGTCCCTTCTTGAAGAGCAGTGGCCCAGCTGTGTCACGGATCATAGCTTAAGATATCCTTGAGCTGAGAGCTCACTCCTCGGCTCTGTCTCTGTAGTTGGCTTCCTCTCTCTGATACCTGTGAGCTCTGTCACACTCAGACACCCCCGCTCCTTCTGTGACCCCGCAGGACTTGAGACCACACTGTCCCTGCAAGGGATCTACCCCTGCTTAGCCTCTGGAGCGATGTCTCTCAGTGGAGCAGACTTCTAAAAGTTCTGATTTTGCGCTCCGTTGCTCCAGTGCTTGCTGGGAGCCGGCCCCTCCCCCACAGTCTATCTTCCCGTTGCTTCGGATTCACCTCTGTGCATGTCCTACCTCTCAGAATGTGGTCGGTTTTCTGTTCCTAGAGTTGCTGCTCTTCTTTTCGATCTCCTGTTGGGTTTGTAGGTGTTCAGAATGGTTTGATAACTACGTAGCTGAACTACAACCTGATGTCATCTCAGTCTGCTACTCCTCCACCATGTTGCCTGTTTCTCTAAATGAACTTTATTTTTAACAACCACCTTGTATTCCTTGTATGGATATACCATAATATAATTCACTATCCTTTTTGGTTATATATTTTTCCTCCTAAATTTTATGTAATGTCTTTTCCTAGCCCTAGGTTGCAAAGATGTTCACCTATATTTTCTTTAAAGTTTTAATGTACATGTTAAATACATGTAGTTAATTGTATGCTAATTATACCTCAGTAAAGCTGCCTAAATTAAAAACAAATAAAATAAAAGTTGTTTAGCTTCTTGCTTTACATTTAAACCAATGATCCACTTTGCATTTGTTTTTGCGTATAGCATGATATTAAGTCAGAGTTCTTTTTCCTTGAATGTGAATGTCCAGTTATTTCAGCACAACTTATTGAAAAGACTATCCCGGCTCACCGAGCTGCTCTTGCACCTCTGTCAAAACTCAGTTTGTGTATTTGTATAGCTCCATATCTGGGTTCTGTGTTTCATTGATCTATGCTTCTGTTCTTCTGCTGGTATGACACTGTCTTGATTTTGATGGCTGTGTAAGACTTAAAATCAGATAAAGTGATTCTTCCTACTTTGTCTTTTGCATAATTATTTTAGAATAAACTTGTTTATAGCTGTCATAGTGGTTGTGCTGTGGCAGCAAAACCTGGCACCTCTCCAGATTGCCTGTGTGTGGGACTTGCTGTGGCTGAGGCCAGTAGAGGGTGATAGTACTTGGTTGGGGTGAGCTTCTGAACCCCAGCTGAACACAGGTGGGAGGAAGAATTTTTCAGGGAGTAGGAAATGGTTCCTAATGTTAAACAGAGACATGACATCATTTAACATTATTTTTGTAGAAAATATTCCTCTGATCATATCAAGAAGACTATTATATAGCATTTAAAATGGCATTGTCCTGCTTGAAAGCAAAAGAGTAGATGGCTAAGTACCCAAGGACCCTTCTGTTGCTGTTTTCATTTTATCCACTGTTGTCAGGGACTTGGGTTTAGGTTTCTACAGCAACCACAGTCTGGACTACATAATACCAACACTTTGTGTGCATGTGGTGTTAGCGCCGATGCCTTATACACTACATGTGGCAGAGTTGCAGTTGCTATGGAGATCAATCTTTGGACACACTTGGTTGATAACGATGTCTCTCATATGTGGATTTTCCTGCTGAAAGAGTAGGAAGTGGTGCTATGAGCTGACCGAGAGATGCATAAGACTTGATCAATAATTTCTCTATAGCTGAGAATCTCACATTTGAAAGCTCTAAGTTACACATTTGCTCACAGATATATTAAACTGTGTGTCTGTTTACTAATATATGGCTTGATACCTGGAAAGTGGAGTGAAAATATGACTTTAAGGAACACAGGATCAAAGCAACTTGACTCTTCTTGCCATATTAAAGAATATTCTGTAAAAAATTCAAAGACTAGCTATCTGACATTGTTTTTGTAGTCTTATAATAAAGTGGACTGTCAGTAGAAAAGGGAAGGATGCACAATTCTTCTTGTGAACTACTCTAATTTGAATATGGGCCCTTGGGTAGCAGCTAAGAGCCTTTTTCTCAGAGCATCTTATATCTGAAAGTCCTTTGAACTCTAGAAATGGAGTTTCATTAAGGAAGTAGAGGAGGTGATTTTATTTTTTCTTTTCCTTTGACAGTGTCAGTCAGATGAGGGTACAGCTCTAGACCTCAACTTAAGCTAAGACAAGCTGTTGCTGAATGTCCTCAGGATTCTTTAAAGAGATGTGGTTTTAGGTTGATAAACATTTTTGCTTTGGGTTAGAGACACTTGTCAGTCATGAGTTGTTTTACCAGAGTAGTGATTCTCAACCCTGGCTGTGCCTTAGCATGTGGGGCTTTAAGACAGTACTGATGTTTGAGCCTAACAAAAACGAAATCAGAATCTGGGAATGAAGAGAAACTGTAGCATTGGTATTTTTTTCTTTTCTTTTTTTTTTCTTGAAAGGTGGTTACTTGATACTAAAATGCAACCAGGATTGAGAGCCACTGCAGCACAGACAGTTTTCATCTAGAATCTTAAATTTTAGCTAACTTTGTATATTAGAATGCATCAATAAAAGTAATATGAACATTGCAGAAAGTTTAGAAAGGGCAGTCTTACCATCTATGTTAGTTTACTGTTGCTGTTGTAACAGATTACCACAATTTTATTGGCTTAAAATAACACAAGACAATTCTCTTTTCTGGAGATCAGAAATCCTAAATGGGTCTTAGGGGCTAGAATCAAGATGTCAGTAGAGCTGAGTTCCTTCTGGAGACTCAAGGGAGAATCCATTCCTTGCCTTCTGTGACTTCTAGAGGCTGCCCACCTTCCTTGACTTGTGGCCGCATCACTCCAACCTCTGCCTCTGTCATCTCCTTTTCTGACTCTGACTCTCCCAAGACTTCCTCTTATGAGGATCCTTGTGGTTATATTGAGCCCATCCAGGTAGTTAGGATAATCTCCCCAGCTCAAGATCTTTAACTTAATCACATCAGCCCAAGTAAAGTAGCATTCACAGCTTCCAAGGATTAGGACCTGGCCACCTTTTGGGGCTGGAGGGCATTTATTCAGCCTACCATACCAGCTTAATACAAAGATTGTCACTTCAGTATTTTCCTTCCTACTCTTCTTAATATGCGTATTTTTATTAGAATGTGATCATCTTGCATATCCAGTTTTTTATCCTTTTCTGCTACATCTTCATAACCATCATTTTGAATAGCTACATAATAGTCTGTCCATGATTATAACATATTTAACATTATCTTTACCCTGTCGTTGGATTTTTATGTCTTTTCAGATTCCTATTATTGTTAGATCAAGCTGTGATAGTATTTTTATTTATTAAATAGATTCTGGGATGTGGGAGTACTGAGCCATATATTTTTTTAAAGATCTATGTATTTATTTTAGGGAGGGGGAGAGAGAGAGAGAGAGCACGTGTGTACGCACACATGATTGAGAGAGAGGGGCAGAGCATGGAGCCGAGCGTGGAGCCAGATCTCAGAACCCATCCATGAGATCAAGACCTGAGCTGAAACCAAGAGTCAGCTGCTTAATGGACTGAGCCACCTGGACCCACTGAGTTCAATATTATAAGCCTTTTTGTAATGTTTGACTCAAACTCTCACAGTGTGTTTTTGAAGAGTTCTAATTGATTTGCACCATCAGCAATGTATGAGAACACCAGCATCAGTATATATTTGCCAAAATTGGTCATTACCATTTTAAAAAAGACTTACTAATAAGATGGGTGAAAAAAAACATTATCCTGATTTAAATTTAATCTACTCAAAAATTTTTTCCATGTTCCTGTTCATTTCTCTTTGTGTGTTTTGTTCATGTATTTCTCCTAGAATGATTTATTTATTAACCTTTAAGACATCTTCTTATGGTGAAATTATTGCCTTATATGCTACAAATTTTTTTAAACACACATTTAAAAATTTTTGATTATTCTTACCTATTTTTTCCTTTGTGATTCTTCTTTTTTCTATGCTTAAGATTTTTCACCACAAAAGTTTGTGGTAAACATTCAGTTCTATTTTCTTTTACATCTTTCATGACTTAGTCACTGCCCTTAGCAGATTGCTAACAAGCTAAGAGTTCAGGGACTTAATGAGTCCAGGCTTACTGTATGACTTACTGTACCAAGCAAATACCAAATTAATTTGGTTCTGTTTATATAATTTATCAAAATTAGGAACAAATTTTTAAAAGGACTGGAGAAGAAATCTGATAATTTTAATGCAGTCCTAAGATGTTTATTGCCCTTTGCTAGAAGGTTTATTCACTATGCTGTCATGTTGTGTGTTCATGCAGATAATTGAGAATTATAGTAAGCTATCTTAGTCTATGATAAACAGACAGAATGCACTTTAATTACATTCTAATTTATTATCTGGTGAAAGTACCTTGCTAACAAATCAACCCAGATATGACTTATTGGGTAGCCTTTGCACTTAGAGGAATAATCAGTCTGTAATCATAAACAACATGAACCGTTCATCTTCTAGATTGCTATTATATTTATTACGCTCAAATGCCTGCGCTGGGTTTCTTTTCTATTTACTTCGCACTTCATGACTTGCATGCTCCTACCCTGCCTGCTGTAAGTTGGTGGTATCTCGTGCTTAAAAATTCATACTCTTTGGGATGCCTCAGTGGCTCCATCTGTTAAGTGTCTGTCTTGGGCTCAGGTCATGGTCTTGGGGTCCTGGGATGAGCACCGGGTTGGGCTTCCTGCTCAGTAGGGAGTCTGCTTCTCCCTCCCCCTTACCCCTCCCCCTCTTCCTGCTCTCTCTTTATCTCTCAAAAAAAGCAAAACCCAAATTCATTCTCTTGAAATATGAGTTAGGCACATTCCTAGGAACAGAGTTCTTTGTTACTTTACCACAGGAGTGAAATGCATTTCCCCCCTGTTACGGTAAATAGAATAAACTGTCACCATAATGTACTGATCCGTGATTTATTCCATGCTGCTTCCCCCCCCCCCCGCTGCCCCGATAAGAATTAACACAATTCTAATTCTATAAAGAAAAAGTTTGGCCCCCCAGAATAGCAACCACATCCTTTAATATCCTGTGTTATTCCCCCCGCCCTTCGGAAAAGGAGTTATGCAAATTAAGCTGAAACAAGAGCTAGCCCCGATTTCTTTCCTTTGAGACAACCTTGTGCAGAGAATTGGTATCAAGAGGAGTGGGTTTCACCAAGAGAATACAGTTCTTTGGTGCAGTACCTTCTTTCATTCCACCACTTAAGAATGAATGACTTCTGGCACTAGTTCCACATAATAATGTAGAATTTTGTAGCATTACATTACCTCTGTTGACCCAGATCTTTTTGAGTACCACTGTGTTAGGGGGCTTTGGAGTGGGGCTAAAGGTTGGGAGGTACAAAACAGTGTAGAACCACCTAAAGAAATTTATAATCCACCTCCTCAATGGAGTTACAATCAGGAGTTGTTACTGCCTTTTCTGCTTCAGACACCCTTTTTCCCTCTACCTCTACCTTAATGATTTTAATTGAATCTACTGATCCAGTATCTTCAGCAAACCAAGTTGATAATAATCCTTATCTGAGAGTATTATCCTCTTTTTTGAACAAGGATCAACTTACACCTGGAAGAGACCTCACTAGTGTTTTTGGTATAACACTGTGACCACAAATGTGCCTACAATTGTACAGCTCATAAGTAGTAGAAAGGAGGAGTTCTGCATTTCGGTGCTGTGATTTTTTGTTTGTTTGTTTGTTTCCATTCTTGGTCCAAATTTGTATTAAAAAGGAAGGTAAAAAGATACTGGTCTATTTCACTTACCCTCTTTTCCACATTGGAAATTTGTTTTGGCATGCAGATCAGTTTAGGTGGACTTGGAAGTTCTTTCCGTTCTGAAGATTTCTGCAGGAACTATAAATTTTTTATTTTTTACGTAGGAATTGTTCAGTTAATCACTTCTGTTTGAGAGCCCTAGTTTTACTTGGCTTCAGTCTGAGTGGTAAAATAGTGGTGTAAAATCACCTTTCTTCTTTCCTTTTTGTTTAAGCGTTCTCTCTGAGCCAGGTCACGTCCTAAGGTCTTCCCTTAAGATTTTGTGATTATGTCCCTTGAATACCTTGCCTTAGTCCACATGTGTTCTCCATCCTCATAATCCCAGGTTTCTGGAATTTCCTATGGGATATTCTCCTTAGGGCCTGTTCAGCCCCACTTGGGATCTGACTGAGGCATTGTTACTATTTTATTGACTCCTCTGTTCCTGGAACCCTTTTGCTATCTCCTCGAAGCTAGATTCTGTGTGCTCTCCTGTCTGAATATTAGGAGAGAATTAGTCATCATTGTTATGCTTACTTTTCTGCCAGGGAACTCTTAGATGGCTGCTTCTGTTGGAACTAAGCCAAAAGAGACCAGATTTAGTATTTTGAGATCAGACTGAAGGGAGAGCCACAGTGGTATCTTGACAGGGATGCAGAAGGAGGTAGTTCTGAGCATTCAGGGGCTTGTTCTGGGTATCCTGTTCAGGTGGCTACCTATTTCCTGGGGCTCTCCACTGTGCATGAGAATGTTAGCGGGGCTAACTCTGAGCCAAACCCTCTCTGAAGCTATAGCCTCGTTTGCTTTGGAAAAAAAATGCACTTCATGTTTGCCATCCTCTTCACTCTATAGCTGTTAGGATATGAATTATTCAAGAACCCCCTTTTATGACTATATTTGAGTTCCATTTGAGGAATAATAACTCTGCAGTTATATTCTGAATTCAGTGGCTTGACTTTCAGGGAGAAGATCCTTTTAGGATCAAATCAGAGCAAAATAGTCTTATTTGGCCACTGCAATGTAGTCCCCCTTTGGCTTCCAGGCTATAAATTATAAAAGACTCCCCAAAATAGATCTTACCAAGATCACTAATGACCACCACATCACTAAATCTAATGGATTTCTTTTAATCTTTGTTCTAATTGGATTATTGACAGTTTCTTTTTTCTTGAAAAACACTTCAAAAAATTTTTTTAAAAGATTTTATTTATTTATTTGACAGAGAGAGAGAGAGAGAGAGAGAGAGATCACAAGTAGGCAGAGAGGCAGGCAGAGAGAGTCAGGGGGGAAGCAGGCTCCCCCTGAGCAGAGAGCCTGATGCGGGGCTTGATCCCAGGACCCTGAGATCATGACCTGAGCCGAAGGCAGAGGCTTAACCCACTGAGTGACACAGGCGCCCCAAAACACTTTTTACTTGATTTTCTTCTGCTTTCTAGCCATTCCCGCCCTGCCTCTGTGGCACAGGCTTCACCAGGTGATTAAATGTTGCTGTGCCTTCCTATCACCCGCTCTGTTCTGTCTCTACTTTATCCCTCTGGATCCTTCAGTTACCAGAAATGATCTGCATTCATCTAACCTCACCCACCTGGCCTCCTTCTAGACTACCTCCCCCATTCCTGAAGAATATAAAAGTGGATGTGAACAGAGGTGCCTGGGTGGCTCAGTTCGCTAAGCATCTGCCTTCAGCTCAGGCCATGATCACAGGTCCTGGGACCTGGGATTGAGCCCCATGTTGGGCTCCTTGCTCAGCAGGGAGCCTTCTTCTCCTGTCTGCTGCTCCCCCTGCTTGTGCTCTCTCTCTCTGACAAATAAATAAACAAATGAATAAAATCTTGTAAAAAAAAAAAAGTGGATGTGAATATACTAATTTCTGAATTTTCAGTTCTGCTTTATTAGTCTGTCCATTCATGGACCAGTACTACATTGCTTTAATTAAAGATTTATGGTATACTTTAATATTTGGAAGAGCTAGTTCCCCCTCATTGCCCTTCTAGTTCTAGGTTTTTCAGGATCCAGTATGCACTTTATACTTAGTTACTTGAGTATTTTCATTTAGATCACTTTAGTTAATAAACCAAGTATGGGAGAATCAGCACTTTTTGATACTGAGACTTCCTATTCAAGGACATGGCGTGTTTTTCAGTATGTTCACATCCACTTTTATATTCTTCAGGAATATGGGGGGTAGACTAGAAGGAGGCCACGTGGGTGAGGTTAGACGAATGTAGATTGTGGTGATGAATGTTAACTAGATTTATTGTGGTAATCCTGCAATATAGACATATATCAAATTGTTATGCTATGTTTTATACTTAAAATGAATATAGTGTTTATGTTAACTATCTCAAAACTTTTTTTAATTAAGAAAAGACAAATACAAGTTGAAAAAAAATTTGCCACTAATATTACAGACAAATAGATATATTAAGAGAGCTCACAGAAACACAGTAGAAAAATGGGCTAACATTTGCAACAACGTGGATGGAACTGAAGGGTATTATGCTAAGTAAAGTAATAAGTCAATCAGAGAAAGACAATTATCATATGATCTCTCTGGTCTGAGGAATTTGAGAGGCAGGGCGGGGAGTTGTGGGGGGAACAGAGGGAAAAAAATGAAACAAGATGGAACCAGAGAGGGAGACAAACTGTAAGAGACTGTTAATCTCTGGAAACAAACTGAGTGTTGCTGGGGGCTGAGGGAGGGAGAGATAGGGTGGCTGGGTGATGGACATCAGGGAGGGTATGTGCTATGGTGAGTGCTATGAATTGTGTAAGACTGATGATTCACAGGCCTGTACCCCTGAAGCAAATAATACATTATATGTTAATAAAATTTTTTAAAAAATTTTAAAAATGGGCTAAGGATATGAATAGATAATATGGATGGCTCTTAAACATATGAAAGAATGCTCAATCTTACCTTAAAAAAGAAATGCAGATTAATATATCAGTAAAATACAGTTTCTTACCTACCACATTGGTAAAAATCCAGAAGTTTGATAAAGCCATTAGTTGTCCAAGCATTTTCATACATTGTTGGTAGGAGTGTACAATTTAGCAGTGTTTGTCAAAATTACAAATGCTTTAACCCAGCAGTCCTACTTATAAGATCGCAATAGCAAAATCCAATAATAGTTGTGGGCTTTTTCTTTTCATCCATAGGAGACTGGTTAAATAAACCATAGTACATCCTAACAATGGAATGCTATGAGTTACAAAAAAAACAAAAAACATGTTAAGTGAAAAAAACAAGGTACAGAAAAATATGTATAGCATACTTTCTTTTGTATAAGAAAGGAGGGAAGAGTGTGTGTGTGTGTGTGTCCTCATATCAGGATAGATGCACTACATAAGAAAGACTTAAGACTGATTACCTGTGGGGGTGGAGAAAATCAGGTAAATAGTGACAGGTTGGGAGTGTGACAATATACCTTTTTATTTTGTATTCTTTTGATTTAAAAATACCCACAAGTCTGATCATCTTCTCTCCCCCTTCTCCTAACAGCAGCGTCTGTTTCTCCAAGGGTTGAAACTCCTAATGTGAATAGCAAAGCCCAAGATATCTTGTTCCTTCAGCCTTAACACACAGCATGCTTCCCCTTGTTCTCTCTGCTTTGGCCACATTGGCCTTTTTTCTCTCCCTTAAATTCATTGTGTTTCCTTCCATCACAGAGCCTTTACTCACACTATTCTTCTAGCCTGGAGACTTCACCTAGTTAGAATATGCTTATCCTTTGATCTTGACAGTATGTGACTTCTGCAGAGAAGTCTCCTTAGATAAGGTCGAGTTTTGGGTGCATTAGTGGCACCTCGTTCATCTCCTTCCTAACTTTGGTTTTAAATGTAGTTGTACATTCTTTGCTAGGGTTATTTAAAATCAGTCTCTCCACTAGAAAGTAAGCCTCTTGAGAGCAGGGACCATGTATACTTTGTTCAGAGATAAAAGTACCTATTTCGTATAGTAGGTGAGCATTAAATGACATGATACCTATTATGTGCCAAGCATGATGCCTAGCACATAACACTTAATAGCTAGATCCTGCTATGTGTTTTGTCTTTCGTAGAAGGAAATGGTACTGTTTGTGAATAAATTAGCTGGATCAAATTTAAAGAAGAATGCTGACTCTCCTTGCAAAAGAAAGGGTTACCTTTGGAAAGGAGTAACTAGCTTGTGAAAAGAGAAGGAGAAAATAGCTTTTATTCTTCTACTATTCTTGGTTACTGTATCTAAGTCAAACTGCAAGAAAGCAGCTTTTTTGCCAAAATATTTTTTTTCTCTTTCCAATTGCATTTCTTTTTTTAAATCAAGTAGTAGGCAGTTAAAAAAAATAAACAGAATAGAAACTTTCAAGTGGAATCTGGGAATTGATACATACAATTGCAGATCTGTATGTGTTAATATTAACCAAACTTGTAAAAATCTAGTAGAATTCAAGACAATGAGATCCAAGGTGATACAACAGACATTTCACATTACGGCATAGAGAAGAGGTTTATTGTCGATCACTAGGGTCATATTCCCTATTGTGTGATTTGTAGGGTGTTTTTGAAAAGTTTTAAAAATTATGTTGTAGCTGCATAATCTTTTCTTCCAGTATTCCCAAGTTACCATAGCCAAATCTCAGATCTTTGCATTTTGAAAGCTGGCAGATTATTTTAACATATACTTTAAGTGCCAGGTTTTTACTTTTCATATATTAAGTAGATATTAAGAAAATTGCCTTTTGAAATGCAAATTAAAACCACAACGAGATATCACCTTACATGGTCAGAATGACTAGAATCAAATAGATAAGAAATAATGAATGTTGGTGAGATTGTAAAGAGAAAAGAACGCTCATGTGTTTGTTGGTGGGAACATAAATTGGTGCAGCCACTATGAAAAACAGTATGGAGGTTCCTCAAAAAGTTAAAAAAAGAAATACCATATGACCCAGTAATTTCACTAGTGGGTATCTTTTGAAAACACTAATTTGAAAAGATAAATGCACCCCTGTGTTGATTGCAGCATTATTCACAATAGCCAAGATATGGAAGCAACCCAAGTGTCCATAGATGATAGGTGATAGGTGAATTGATAAAGAAGATTTGGTGTATATTTACAATAGAATATCACTCAGCCATAAAACAGAATGAGATCTTGTAATATATAACAACATGGGTAGACCTAGAGGGTATAATGCTAAGTGAAATAAGTCAAACAGAGAAAGACAAATGCCATATGATTTCACTGATATGTGAAATTTTAGAAACAAAACATACAGAAAAAAACGAGACCAAAAAAACACCACTCTTAAATACAGAGAACGAACTGGTGACTGCCAGAGTGGGGGTAGGTGGGAAGACAGGTGAAACAGATAAAGGGGATTAAGAGGGACAAAGTCCCAGTTCTAAAGTAAGTCACAGAGATGAAAAGTACCATCAGTAACTTGGTAATATGTGGTGACAGATGGTGACTCTACTTACTGTGGTGAGCACTGAGTAATGTATAGAAAGAAGTATTGGATGATTGTGTTGCACACCTGAAACTAATATAAACACTATGTTAATTATATTTCAGTCAGAAAAATAAATGAAAGTTATTGAAATATAATTGACATACAATAAAAAATATACATTTCAAGTAAAAAAAGTAAATCAAGCAGTTGATGCTCCTGTAAAAACAATTGCCTATTTGTGTTCCTGTTTAGGTTTCTTTATATTTCTTGGACATTGTCTGCCGCCTTGCTCTTAGGGAATTGTAGTCCTTAGATCCAAACTGAGATCTGCATAACTGGGAGATCTTGTTTTCCTTCACAACTTGGTGAAGGATGTGCATGAAGCACAAAACACAGATGGGGGTCTGTAGGCTACTTGGGGTTCTCAGATCTGTTTTGCTTGTAGAGTAAGTTGAAATAGAGTAAATTGAATCTCCAGTCTTTTTTGAAAATTCAGAAAGTGTAGCAATAGTGGACTGGCATTTCCGTGTAGCAGCAATTGGCTGCATTTGTTCGGTGTGCCAGATGCCCTCCAGGCTGCCGTAGCTTTCTGTCTTCCCCCATCCTTCAAGGTTCATCCCATCACTTCATTAATTTATATTCCTTGCCTGGTTTCTGGCTTCTTCAGGCATTTGAGATTGTGACCCCAGGTGAGGAGAAGAATACTGTGAGGTTAAGGGTAACAGAGACTAAAATCAGTGAGCTGTTGAGCTAACTCAGTTGTACAGTCTAAGAGGTCTTCTATCCCTATGGCATCCTGATCAAGGGAGTCTTTGGTCTCCTTTCCTGGCAAATGAGATTTTTTAAATGGCAGTGGATGTGTTACAGAAATTAGTATAGGAGGGCACCTGTGGGGCTCAGTTGGTTAAGCATCTACCTTCAGTTCAGGTCATGATCCTGGGGTCCTGGGTTAGAGTCCCACATCGGGCTTCTTTCTCAGCAGGGAACCTGCTTCTCCCTCTCCCTCTGCCTCTCCTCCCGCTCATGCTTTCTCTCTCTAATAGATAAATAGAATCTTAAAAAAAAAAATCAGTGTAGGACAGTTAGACAATCATTTAATAAGAACTACAGTACTACCCAGTCAGGGCTGATTTACTGTTTTCTGGAGCTTCCTATAATTCCTCGAAGTTTATTGAAGTATGTTACCTCTTTGTTAAAGAAAGTGTTTGAATTTTTTTTTTTTTTGAAGAAAAAGGTTTTTGTGGGTTTTTTTTTTTAAAGATTTTATTTATTCATTTATTTCATACAGAGAAAGAGATCACAAGTAGGCAAAGAGGCAGGCAGAGAGAGAGGGGGAAGCAGGCTCTCGACTGAGCAGAGAGCCCGAAGTGGGGCTTGATTCCAGGACCCTGGGATCATGACCTGAGCCGAAGGCAGAGGCTTTAACCCACTGAACCACCCAGGTGCCCCTCAAGAAAAAGTTTTTAAGGGAAGATAACCTGTAACTAATAAGTTGACATGTTGATTAATGGCACAGAAAACCAAAAATTCCTCACACCTCCACAATTCTAGATTTTTTCAATGTTTTTATTGTGGTAAAATATACAGAATATAAAACTCAACATTGTAACAATTTTTATGTGTACAATTCACTGACATTAAGTATATTACAATACTGCGCAACCCTCACCACTGTCCATTTCCAGAACTTTTTCATCATCTCAAATAGAAACTGTAATCATTAAACAATAACCCTTCATGTCCCCCACCCTTCCCCAGACCTGGCAAGTAATGTCTGTTCTGCTTTCTGTCTCTATGAATTTGACTTTTCTAGATACCTTATATAAATGGACACTTGTACAATGTTCGTCTTTTGGACTTATTTAGCATAATGTTTTCAAGGTTCATCTATGTTGTAGCATGTATCAGAACTTTATTCTATTTTATGGCAGAATAATACTCCATAGTATGGGTATACCATATCTTGTTGATTCATTTATCTGTTGATGACCCAAAACTCTATAATCTTAGGCTGCATTGTACTTTCCTATTAGCAACTAAATAGGAGGATAGATTCTTTTTGGTTCATCATCCACACTGGCTTCTTGCTCTAACTCCTCTCTCATGTCCCTTGGAGCCTTCACATCAGCGTGACTTTCAGTCATTGTGGACCCAAACCAATCCAGCTTCATTCGGCCACTAGTAAAGCTGTTTGTTGATGTGTATGCCTGCCTTGTCCTACCCCATTTCCCTGCGAAGGTTGGCTTTTCCCCCCAGTACAACTTCTCCTAAGATTTTTTCTAAGGGTTGAAAACCACCTTAGGACTGAAGGTTCTTTTAGAAAGAATGAAACGCAAAGGACTGTGTTCTCCTCAGAACTTGAGAAGTGGAGAATCCACGTTTTCCTTGTCAGCCACAGGGCTCAGCTGGATCAGAGGAGAAGCCAAGTCGATCAGCTGTCCCACCTCCTGGGGGGCCTTGGACGCAGTGTTCCTGTCCATGTCTGGAGTGTTGAGCAGCAGGTCGACTCTAGGAGTATAATGATTTCCATCTTGATTCTATCTAACTTTTGGGTTTTCTCTTGTGCATTAGACCTTCATGCAACTCCCTAGATTTTTGGAAGGCTTAGCTTTCTGGTCTCAACTGTGTCGTTCACTAACTAGCTATGTGACTTTAAGCTATATGAGTCTTAACAATGAAGATTTTAGATATTTCAGGTTTGTTCTAACTTTTGTGTTTGTCATTCAAAACATGTTATTTGCTGTCTGCATGGGGGCAAAAGCAAAAATTGTTGGAAATCCATGTAGGAGTTTATGAATCAAATGAGAATAAATGAATCAAATGAGAATGGTAAAGGCGATTTTATCTTAATGAAGACCACAAAAATATTTCTGTACAAAGCTGTTAGAAATAGAGTATCTTCTTTGCTCACTATATAACATAAGTGGATCTCTATAGTGAGTGAGAAGGAAGTGAGTTTAGAGAAAGTTAACTGGGTCTAAAATCAGTTAGGAAGCAGTATCTTTTTTTGAGCATTTTGAGTAATCTCTCTACCCGGTGTGGGGCTCGAACTCATAACCCTGAGATCAAGAGTAACATGCTCTTTTGACTAAGCCAGCCAGGCACCCCTTGAATGTTTTGAAAAGCCAACTTGTTAAAACTTGGAAACAACTTCATACATTTTATAACTTTTTGATACAGCCACAAAAGCTACTAACTTTTATTACTTTTGTTTGGGCCTGTCTGAGCAAGCTACCTGAGTAGTTACATCTTGCTATTTGAGAGAAGAGATGGGAGAGTCAGAGACAGATCCTGATAGGTTGATGAAACTGGTGAATTTCTTGGTTTAGTAATTTTCAAATCAATTAGATAACTTTGGGAGTCATTGTAGTGTTGTTAACTTTTTAGTTTACCAAGAAAATTAAAAAAAAAAACTTACTGTTTATTATCACTATTTCATAAAAGGAAAACATTCTGACAGTAAAATTTAGGAATTATATCAGAATTAAGGATGGGTCTTAAATAGACCAGCACATTATATTAATGTTTTTCTGGGCACTATGGTAAACTTGGTTGTGAATCAGTGGGGATTACTGGCATAGATATTTTTTTGAAATTGTGAGGAAAGGAAAATCATGCTTCTCTAGACTGAGCAAAGATGGAAAGGATGGAGAAGAACCAGCGCAGTGAAAGGACAAGTTTGGGAAAGGAAGTTTTCAGGGAGTGACGAAGATGCATTGGGTTTTAGATGTGATGGATATCCATCTTGAAGTTCAGCAAGCAGTTAAACAGGTTAGACCTAGAGATACAAATTTAGACATCTTCTGCCTTGCGGTGATACTAGTAGTCCTGAAAATGGGCTGTCTCTTGGGGGGGAAAATACATGGTTGATATGGCAAAGAGTAACTTGTTAAAGGTTACAGGCATGGAATTTAAAACCAAACTGCCTGAATTTGAATCCTGGCTTTGCTAGTTATGAGTGTGACTTTAGTGAGGATGTCTTCTTATGTTGTCCTGAGAATTAAATGAGTTCTAAGCATTATTAAAATGCTTAGAATATTGCTTGGCAGGTAGTCAATGATATGCAAGTGTTAGCTGTCATTATTGGGTAGTGGATTAAAAGATGTCTGGGTAGTTGGTAGTAAGTAGTGGCAGGACATAGCTCCTTTGTAGAAATGGATAAATTCAAAAATCTTATTTTGAAAGTTCTGAGAGCTGTGGGAACGAAGAGGAGGAGATAAACTCAAATTTTAGAGAGGCAAGAGCCCTTCTCATGGGAACTGAGATGGCCAGCTGGTTTTTTTTTTTTTTTTTCCTGAGAGCAGTTGCCAGGTATGGGCGTGTTCCTAGGATTCCGTTTAGTCCAGGCAGAGGGAGTCCCCAGGGAGAAGGAGAAATCAGAAGCGCTTTTAACAGTTGTGTGGGCTTTTTTGACAGATGGAAATCTAAGCAAGCCCAAAATGCACACCCTTTTGTCCTCCCCCCCCCCACACCCCACCCCACCTCAAGACACTCGCTAAGTGCTGGGGCAGTGTAGGAGGCAGGGGGCTAGTTTGGAAAAACTGAGTAAAATCTTTTATAGTCTCATGGTGCTTAGACTTGCTAAGTTCTCAAACTCTTTCAATCTTAAAAGTTTTGGGGGTGCCTGACTGGCTCAGTGGGGCAAGCATACGACTCTTGATCTCGGTCGGGGTCGTGAGTTCAAGCCCCACATTAGGTAAAGAGATTGATTTCTCCTTCTTCTCCTCCCCCTTATTATTATTATTACTTATATTATATAATATATATTATTATGAATTACAAATAATATATATTATATATGTATTATATTATTATTATTTTAAAGATTTTATATATTTGACAAAGAGACACAGCAATAGAGGGAACACAAGCAGGGGGAGCAGGAGAGGGAGAAGCAGGCTTCCCACTGAGCAGGGAGCCTGACACGGGGCTCAATCCCAGCACCCTGGGACCACGACCCAAGCTAAAGGCAGACGCCTAACAACTGAGCCACCCAGGCGCCCCTAGAGATCACTTAAAAAAAAAAAAAAAAAGTTATTGAAAACCCCAATGAGATTCTGTTTCCATGGGTTATAGCTATTGATGTATACTATATCAGAAATTTGGAAATTAAAAGTAAGAAATTATTGAAATACTAATTTTAAAATAATAATAAACTCATTACCTATTAACATTAATAAGCAATTTTTGAAAAATAATTACATTTTTCCAAAACATGAATATATTATTGAAAAGAGTGAATTATTTTATAAGTTTACAGTCTCTGTGGCTTAATACCAGACAGTTAAATTTTCATATCTGCTTCTGCCTTCCATTGTTGCAAAGTGTTGTTTTGGTTGAAGTAAAAGAAGAAAATCCGGCCTTACATAAATAAGTATATGGAAAAGGGAGGAGTAATTTAATAGCTTTTTCAGATAATTGTGAATATTCTTTGATCCTGCATCAAAACTTGACATGTGGTAGTTTCTTAAAGGTTAGTTGCAGTGTGGAATCCAAAACCGTATCAATGAACTTTTGTACTTATTATATTAAAATCCATTGTTCTGTTTTATATTTTGAATGGATCCTTTACCCACCCATATTTGTGTATCATGCATTGGTCATTTGGAATTACTGGTTCACTGAAGTATGCAAATCTTTCAAATACTGACATGTTTCCTTATAAAATATGTTAAAAATTCACATCATATTTGTTTAATACCACCACTGATCTCATTAGAAAAGTCATATGTATTGGAAAGTTGTCAAAGCTGTGGTAGCTGATAAAATTTTCTGCAATTCTAATCTTTGCCTAGAAGTTCAGTTTCTATTGTTGGCAACAAATACTGTTATTTTTATCCCCTGAAGTAACAGGCTCACTGCATTCATTTTTGAGAAAACATCTGCTGAATACCTAAGTCAAAAGACCATAATTTGTCTAATGGTTGTTCTTTCAAGGAAAAATGGTGTTTTGTGGAGGGAGTGGGGGCAACCACTAACTCAGTTATGGCTCAAAGAATCACCTGAGTGCTTTTTGTTGAGACAACGCCATACTTTGGTATGCAACAGTATGCTTTATGCTTGCTTTCCCGCTTGTAACTTGGATTATCAAAATGATGTGTACTCAAAGATTTAATAAAATTAGATACTATTTCATCAGGGATTTAAAAAAAAAAAGACTATTTTAGAGAGACAGAGAGCGCAGGGGGAAGAGGGATAGAGGGAGAGAGAATCCTAAAATGGACTCCCCCTGAGCCCGACGTGGGGCTCCATCCCAGGACCCTGAGCTTGACCTGAGGCGAAATCCAGTCAGTCACCTAACTGAGCCATCCAGACACCCCTCATCAAGGGCATTTTTTTTTAGTAAAACTGGTGCCTCTCTTACTGTAAGTGCATGGCACTGAAGAATATAATTATATGGTCACCGTCTGTTGCCTTGATTGGTGCTAAGGCTGCAGCAGTTTTACCCACTGTTGCTTTTGTACCATCAGTGTCAGTGTCAACACAGTGAGAAAGACAAATAATATCTTATTCTTATAACTAACCTCCCCCCCCCCCCAAAAAAAACCCAATAAACCAAAAAACCTCTCAGTGACCTCTGGAGGTCCACAGTCTATACTCTGACAACCACTAATCTAAGGAGGGGGCCTGCACCGAATAGCTGACAGTTTACCCTCGAGACATTTGAAAGTAGAGGTGCGTGAGGTCTAGCTAAAGCGATATTCCAGTACCAACCCGGTTCAGTCCTAGTGGCCTAGCAGAGGAAAGGGCAAAACCTCTGTGGAAAACAATACTAACAGTAGTTCCTATAGTTCTATATAGTGTTTGACTTACAGTTAGATATGATGAGGAAGGACTTTTGCTTGTCACCAGAAGGGAAGAACAGAATCTGGAATTGCCTTGTCTCTGTAAACAACTAGAAAACTAGTCAAGATTCTCAAAACAGCTTTCTTCACGTATCGGGCAATAGGCAGCACAGCCCAGTGTGTGTTGTCCAGAGGTTAACTGTGTTTTGAATGAAAATGAAAGACGGCGTGTCAATTTGTGGGATGCCGTGAGAGCAATGCTTACAGGGACTTTATCGTTTTACAACAGTGGTCTAATCTGCTACTTGAATCAACTCGAAAAGAAGAGCAAAGTAAATCCAAAATAAGGAAAAGGAATGCAGTAAGCGCTGAAATCAGTGAAATAGAAAATGGACAAACGATAGAAAAGAATAAATTAAACCAAAAGCTGTTTTGTTTTTTTTTTTAATTTATTTATATGAGAGAGAGAGATGGAGAAGCAGACTCCCTGCTGAGCAGAGAGCCTGACGCAGGGCTTGATCCCAGGATCCTGGGCTCATGACCTGAGCAGAAGGCAGACACTTAACCAATCCAGCCCCTCAGGTGCCCCCAAGTGCTGGTTTTTGGAAAGATTAACAGCCCCACCAATAGCCAAAATGATACTGACAAGAAACTTAGGTAAAGATATGGGCAGTTGTGTCCCATCCTGCCCCTTCCCACGTAGGGTATAAAAACAGTGTATTGGGTATGGGGCACCAAGAAAGGAGTCAAAACAGAGGCTAAACTCCAAGTAGTGGAGTGCCAAGTTTGAGGTCTTGGTGGAATTGTTCTGGGATCAATCCTGGGTGTGCCTGTACTTCTGACACTGGGGTGGGGTGGAGGGAAAGTGGAGGGAGGCCAGGATGGAAGTCTGGAGACCCAGTTATTGATTTTGACGTAACTGAGAGTGAAAAGGAAGAAGGAGGAAGAGAGTAATGTTTGCTTTTCCCTTGTGAAAAATTCTTTGACTCTATTTCTGCATTAAAAATTCAGATCTGTGAAAGCCTTAAATGTTGTCATTGTTCACATTCACATTTAGGCTAATGAATCATGCTCAAGTTGCTTTAAAATTGTATTTAGTAAGAAAATGTCTGAAAATTTTTCTTTTGAGAATTTTCAAGGTGAACACAGAACTGAAATTCAAGAGAAATATGAAACTGCTTGTGCAGTCATCTCTCCCCCTTATAAGGTGATTTTCAACAGTATTTAACTGTGTTTTTTAAAGATCTTATTTATTTATTTGAGAGAGCGTGAGAGAGAGAGAGAGAGAACATGTGCGGTCATGTGCAGGGGGAGGCGAAGAGGGAGAGAGAGAAGCAGTCTACCCCTTGAGTAGGGATCCTGATGCGGGGCTCAGTCCCAGGCCACTGAAATCCTGACCGGAACCGAAGGCAGACACTTAACCTACTGAGCCACCCAGGCGCCCTGTTTAGGGTTGGTTGGTTGGTTGGTTTGTTTAACTGTTCCTTTTTATTGCTGCAGGTCGTAGCTGACCATTTTATATCCTATAGGCTAAGTAGAAACAGGCAGAGAAAAATTCTGTTAGGTATACTTTAGATGAAGGAAAATCATTAACTAAATTCTCAGATTATTTTTAATAAGAAAATAGGATTAGTATTGGTATAAAATTCAAACTTCTTCGTTGCTTATTCTATTTTTTAAAGAAGTTTTTCTTATTTGAGAAGTGGCTAAAGTGCTTTGTATAGAATATTTATTAATGTGTGTGGTAAAGAGAGATTTTTAGGTTCTTTTCACCAAATGTTAAATTCTGTGTGGTAGGTTATAGGATGATTCCCCCCCCCCCCGTCATTTTTGTACGTGTTTAAATTGCTTAAATTTTTAAATAATGAGCATGTATTTTTTTCAAAACCTACAGAGCTATTAAAAAAAATACCAAACATAAACATGAAATAAATATTCACTGAGTATATAAATGAATAAAATGGAATTTGTGGTAAAAAAAAAAAAAGGGTAATATGTATTCTATTACTGTTAGGTTTAGTTGTGATATGCATTGGTACGCTGGCCATTCTAGAAAATCACTGTGTCAGTATTTCTAGTTTGTTGCATCTCCCTACCCCAATGTCACTTTATTCCATTTTAGGATACTAGAAATACTTTTAATTCCCTAAAACACCTACCCCCCCCATACAATTATTGAAGGGGGAAAAGCATCAAGAAAAATATTTACTTCCAAATGATTTCTGTACCCTGTCTATAATTTCTCCTCCCCACCCTCCCTGCTTGGAATAGAAACTATTTCTGGCAGCAGGAACTCTCTAAGGAGAATGTTAGCCCTTACCACAGCAGACTGAGTTGTACAAAGAGTTAATTTAAAATGTAGTCCATTTGCCACCAGCCAGGATAGAATGTGGTTGGTCAGTTTTTCGTATCTTCCTTTATTCCCGTTTATCCTTATAAGTGGTCCTCGTCGTCTTTTTTTTTTTTTTTTAAACTCTACCAATTTGTCTTTCTTTCTTATCTCTCCTGAGCTGTAGGTATAGTGTTGTGGGCCTCCCACTTCATCACTGATCTTATGAATAATGGGATTTCTTTTCCAATAGCCAAGTTGTTGTTATCTCTTCCACAAGAGTAAAATACTTAAGCCCTAAATATAAAACTTGAATGGATAGGAAGTTCTAATTTTAGTATGTGTGCTGCCGAAGCGAGCACTGGATCGGAAGTTCTAAGTAAAAAGTCTTTTTATCATAAATTATCTTTTCTTCTGCATTCCCCACACCCCCATCAGTTCGAAGAGCCTTGTTTGAAGCATTATTTTGCATTTCATGCTGCTGGGAATAACAGAGTTTTAAAAAATTAAATTTTTTTTTTAGCAGTGATGGAATCCAATTAGATTGTCCATTGATCACTGAATAGCACAAACTCAATGGTTATTCTCCAGATTTTCAGTAAAGAATATTAAGAGCGAAGGTAGACTTGGATTATACATCAGATAAGCATAATATCCTGTTCTTTTCCAGGACGGTCTGGTTTATATCTGCTTTCCTGGCATAATTTTTAAACAACACGTTTTGTTTGGAGTAATTTGAGATTTACAGAAAACTTGCAAAGCTATTACAGAGTTCCTGTACGCCCCTCAGCCAGTTTTCCCTTGTTATTCATATCTTACATAACCATGGTACATTTGTCAAAACTAAGAAAATCAACAGTAATACATTAGTATTAACTAAACTTCAGATTTTATCCAGATTGTGCTCACTTTTCCACTAATGTTATTTTTCTGTCCTGTGATTCAGTCATAAGAATACTACATTGCATTTAGATGTCCTATCGCCTTTGTCTCCTCTGTTCTGTGACAGTTTGTCAGTCTTTAATTATCTTTCATGACTTTAATGGTTTTGAGGGTCATTGGGCAAGTATTTTGTGTACTGTTCTTCAGCTGGGGTTTGCCTGATATTTTTCTTATATAGACTGAGCCTATTTCTTTTTTGTCTTTTCTTTCTTTCTTTCTCCTTCCTTCCTTCCTTCCTTCCTTCCTTCCTTCCTTCCTTCCTTCCTTCTTTCTTTTAAGCAATGATACCACAGAGATGAATTCCCCCTTTTTATCCCATAATGTTAGGGGTACATTCTGTTAGTATGACATCATTTTTGATGTTAACCTTGATCATCTGACCAAGGTAATATTTGCCACATTTCTCACTGTAAGGTTACCTGCAGCCCCCATACTCTTATTTTTTGCAAGTCGGTAAGTCTAGCCCACTCTCAAAAGGAGCTTAACTACATAAATTATTTGTAATTGTTCTGTAAGAAAGATCTCTGTTTTCTCCCTTATTTATTTCTTCAGCTATTTATTTTTGTCAGCATGGATTCATGTGTATTTTATACTTTTTTTTTTATATACTTTTAATTACCTATTATTATGTTGTTTTGTTGCTCAGATGGTTCTAGGTTTGGTCATTGGGAGTTCTTTCAGGTTGGCTCCTATGTCCTTTGACATACCCTCATTCTTGTGTATGTGTGTGTGTGTGTGTTTACACAAAAGAATCCCCTGGTTAAATCACATAAAAAGATACATAACAAATATTACAAATTCAAGAAGACTAAAATCATACCAAGTATATTTTCCAACCACAGTGGTACAAAACTGAAAGCAAAGCTGGAAAATCTGCAATGTAAATATTAAATATTTAATATATAAATATTGAACAACACACTACTACACAAGAAGTGGGCCAAATAAGAAATCAAACAGCAAATCAAAATAGTCCAGAAGAAAAACACAAAATTCCAAAACCTATGGGATGTAGCAAAAGCAGATGATAGAGTGAAATTTATGCTATAAATGCTTGTGTTAGGAAAAAATGGTCAAATAAACAACATCACACCACAAGGAACTAGAAAAGGAAGAAACTTAGCTGAAATCTAGTAGCAGAAGGAAAAAACAAAAAAAAATCTGACATAAAATAGAGACCAGAATAAACAATAACATAACATCGAAAATAATGACCAGTTTAAAAAAAAATTGCAGTGCTTTAACCACATAACTAAGAAAAGAGAGAAGACTCAAAAACCAAAATGAGAAATGGAAGAGCAAACAATACAACAGATAACCACAGAAATACATAGTGTGATAATAGATTGCTATGAACAATTATATCCTAACAAATCTGATAACTTAGGGAAAAAACCCCAGACAATTCCTAAACATGTGTAAGTTATCAAGATTGAATCATGAATCTTGAATCCAAGAAATGGGAAATCTTAGATCAATAACAAAAATGAAAGTTGAATTAGGAATCAAGAATCTCCCAGCACAGAAAAGCCCAAAACTACAGGGTTTCATTGTTGAATTCTTCCAGACATTTTAAAAAAAATAATTCGTGGCAGTCTTTATCAAAATCTCATAAATAATGAAATAGAGGCCATGAGGACCTTACTACCCTGATACCAAAGCAGGGTGCCTGGGTGGCTCAGTCGATTTAAGTGTCTGCCTTCAGCTCAGGTCATGATCCTGGAGTCCTGGGATTGAGCCCCACATCGGGCTCTCCACTCATCGGATTCCCCACTCATCAGGCTTCCTGCTTGGCGGGGAACCTGCTTCTCCCTCTCCCTCTGCCTGCCTCTCCCCCTGCTTGTACTCTCTGTGTCAAACAAACAAATAAAATCTTAAAAAAAAAAAAAAAAAACAAGAGCAAAAAAGTCTAGTTTGTCCTATATAAGTATTGCTACTCCAGCTTTCTTTTGACATCCATTTGCATGATGAATGTTCTCCACCCCCTCACTTTCAATCTGCAGGTGTCTTAAGGTCTAAAATGAGTCTCTTGTAGGCAGCATGTAAATGGGTCTTTCTTTTCTAATTCATTCTGACACTATGTCTTTTGATTGGAGCATTTAGTCCATTTACATTCAGAGTTAACCATTGACAGATATGTCTTTATTGCTGTTTTATTATTTGTTTTGTCATTGCTTCTAGAGATTTTTTTTCTGATCCTTTTTGTCTTTGTCATTTTTGGTCTCTCCTTTGCCCTCAAAGAGGTCCCTTTAATATTACTTGCCAAGCTGGTTTAGTGGTCACTGAATCCTTTAGTTTTTGTTTGCCTGGGAACATCGTTTTTTCCTTTCCTTTCCTTTCCTTTCCTTTCTTTTCCTTCTTTCTTCTTTCTTACTTTGTGGAACTACAAATCTTTGGGCTCTTCTTGTATTTTCTTCTTCTTGTATTTTCCATAGTCTAGTCCAAGAAGCAACCATTTTCCCAAGGAGCTCTGGTTCTTTTTATTGGATTTTTATTGGATAATGGCATTTAGAAACCAGTATCTGGGCAGTGAGTGTGCTCATTGCTACAAGAGTGTTTCTGTTTCTAGGACCTCTCAACAGACAGAATGAGGAAATATATGTATCCCATACATACATACATATCTGTCGTTATTTCTGTATCTTTCCATCTGTGTCCATTTAAATGTGAGTTCATACTGATGCTGCTGATTCTAACTTCGTACCATAGGATTCTTTCTAGCTTCTCACTTTGTTTATCTGTAACTTCCCTCTCCAACTGTGAATAACTTGGCTCCCACATCCATCACTCATTGACTTACTTATTCAACTATAGTGTATGTGTAAAGCAGTTTTAGAAATGTTAACTCTAGGGCTTCGGGGTGGCTCAGTCAGTTGAGCATCAGACTCTTGATTTCAGCTCCAGTTGTAATCTCAGGGTTGTGGGATGGAGCCCCACATTGGGCTCCTCAACCAGGAGTCTGCTTAACAGCTCTACCCCTCCCCCACTGTGTGCTCCTGGGCTCTCTTTCTTAAATAAATAAATCTTTGGGAAAAAAAGAAATGTTAACTCCTTCTGTGAGAGACAACCAACTAGAAAACAGGGTTTATATATAGTTCCTTTGTCTCTAGCTTTACTGTTTCAAGTCTAACATAATTTTCTAAAGTTATTTAGGGCAGCTCCTTTTTTTCCTGCACCCTCTTCAGTGAAATTATGTTAGACATTTATCATACAGGTAGACGTCTTTGCATTCCATCCTGGGACCCCTAATCTCTCGGTTGATTTTTTAAATGTGCATACATTAAAGTTCACTCTTTTTTTTTTTAAGGTATTATTTATTTATTTGGCAGAGAGAGACACAGCAAGAGAGGGAACACAAGCAGGGGGAGCAGCAGAGGGAGAAGCAGTCTTCCCGCCTAGCAGGGAGCCCAATGCGGGGCTCGATCCCAGGACCCTGGGATCATGACCTGAGCTTAAATCAGACGCTTAACGACTGAGCCACCCAGACGCCCCTAAAGTTCACTTTTTGTGTTACAAAGTTCTTTAGGTTTTGCCAAATATGCAATGTATCCACCATCTCAGTACCATACAGAATTATTTCAGCATCCTAAAAATCCCCGTGTCTCCTTTGTAGTAAACCACTCTGCACTGCTCTAACCCCTGACAGCCACTTAACTGTTTTCTGTCCTCTTAGTTGCACCCTTTTCATAATATCATATGAAAGGAATCATCTGTAATCTTTCAGATCTACGTTTTTCCACTCAGCAAAATGTTTTTAAGATTCGTTCACCTTGGGTGAATCGGTAATTCGTTCCTTTTTATCACTGTGTAGTATTACATTGTGTGAATGTCTCAGTTTGTTTATTCATTCCCCTGTTGAACAGTATCTTGGTTGCTTCCAGTTTTTAGTGATTCTGAATAAAGCTGCTATAAAAATTCACACATAGGTTTTTGCATAAACATGTTTTTATTTTTTTATTTTATATTTTTAAAGAATTTATTTGAGAGAGAGCACAAGCAGGTGGAGTGGCAGGCAGAGAGAGAGGGAGAAGCAGGCTCCCCACTGAGCAGGGAGCCTGACATGGGGCTCGATCCGAGGACCCCAAGATCATGACCTGAACTGAAGGCAGACATTTAACCGACTGAGTCACCCAGGTGCCCCATGAATATATGTTTTTAGTTCATTTGGGTAAATACCTAAGAGCATTACTGGTAGGTTGTATGGTGAATCTGTGTCAGACTTTGCAAGAAATCATCAAACTGTCTTCTGAAGTGGCTGTTCATATTTTTGTATTTCCATTTGCAGTGAATGAGAGTTCTGTTGCTCTGCGTCTGTGCCTGTTATATTTTTCAATAGTGCCTCCTTTCACTTCCAGTAGTGTCCTGGTTTGGATGATAAAAGTGTGCTGTTTTGAAGTAAACATTGACATAGTCTGTCGTCTCTTCTTATGTTTTGTGACTATTGGTGAGAAAATTGGGTCCGGAATTTTTCTAAGAGGTAAAACTTTTCTCCATTCGGAACATAATTTTAGATCATCCAGTTTCAATAATGGTGATTAAGGAAATAAATGGGTAAAGGAAATTAGAGTAAAGTAATTCAATTGATTAGGATTGGATTGACATCATGTAATGACTGCCAGTCTCTGTGAGTTTACTCATTTTGATAGCACTCTTCTAGTTTTCTAATCACTTTCTTCAGTGGCACCACAAGTAATTCTGTACATCTTTTAACATTTAGTCACAAACTGTATTTTGGACCTTTCTTAATATATCAGGAGTTGGGGAAAATGAAATCCTTGCACTTCTGATGTAGTTCTCTATTGGATTCACAGTTAAAGCCTGTAGGGATGGTCGGTAGGACCAGAAGGCAGTTTTTGTCCCTGGGACTCCCACAAAATAGTTGAGGGTGCTTGTTATCTTTCAGATCTTTATGCTTCAGTGTTATCTTAATTTTCATATTTTTTCTTTGGATTCTGGGGTCTGGTATTTCGGTTCTACCTTTGGCATCCTTCATATTAGCCTTAGGCAAGTGCCCTTTTTACCTTACCTTGAAGCCAAACAGAGCACATAATGCTTTTACTCCTTAAAAAATTTTCTTCCTTCCTATCTCTGTAATCACTCTTCCTTATTTATATGAAATTAAAGGTGTCAGCAAAAATGAGAGTTAAAGATTTGCTGAGAAAAATTTTAAGCAGCTTATTCATGTTAATCTACCCAGGGTTTCTAGAGACGGTTCATTTAAGTGAAAATTGCTAATATTTCTAGAAATCCAGGCTGCTGCTTCACTTAGTCTTGCAAGTGAGAATTGTGCTTGCAGGTCAGAGGTCACAGGTGCTTCTACAAGCCTGTCATCTCAGCTTCAGGAACAGCCAACCAACCTTTTTGGTCTTTTTCACAGGTGGTGGGGAGAAGTGGGTAAAAATGCAGTTTCCAGATGTCAGGGTCTGAGTAGGTCAAGTCTCAGACCGTTTTGGGGAATGTCGATTCCACAATGGTCAGGATATAGAAGCAGAGTGCAGGGGTTGGCAGAAAATTCACAAAACCTGTCAGACTTATTTGAGGGGGAAGCAGCTTGTGAATTAAATTGCTCCACTAGTGATTTTCCTTTTCTTAGATTAAATTCAGATGTAACATGCTTGCAGGAAGAACCCTACCTTGGCGCTTTGCTGGTTCATTCGTACCTTTTTCATTGCTTTAGATCTTAGGGAAATACTATGAAGATTTCCTTTGTTACTGGAAGTGATTGCTGGTTGATCTTCATGTTCTCTTTCCAACTCAGAAGATCACATTACCATGAAGGAACAAAACTGATTGTACCTTTGAAAAATATTTCTTCCTGGTTGAATGTGATTCAGTTAGCTTTAATGTTAAAATATTATAACTGTGCTGTGCCTTAATCTTGAGATTACCAGGCATTTTGGATGAGTCAGTCAGCTTCCGTTGGCCCTGGTTGGTTCTTTTGTAAAATGAGATTTGGACTGGTGACGTCTTGGATACCTTCCAACTTCTGATTTTTTTTTTTTTTTTAAATCTACATCTCCAATACAATGCTCTTTACAATTACAACCTTTCTGCATGTATCCAGTATATTTTTTAATAACAACAATTTAATAAGTTGGAAATTTTAAATCTATTCCTCTTTGTATAAAGATCTTTTATAGATTGTTTTGATTCCTGAATATGAGAACCCAGAAAAAAAGTGGATCACTGCCTTCAGTGTCAGCTTTTTTCCCTATGAATACACATAACTATTTATTCAATAATTAATACAACCTTAATTTTTAAAAATGTGTTGATTTTTGAGGAGAAAAATTTATAGCTTACTTTTCAGGCTAAGAAATGAAGATGATGGGGAAAAGGGAAGTTAACCTTACCTTCATTTAACGTGAAGTTCCAAGGTAGATGTTCTATTTACTTAACATTTAATGTGTGAGATCTTTAAATCTTATGTATGATTTTTTTCTAGACTTGTTATTGTACTTTTCAGGAAATGGTATCCCTCGTTCCACTAAGCAATCCTGTTGCATGTTTTGGACTGTGTATTTCTCCTGATGTACAGTAGAGCTTTTTTTTTTTTTAAATATTTTATTTATTCATTTGCCAGAGAGAGTACAAGCAGGGGGAGCAACAGGCAAAGTGAAAGGAAGAAGCAGGCTCCCTGCTGAGCAGGGAGCCCAATGCAGGATTCAATCCCAGAATTCTGGGACCATGACCTGAGCTGAGGGCAGCTGCTTAGCGAACTGAGCCACCCAGCATCCCTACAGAAGTGCTTTTATTTATTTATTTATTTATTTATTTATTTATTTTTAGATTATTTATTTATTTATTTGACAGAGAGAGAGATCACAAATAGATGGAGAGGCAGGCAGAGAGAGAGAGAGAGGGTCTGCTGAGCAGAGAGCCCAATGTGGGACTTGATCCCAGGACCCTGAGATCATGACCTGAGCTGAAGGCAGCGGCTTAACCCACCGAGCCACCCAGGTGCCCCCAGAAGTGCTTTTAAATGTAGAATTGACAGCACCTGCAAACTTACAGATTTGATGAAAGTTCCAGGCCACATACAAGTGCTGCTGTGTACCTACCTAGGTCTAAAGGAGCATTCTACCTTTGCATCCATGTGTGTTTGGCCTAGTATAATTGTCTGCTTCTTGGAATGGACACAGAGAAAACCACTGAAAGATGCAAAGAGATAATAGACTTTTCTCTTTTTATGTCTTCATCAAAATAGCATTTGCAGAGTTCCTTCTGTTCCTCCTCTTTTTACATCCCACCAGGAATCAGACATTTCATATTTGAAGGGCTGTATGAAACTTCCTTCTCGACCCCTCCCCTCTGTAAGGATTCCCAAATGGTAACATTCCTCTTATTTAAGCTTTTATTCAGCTTTTCCTTTGTTTCCTTTCATTTTAGTGGTAAATTGCCTATCATTTTCTTTCTTTTATTATTATTTTTTAAAGATGATTCAGCTTGCAGACTTGAGCTATCAATTTTCTTGGTTTACCATTCTATAATAAAAGTTAGTCTCCCTGGCATTCTTTCAACTGAAACCTTCTCGCTGAATACACATTGGAACAACACCCCAACATGGAGAATAATGATAGCTGGTCAAAGCAATGACCCTAAGGCAGTACAGGATACCCCGATGTTTTCTCATTTACTCAACAAAGATAAGACTATATTAAAAAAAAAAAAAGAAAGAAAGATAAGACTATGATCAACACAATTTGTTCAGTATTTTCTTACATTTCATTTCATTTGTATACAGTAAGTTGTATACAGTAACCAGAATAACTCATTTCCTCTTCCAACAGGGTAGTAACGGAGTGTTTCTTGTGTTTTGCTTCAACTCTGCTCTAGAGCTGTTCTACGTGAAGGATGTTTTTTATTAAAACATTCAAGAAGGTTATGATAGTATCCCTTATTAGGGTCATGTACTGAAGATTTCTTAAATCTTTCCTCCTAAAGTCATTGGCTGACAATTAAATAAAGAGGTGAAATTCAAGGGTGCCTGGGTGGCTCAGTCGGTTAAGCATCTGCCTTCAACTCAGGTTATGATCCTAGGGTCCTGGGATCAAGCCCCATGTCTGGGTCCCTGCTCAAAATCTTTAAAAAGAAAATAAAAGAAGTGAAATTCAGAAATCATTGTTCATCTGGAAAACCTCATTATAACAGTCATGCTTTGTAATCATTCTGGTTCCCTCGTCTCTTATTTGAAGATTTATTTGAGCAAATATTTATTGAGCACTTACTATGTGTAAGGTATTATGATAAGAGGTAAATAATGGGTCAGGAATGAAAGGAATTAGAACTGTGATGTTGACTTTTGTGGCCTTCAAGGACTTCACATTCTAACTGTTCCTTGCATTAACTTTCAGGCCTATGTTTATACAACTGGAGGAGTTTTAGCGTGTTTTTGTTTGTGGGGATTGAGCATTTTGCATCAGTCAACTGGAAAGCACAGGGGTGGGGGGATGGGATGATCTGTTGAAGCCCACAAGTAATGTGTCATTGTTTTTGATAACAGCTTTATTGAGATATAATTTCTATACCATAACACCCTTCTGAAGTATACAGTTCAAGGGCGCCTGGTTGGCTTAGTTGGTTAAGTGTCTGACTCTTGATTTTGACTCAGGTCATGGTCTAAGGGTTGTGAGATCAAGCCCTGTGTAGGGTTCCAGGCTGGGCCTGGAACCTGCTTAAGATTCTCTCTCCCTCTCCCTCTGCTCCTTCCTGCCACTCATGCACAGGCACATGTGCTTTCTCTCTCTCTCTCTCTCTAAAAAAAAAAATAAATAAAAATAAAGTGTACAGGGGTGCCTGGGTGGCTCGGTGGGCTAAAGCCTTCCACCTTCAGCTCAGGTCATGATCCCAGGGTCCTGGGATCGAGCCCCGCATTGGGCTCTTTGCTCAGCAGGAAGCCTGCCTCCTCCTCTCTCTGCCTGCCTCTCTGCCTACTTGTGATCTCTGTCTGTCAAATAAATAAATAAAATCTTTTTTAAAAAGTCAACTGACCATAAATATAAGAGTTTATTTCTGGACTCTATTCCATTGAGCTAAGTGTCTGTCTTTACACTATTACCACACTCTCTTTATAATGGTACCTTTGTGGTTAAGTTTTGAAATTTCATAAGTGACATTTTACCTTTTGATTTTCTTCTTTGTCTAAATGTTTTTGGCTACCAGTTTTTAAGTCTCACTTTTTAGTATTTCTCAAACTTGTATATTTGTGCCCCCACTGACAATTCATTGGTTTAGATCTTAACACTTTATTGTTGCCCAGCTCTACTCCCTTCCCACCACCTCCCCTCCCCCCCAAAAAAGGCATTAGCTTCTTAACTGATTCTTTACATTAATTCATTTAGTCATGCTTGTTTACCTACTGCACCTGCGTTATATGGTATTGGGGATATAACAATGAATAAGTCAGGGGCATCTGGGCGACTCAGTTGGTTAAGTGTCTGCCTTTGGCTTGGGTTACGACGATCTTAGGATCTTGGGACTGAGTTCAGCATCAGGCTCCCTGCTCAGTGGGGGGTCTGCTTATCTCACTCCCTCTGTCCCCCTACCCCACTTGTGCTCTCTCCCTCTTTGTCTCAAATGAATAAATAAAATCTGAAAAAAAAAAAAAAAAAACAATGAATAAGCCAGACATGACCTGTAGTCTTGTGGGGCCTTATATTCCAGTTACAGAAGCACAATAAATAAGGAAAAAAGAAATTAGATGGTGCAATGAAAGGGAATTAAACAAAATAATCTTTATTAAATGTAAATGTAATCTGGCTACATTTCTGATTAAAATTCTTCATTGGCTCTCCATTACTTTCAAGATGAAGTTCAAGTTCCTAATCTAATTATGTTTGAACTTTTTTTAACATTACTTTTTAGTAAGTTCTCTGCTGTCTTCCTTTGTGAATGCTGCATATAAACTGTGTAGCTACTATTAAACCTCAAAAATTCATCTGTAACTGTAAAAAATTTGCAGTAGACTCTTTTTATCTTAACATATTGGCTTGTATATTGCCAATGTTGGCTTGTATATTGGAATATACTTTAATTAAATGCTATAATTTTATGAAATATTTATAAGTAGGATGAAGTATATTAAAAGAATATATTGACATCCTAATATGGAAGTCATGAAGTACAGCTGCAAAAGTTATTTCATAGTAAAAGCATTCTAGTTGCCTTACATGAAGCTATGTCACAGCATATCTAACCAGAATAATCTAATTGTGGTCTTTAATGTGTCAAATGTTCTAAAATATTAAATTGTGCCTTTAATCAGACTGCTAGGCTTGTTTAAACAACACCTAATAAATTTAATACTTCAATTTTTGGATACAGTAAATAAACATAAGTAGGATTATAAGAAAATGGAACATATCCATGAATGAGGTAAAAAGAAAAAAAAAAATCTCATTTCCAAAATGGCCAGGGTGGTGAGTCAGGTTTTTTTTGTTTTTGTTTTTTGGTTTTTTTTTTTTGCCACGAAGAAATCCGGTTGTTACTGAGTATTTGATAGTATTTTACATATGCTTAAAAGCTTTTTGATTTAAAGCTGTCTTCTGTCTCAATTGGCGATGAACACAAAAACATGGATGATAAGGACTTCAGAGTTAAGAAAAGCACCTTATCTCTTGGTTCATTAATCTAACACATTTTTTAAATGCCTACTATGTGATGGATAGTGTTTTATTCACTGGATATGCCAAGTTAGACCAAGGCAAATAAGGCTCCTACTGTCAGGAAGCTTACAAGTTAGGAGTTGAGAGGGTAGACTGATAAAGAGACATGAGGGGGTGGCATATGATATAGTCTAATGGGTACTGCTTTTCCCACACTAAAACTGAGAGCTGCAAGACACAGACCAGATTTAAGAAGGAGTTTCTAAGGAAACCTAAAGATAACAAGGGAGACAAAAAAAAAAAAAGGGCACTGGAGGAAATTAAAGCCTCTGACACCTACAGTTGCAGCAAAAATTAAGCACAGCCTAACTCCTAGCCAGTTAGATATCAAACCTCACACTAAAGTTCTCTGTATATAAAGTGCAACAACAATCACTAGAATAGGGAAACAAAGATCTTTCCTAAGTATAAAAGAAATGTTACAATAAAAAAAAGATACAAAGGAAATATAGTAGATATAAATATAGTACATTTAATAATCATAAAAAATATGGTACTATTATGACCAAACATATGAATTATATTAATAAGTGTGAATAGCCTCAGCTTACCTTGTAACAAAAAAGTATTTTCAATTTAGCCAAAAACCAGCTATATGCTGTATACATGGGGCACACCTAAAACAGCATGAATCAGAAAAGCTAAAAATAAAGGGATGAGTAAAGAAATACCAGACAAATGAAAAAATCCTCATACCAAAGCAAAGCATTTTTTTTTTGTTAAAAAAAAAAAGACATTAGAAATAAGGAACACATTTCAATACAAAAAGTCCCAATTCAAAATGCAGATATAACAGTTACAAGGATCTATACAATAGGTAACACAGCAACCACATTTATGAAGCAAAAAATACGGAACATCCTAGGAGACATAAGCTTGCTCTTTATAATGGGAGAGTTTTTAGGGGCACCTGGGTGGCTCAGTTGTTAAGTGTCTGCCTTCGGCTCAGGTCATGATCTCCTGGTCCTAGGATCAAGCCCCGCATTGGGCTCCCTGCTTGCTGGGAAGCCTGCTTTCTCCCTCTCCCACACCCCCTGCTTGTGTTCCGTTTCTCACTGTCTCTCTCTTTCTCTGTCAATTTAATAAATAAATAAAATATTTATAATAGGAGAATTTAGCAAGCCACTTCCAATATAAGACAGAAGTAAATATAAGGAAGGCCTAAACAACATAATCAAATAAACAATGTGGATAGATAAGTATGTGTATATATATCAAACTTTAAGCTCCAGTAATGGAAAATCTTTTTTTCAAGCGCACATGAAATATTCACAAAAATTGATCATATTTACGTCACAAGAGTAAACATCAGGTGTTATAATATGGAAATATTACAAGCTATATGCTCTAATCTAAATGCAACAACACCAGAAATTATTTTGTAAATTAAAAACCCAAAATACAAAATTCTGATGAAGGAAATTGAAGATGACACAAACAAATGGGAAGATATTCCATGTTCATAAATTGGAAGAACACATGTTAAAATGTCTGTAATACCCAAAGCAGTCTATAGATTTAATGCAATTCCTATCAAAATACCAAGAGCATTTTTCATAGAACTAGAACAAATAATCCTAAAATTTGTATGGAACCACAAAAAAAAAAAAAACCCATTTCAAATAGCCAAAGTAATCTTGGAAAAGACAAAACTAGAGGTGCACAATTGCAGATTTCAAGGTATACTACAAAGTTGTGGTCATAAAAACCATATGTTCCTGGCACAAAAATAGACACACAGATCAATGGAACAGAATAGAAAGCCCAGAAATAAACCCACAATTATATGACGAATTAATCTTGACAAAAGAGGGAAGAATGTGCGGTGAGAAAGAGTCATCAGCAATGTTGGGAAAACTGGACCACTTTCTTACAGCATACACAAAAATAAACTTAAAATGAATTAAGGACCTAAATGTGAGATCTGAAACCATAAAACTGCTAGAAGAAAACATAGGCAGTAATTTCTTTGACTTCATTTTTCTAGATATGTCTCCTCTAGCAACATTTTTCTAGGTATGTCTCCTCAGACAAGAGAAACAAAAGTGGAGACTACAACAAAATAAAATCTTTTGCACAGTGAAGGAAACCCAACAAAATGAAAAGGCAACATACTGAATGGGAAAAAAATATTTGGAAATGATATAGCCAATAAGGGATTAATAGCCAAAATATATAAAGAACATATACAACTTAACACCCCCCCCCAAAAAAAAATCTGATTTGAAAAATGGGCAGAGGACCTGAATAGATATTTTCCTAAGGAGATGTATGGATGGCCAAGAGACCCATGAAAAGATGCTTAATGTCACTAATCATCAGGGTAATGCAAATCAAAACCAAATTAAGATATCACCTTACACCTATGAGGATGACTAAAAAAAGTATTGGTGAGAATGTGGAGAAAAAGACACCCTCACTCCCTGTTAGTTGGAATATAAATTGGTGCAGTCACTGTGGAAAACAGTATGAAAGTTCTTCAAAGAACTGAAAATAATTCCACTACTATTTACCCAGAGAAAATGAAAACACTAATTTGAAAGGATATATGCACTCCTGTGTTCACTGCAACATTATTTCCAATAGCCAAGATATGGAAGCAACCCAAGTGTCCATTGATAGATGAATAAACAAGGTGTGGTATATTATGTATTTACACACACAGAGACAGGAATATTACTCAGCCATAAAAAAAGAATGAGATCTTGCCATTTATGACAACATGGATGGACCTTGAGGGTATTATGCAGAGTGAAAGAAGTCATTCAGAGAGAGACAAATCCATATGATTTCACTCATGTGGGATCTAAAAAAACAAATGAATAAACAAAAAACAGAAGTAGACCCATAGGTACAGAAAACAAACTGGCAGTTGCCTGGGGGCAGGAGGATTATGGACAAAATGGGTGAAGGATAGTAGGGGTACAGGCTTCCAGTTATGGAATGAATAAGTCATGGGGATAGAAGTGCAGCATAGGGAATGTGGTCACTAGTATTGTAATAGGGTTGTATGGCAACGTGGTAGCTACACTTGTGCACGGAGAATTAGAATCACTGTTTTGTAAACACGAAACTAATATAACATTGTGTGCCAACTGTACTTCAATTAAAAAATAAGACTAAAGAATTGTTCCCCATTAAAGGAGACTAAAGAGATGTGACAAGTGAATGCAGTGTGTGATTTGGGATTTTCTTTTGCTGTTGACACATTATTGGGATAATTGGCAAAGCCAAATGAGATCTGTTGATTAGATCATATAATAATGTATCACTGTTAATTTCCCAATATTTATTTTTATACTGTAGTTATATAAGAGAATGTCCTTGTTTTTAGGAAATAAAACAGGATTAAAGGGTATCCTGTCAGCAATTTGCTCTCAAATAGTTTAGGGAAAATGTGAGGATTTTATAGAGAGAAAATAATAGAGCAAATTGGTAAGCTGTTAACATTTGGGGAATCTGGGTGAGGAGTATATAGAGATTCTTTGTATTAGTTCTCCAACTTTTCTGGGAGCCTAGAATTATGCCAAAATAAAAAACTGAAAGAAAAAAAATTATCCAACAAAGGAGTTTTACTCTAAGGCACTTGAAAAATTTTTAATATCTGTCCTCCTTGGGGACTTTATAAATTTCTTTTTTCTTTCTTAGTCTCACTGGAGAAGGAAAGGACAGGCTTTAAAAACAAAAAGTAACACCATGGGTCATCATCTGACAAGGACATTGGTCTATTTTATTTCTGACTTGGACTACTTTTTTTTCTTCTTGGGCATTTCATGATCCTTTTGTTCTCAGGAAAAATGAGGTTTAAATGCCTTTCTTAGTGCATGTGTTGAAATGATACAGCTTCAATAAAGGTGTCTTTCTAACAAAAAACGGAATTTTTTCAAAGACATGAGATGGTTGCCGTAGCTGTAGTTTGGATATCTGTATTCAGGGACTTAAGTTCATTCTCCTAAATTGCTATGCTAGTATGGCCTAAATTCATTCTCCTGGGTTGTGAGGATTAGCTCATACTAGCCACCACGCTTGGACTCCTGATGCTCTTAATATCAACCAGATACTGATGGGCATGCAGTTTCCTTGAATAAAAATGGAACCCACAGTGGAATTAGGGTACTGCATTTTCCACAATTCCCATATGGCAAGGATATCTAACTGCACACCTGCCGTCTATATCAGGATGGTAACCATGTGTCTAAAATTGAATTCTTCATATGAAACCATTTCTCCTACTTTCCCATTGATCTCATTATCCATTTGGTTGTTCAGACTGCAGTTCTGGAAGATAGCCTAGATTCTTTTTTTCTTCTTGATTCTACAATTCTTATTCATTGTAACTCTTGACATTTCTAATTTCTACTTGCCTCTCAGTCACTATTATTGCCGTAGTTCAGATCTTCATCTTTGGTCTTTGTTTGCCCATAAGATACCTATATGATCTTTCTATTGGCAGAGCTCCCCACCATTTCCCCAACCCAAATCCATTACCCATATGATTTGCTGAATGATCTGTTGAAATAGTCTTCATACTCTTTGGTAGCTCCCCATTTCCTACAGAAAAGATTCAAACTCCTTAGCTTATATTACAAAGTGCTTATAATCTAGCAACTGTCTTCTTTTCCATCTTACTTCTTGCTACTCATCGCCCTGTATCACCTTTACCCTGTTAACAACAGCAGATTTCTAAGAGTTCCAGGATGTACCAAGTTGTTGTTCAACTCAGAGTCTTTGCAGATGCTATTTCCGCTACATAGAGTGTTTTCCTTGTCCCTGAGGAATTTGCTTTTCTAGTAACATTGTAGAATAAGATAATATGGAATCCCTATTGCTACAAGTACCCAACGGTACCAAATAGTGTATAACACCCAACAACACAGTTTAAATACATAGCTTAGCTCATAAGAAAAAGGGGGAGATCTCAAGATTCCAAAAAGGAAAATGTATCTCTAAGTTACAGCAGTAAGCATATTATAAACTAGTGTGGTGATGACCTTTGAGGGAAAGAGACCAGAAATAGACCCTCTTGAATAGGAGCTTGAATGTTAATGTCCATTCAGAGACAGGAAATGAACCCTCAGGTGATATGGAGAGTTGCGCATTCCTGAAAACCAAAACCTTTGAAGGACTACAATTCAGAGAGAAAGGTGATCTAGAGAAAGTTGAGAAAGACTATAAGAAATGGTGTATTCTTGAAGAAAACAAAGCCACAGTTTTAGAATTTAAAAATAAGACTTTTTCAGTTGTAAGGACTATATTACAGGAAGGAGGGAGGACAGAGATTCCCCGCCAAAGAAGGAACCAGAAGAGAAGGAACCATACTCTGGTTCCTTCGTACATCAAAATACACCAATACAACTGAAGACACTTTCCCCACACCCTAAGAATTGTCTTGCGGTCAGCAGGGGAGGGGTGAACCTATGATACTCAGGTAGAGGGCATGAGACCTTGCCACGTGTATGAGGAAAGGGGCAGCTGAGGTTCATATTCATAAGTTCGCAGCTTCAAAAAGGTAATTTAGCAACAGTGCTGGTACCATACATTTGAAGGAGGTTATATTGTTTGTCCAGTAAAACTTTTATATCACGTATTGGCATGCAGTATTGTTTTATTACAGAGGGATAGTTTTCCAACAATATCTGCTTGAGATTCAGGGTGACAAAATTCTTCTATGAAAAGGTAAGTTTTTTTTTTTTTAAAGACTTTATTTATTTATTTGAGAGAGAGAGAGAAAGCATGAGGAGGGGAGCAGCAGCGGGAGCGGGAGAAACACATTCCCCACTGTGCAGTGAGCCAGATGTGGGGGTTTGATCTCGAGACCCTGGGATCATGACCTGATGATCCACCTCCACGCTGAGGAGGGAGTTGGATGTGGGGCTCAATGCCAGAACTTGACACGAGCCGAAGGCAGACGCTTAACTGACTGAGCCACCCAGGCGCACCCGTGTTTTTATGAGCTAGCCTTTGGAGTGACAGAGTCACTTCTCTCATATTCTGTTTGTTGAGACTATCACATGGGCCCCTCTAGTTTCAAAAGGGAGAGCACATAGATCTTACCACTTCATGGGAGGAATGTCAGGGTCTTATATGAAGACTGTTTTAAAGGGGAGGTGTATCTGCAGCCAAATTTGAAAAATACAGTTTGCCACCACCCCCAAACTTGTGTCTTGCTGTGAGTTTCAAGTCTGAGTTTATCTTCCCAGGGTGATATGGGATGTTCAAGCCTGGAATCAGGAGTGGGGGTTCCATGGTAACCATATTATAATTTGGTCTGCTGGGACTCTAGTGTTAACAAATGCAAAACTAGTTTGGAGTATCACTTTCAGAACCTAGGCCATATAAGATTATCCCAGAGAGGGGCGCCTGGGTGGCTCAGTCAGTTAAGCATCTGCCTTCGGCTCAGGTCATGACCCCAGGGTCCTGAGATCCAGTGTCAGACCACCTGCTCAGCTGGGAGCTGCTTCTCCTTTCCTCTCTCTGCCCACCCCTCCCCCAGTTGTGCTCACTTTGTCTCAAATAAAATCTTAAAAATGGGTGGGGGGGCACCGGGGTGGCTCAGTTGGTTAAGCATCTGACTCTTTGTTTCAGCCCATATCATGATCCTAGGGTAGTGAGCTCAAGCCCCATGTCAAATCAGCTTAAGATTCTTTCCCCTTCCCACTCCCTCAGCCCGTCCCCCTGCTTGCATGCTCTCTCTCTCTCCCTCTTTCAAATCAGTAAATAAAATCCTTAAGAAAAAAGATTACCTCAAAGAAAATAAAACTTAGTGGAGAATTCATAACAGAAATGATAACTTTGTGGACATCACCTACCATAAGTAGAAGGAATCAGGAGGGTTAGCATCTCAAGAATTTGAGACAGAGAAAAATATGATGGGGAATATAAAATATGTGTTTTAGATGATTGCAGAGAGAAAGTAAGGAAATTTTAAAAATACAGTGCGGCACCTGGTTGGTGCAATCGGTTAAGCATCCAATTCTTGATTTCAGCTCGAGTTATGATCTCAGGGTCATGGGATCAAGCCTCATGTCTGGCTCTTAGCTCGGCGTGGGGTCTGCTTGAGATTCTCTCTCTCTCCCTCTGTCCCTCCCCTGCTCATGTTTTCTCTCTCTCTCTCTCAAAATAAAAAAGAAATACTATGAAGAAAGCTCAAGTCCAAGCATCATCTGTAGGAGGTATTTCCTGTACTCTGTGATAAGCTGTGCAAGTTACTACTGTAGCATTTAACATATTTTGTTGACATTTCACACGCTAGCTGGCTCTCTGCCACCAATCTAAGTCTTGGGCATATGTTTTTGGTAGCAGCTGGACTTGATTCTTTTACTTCCAAGGCTTAGCACAGTGCCTGGTGCATAGTAGGTTCTCAGTAATTTCTCAACTAAAGACTGCATAATTCTATGTCACATTACAAAAATCAAAAATTAGATCAGTCCAGTGATCAGTTCGGATAAGAACAAGTTTTTGTTTTGTTTTTTTAAAGATTTTATTTATTTGACAGATAGAGATCTCAAGTAGGCAGAGGCAGGCAGAGAGAGAGAGAAGCAGGCTCCCCTGCTGAGCAGAGAGCCTGAGGAGGGGCTTGATCCCAGGACCCTGAGATCATGACCTGAGCTGAAGGCAGAGGCTTTAACCCACTGAGCCACCCAGGTGCCCCTAGGAGAACAAGTTTTTATACCTAACTACCAAAATTAACTTTGATAACAGTACTTAAGAATATTAGATGCTTTAGTTGTTTTAATTGGTGATAATTTATAAGGTGTTCACAGGATCCTCCTTTTTTGTTTGTTTGTTTGTTTGTTTTAGAGAGGGAGGGGGCAGATGGAGAGAAAGAATCTTAAGCAGGCTCCACACCTAGCACGGAGCCAGTACGGGGCTGATCCATTGACCCTGAAATCATGGCCTGAGCCGAAATCAAGAGTCGGCTGTTTAACTGACCGAGCCACTCAGGTACCCCAGGGTCCTCCTTTTGAAAGAGAAAATCTTCTGCATTTTCTTAAGGGGTAAGAGGTTTTTCTCTTGTCCTAACTAGTAATCCAGATATGGAAATGAGGGAGAGATTCATGTTTAAAACTTCTGCTTTAGGGGCACCCGAGTGGCTCTGCTGTTTAAGTTGCGAACTCTTTTTTTTTTTTTTTTTTTTTTTAGATTTTATTTATTTATTTGACAGAGATCACAAGTAGGCAGAGAGGCAGGCAGAGAGGGAGAGAGGAGGAAGCAGGCTCTCCGCTGAGCAGAGAGCCTGATGCAGGGCCCCATCCCAGGACCCTGAGATCATGATCTGAGCTGAAGGCAGAGGCTTTAAACCCCTGAGCCACCCAGGTGCCTCTAAGTTGCCAACTCTTGATTTCAGCTCAGGTTCTGAGCGCGGGGTGGTGAGATTGAGCCCAATGTTGGCTCTGTGCTGGGTGTGGACCCTGCTTAAGGTTCTCCCTCTCTCTCCCTCTGCCCCTCCCCACAAAATGAAAATAAAACAAAAACAAACCTGCTTTATAGTCAGCCAGAGTGAGAAAAAGCAGTAGACGATCTGTAGAGCCAGAATTTCTGTGCTTTAACAAACTATGGTCTCTGGCAGAGAGAAAGTGGGGGATATTCTTTTCAGGTCCTTGTAGACATTAGGTTAGAAGAAGGATTGCTTCTTTCTCCTTTTGTTGATGGCAATTTTGAGGAAAAAATGGGCCCAGCTTGAGAATTCCTGGTTGATCATGTAAAAGTACAAGGAACACTAGAGAATAAGATTATAAGCTATCTCTAGATTCAAAATAAGCCCTAAAATAGAAATTTAACACATTGCTTTTTGTTTATAGGTAATGTTATAGATAATATTTATTAATATTAATATTGATTTATTATCTATTGAGCAGAGAGCCTGATATGGGGCTCAATCCCAGTACCCTGGGATCATGACCTGAGCCGAAGGCAGAGGCTTAACCCACTGAGCCACCCAGGCGCCCCGGATTATTAGATTTATTAAGAAAAAAAAATAGTTAAGTGCATAGGTTTAGCTTTGAAACTCTTATAATCGCCTGTATATATTGGGAGACATGAAAAATTGAAGCATAGAATTTGAAAGTGGTCATTTAAATTCTGCTCTAAGTTTATTACTTATTTGATTGGAACCTAATAATTCAAAATTTTTCACTTGCTAATATAGAAGAATAATGGTTTGGCATGACTTATATGATATTGAAGAAATGTATTTTCATCCAGGAAGAGATTTGTTTGCCCCGTTTATCCCTTGCACTTTGACAAAGTCCATTTGTTATGAATTTTCCCTAAAACCAGTCTACCTAGATGTTCTTTATCCTACCAAGCTTTGTGATTCACTCATTTTTATTGACTATTAAACCATGAGTTTGCAAGGAGAGAGAAACCAAGAACTGGGATCTAAAAAAGAAAGTGCCTGCTGAAACTTACACCTGGGAGTCCTGCCTCCAGCTTGTTTGTTGATAGCCTTCCTGACTGCCCAGTAGAATGTGGGGAGTCTGTAACATCAGCAAATGAAAAATGCCTATTACTTTCTTCTTAATTGGACCTTTCAAAAGAATAGAGTCTCTCATGTTTTAAATGGTTGTGGTAAGATGTGAAAGATAAAAAATTAGAGCCGAGGTCCTTGCTTTGAATTTTGCCTTGGTCCCACTGTAAGCAAGTTCTGAATATCAGGTTTCTCATCTGTAAGTCAGGGGGGAAAATGCCTGTCAGGGTTGTTCCGAACATTGTGAGAGATAATGTGTATTTCCAGCATGTGTCTGCATCAGAATAGGAACTTAATAGACATTAGGTCCCTTTCCTTCTTGTTAGAGCCTTTAACAAATCTTTTAATTTGAAAATAGTTCTTTTAAGGAATTGGTATCTAAAGTATCATAGACCCTAGGATGCTTTAAGACCCAGCCAATTTTTTTTGGTTCTGGAGTTATCTGTCTTCTTTCATTCTTACTAATTCTTAGTAATGTATAGTTACCGATTTTACAACCCACAGGAGTATTTTCACTTTAAAATAACCTAAATCAAGATGTCAGGGAGCATTTTACATTTACTTTGGAAAAAAAAAAAAGAGCTAGAATAATTATTTAGTAGATTACAAGGGTAACTGTCAGTTGAAATAAATGAAAATATGGGAATATGTAAACTGCACATTTTCTTTCCCACTTCAGACAGTCTTTGAATCTTGCTATATACAGTTTAATCACACCCCTTAATAGGGGAGTTAGAAAGAAAATCTAAAATATCCTAAAGCCTTTTCCATTATACTTGAATTTTGGGTACCCTAATCCTATAGTAAAAAGATGTTGGTCCATTTATCCAAGTTGAATAACTGTGGTAGCTTATAAATAGACTTTCCTTAATTATATTTTATAGGGGATTCTCCTATTTGCTGTGCTTTTCTTTGGCTTCTGATAGTTGACATTTTCTTAAAGCATTCATTACATCTATATTTAAAGAGGTAAAAGGATTGCTCTGCTTATGAACTGGAAACTGGAGGCTCAGAGGTACTCGGATTTTCTTAGTGTCATAAAGAACTATCTTGCTTTTTGCCACTTGAGAGGAGGCAATAAAATACATTATTCTAGAGTTGTTATCTGTAGGTCTAGAATTGATGTTTGCTAAATGGGGAAAGAACAGAATTGATACTTGGATACCCTGCATTGTAACCAGAGAGGGAGAAATTAAAATTTCATTATTCTTTAATATGTACTCCCTTATCATTGAAATATACTCCAGTTTTGCTTAGATGGCAGACTTAAAATTCAACATTGTAAACCACACCATTCTATCTTTAGAGATTCTTAAATTTTGCAGATGTTATTGAATGCAAAACTCCCAATGGAAACTGCAGATTAAGAAGCTTTGTTTTACTCATTAATTTCTTTGTGGAAATCATTCTGATAGGGATGGTCATGTTTGCGTGGTCGTGTTTTCTTCAGATTGGGACCGCGTTTGAAGGTGATCTTGTGTAAAAGATCCAATGAAGAGTTGCTGATGCTTTCATTGAAACACATCCCACTGATCGCTGGTGAATATTCTCTGAATTACCCAAGACCTTGCTAGTAATCTGTACTAAAAATATCTGGATCTCAGATGATGACTCTGTAGAGTTTTAGCCAACCTGCCACAACTCTTGAGCATAGTCCAGAGCTAACCGTTAACGATGGGTTGTCAGGTGATGTTCTCAAAGGTCTCTGGTTCCTTCATCAGTCACTTCAGCAATTCCACAACTCAGAAGTTCAAAGCTGTGGTTTATTTTTAAGTTTCAAGAAAACAGTTTCTCGGAGCACCTGGGTGGCTCAGTGGGTTAAAGCCTCTGCCTTTGGCTCGGATCATGATTCCAGAGTCCTGGGATCGAGCCCCACATTGGGCTCTCTGTTCAGCGGGGAGCCTGCTTCCCCCTCTCTCTCTGCCTGCCTCTCTGCTTGCTTGTGATCTCTGTCTGTCAAATAAATAAATAAAATCTTCTTTAAAAAAAAAAAAGAAAGAAAACAGTTTCTCATTGTTGAATGTCTTTTGGGAATCTGTATTTTAAAATTGCGTATTAGAACACTAAATTCTTTAAAATCACTCAATAAGTTTTATAGAAATATTTATGTTGTCTCTTTTCTAATAGTTTATTTTGCTTAATTAGAAATACTTACAGAGGGGCGCCTGGGTGGCTCAGTGGGTTAAGCCGCTGCCTTCGGCTCAGGTCATGATCCCAGGTCCTGGGTTCGAGCCCCACATCGGGCTTTCTGCTCAGCAGGGAGCCTGCTTCCTCCTCTCTCTCTGCCTGCCTCTCTGCTTACTTGTGATTTCTCTCTGTCAAATAAATAAATAAAATCTTAAAAAAAAAAAAAAGAAATACTTACAGAGAAGGATATACGCCATGTGATTTTACTCATGCGGAATTTAAGAAATAAAATAAGAAATAAAAAGTCAAGATCTTTGACTTAACTCTTTTGTAGTCCTAGAACACATTTTTAATGATTTCAATGTTCTTAAATTTATTGAGACTTGTTTTGTGGTCCAACATATGGAGAAATGTCTTTGTGTGTTTTGAAAAGAATGTGAATTCTGCACTCACTGTATTGAGTACTGCATTAATCTCAATTATATCATGTTTATTGGTAGATGAGCTTAGGGGAAGGAAAGAATAAAATTATATAAAAACAGTGCAATGAAATATTAAAGGTATCCAGATTAGGAAAAAAGTAAAACTGCTGTATGTGTGTGTATATATATATACACACACATATATCTGTATACATATATATACATACACATGTGTATATATATGTATGTGTATGTATATATATGTGTGTGTATGTATGTATGTGTGTGTGTATGTATATATATATAGCTGAATATAGCTATTCAACTATCCTAGCATCATGAGTTGAAAAGACTCTCCCCCCTTGAATTGTCATGGCACTTTTGTCAGAAGTAATTGACTATATTTATAAAGATTTAGTTTTTACTCTCAATTCTGTTCCATTGATCCGTATGCCTGTCCTTAGGTAATCCACATTACCTTAATCATTGTTGTTTTATAGTTAAGTGCAGGTAGTATAAGTCTTCCGACTTTGTTCTTTTTTTTTTTTTTTTCAGTCTTTTTGGCTCTTCTAGGCACTTTACATTTCCATATAAATTTTAGAATCATCTTACCAAGAAGTTTGCTGGAAATTTGATGGGGATTGTGTTGAATCTAAATATCAATTTGGGGAGAATTAACATCTTAACAGTTGAGGTTTCCAGTTTATAAAATAGAATGATTCTCAGTTTATCTAGGTCTTTTAATTTTTGTCAGTAAAATTTTATAGTTTTCAGTGTCAAATACTACACTTCTTTTGTTAAGTTTATTCCTTAGTATTCTTTTTAATGTTACTGTAAATACAATTGTTTTTTAATTTTAATTTTTATTTTTTGCTAGTATATAAAAATACAGTTGATTTTTGTATATTGATCATGTATCCTGAGATCTTGCTAGACTCATGTATAAATTCTTGTATTTTAATTATAGATTCCTTAGGATTTTCTACACAATCATCCTTGTATAAAAACATTTTTCTTTTCTCTTTTTCAGTCTGAATTTAATATTTTAAGTTTTAATTGCACTGACTAGAAACTTCTGTGCAATGTTGGAAAAAAAGTAGCAAAACCTGCCATTCTTACCTGATTGTCCTTAGGTGGGAAGCATTCACTCTGTAATCATTTTATGATGTTAGCTGTAAGTTTTTCATAGATGCCTTTTATTAGGTGGGGGATGTTCTCTTATGTTCTTTATGTATTGAAAGTTTTTAATGTGAATGGGTGTTGGATTTTGTTAAATTCTTTTTCTGTGTCTATTGAAATGGTTATGGGTTTTTTGTCCTTTATTAATATATTACATTACTTGATTTTTGGTTGTTAAACAAACTTTGCATTCCTGGGATAAATCCTACTTGATCATCATGTATGAGTCTTTTTATATGTTTCTGGATTCAGTTTGCTAATATTTTGTTGAGGATTTTTATGTCTATATTCATTAGTGATATTAATCTGTAGTTTTCTTGTGATGTTTTTGTGTTACTTCTGTGTGCTAGCCTCATAGAATGAATTGGGAAGTTTCGGTCCTCTATTTTTTGAGGGAGTTTGTGAAGGATTGATACCTTCTTTTTTAAATATTTGATAGATTTTTCTAGCAAAGCAGCTGGGCCTGGGGTTTTCTTTGTCATGAGGGTTTAATTAATAATTCAATTTATTTACTTTTAAGTCTATCTATATTTTCTATTTCTTCTTGATTCAGTTTTGGCAGTTTCTTTTCTAGGAATTTGCCCATTTTTTTTCTAAGTTGTCTGATCTTTTTGTATAAAGCAGTTCATAATATTCCCCTATAGTCCTAGTGCTTTAAGGGGTCAGTAGTGAGGTCTCTTTTTTCATTCCAGATTTGGGCAATTTGTGTCTTCTCTTACTTTATTAGTTTAGCTAAGTGTTTGCCAATTTTAAAAGATTTTATTTATTTGACAGAGAGAGAGAGATCACAAGTAGGCAGAGAGGCAGACAGAGAGAGAGGGGGAAGCAGGCTCCCCGCTGAGCAGAGAGCCCGATGCGGGGCTTGATCTCAGGACCCTAAGATCATGACCTGAGCTGAAGGCAGAGGCTTAACCCACTGAGCCACCCAGCTGCCCTGGGTTTGCCAATTTTATTGACCTTTTCAAATAGCCACTTTTTGGTTTCGTTGATTTTTTTTCTCTTTTTTTTAAATTTTATTTCATTGATATTCACTCTGAACTTTATTATTTTCTCCCTTTTTCCTGTTTGCTTGGGGTTTAACTTGCCTTTCTTTGTCTAGTTTCTTAAGGTAGAAGCTCAGATTATTAATTTGAGGCTTTTCCTGATTACAAGCTATCAATATCCCTCCTCACTTCTTTAGTTACATACTGTAAATTTTGATACATTGTGTACATTGTGTTTTCATTTTCATTCATTTCAAAATATTTTTAAAATTTTCTTTATAATTTCATCTTTGACCCCTGTGCTATTTAGAAATATATTGTTTAATTTCTAAATATATTGGTTTTCCCAGATATCTTTCCATTTGAGATCTTTGACTTAAAAATGTGTTTTTAATGATTTTTAATTTTTAATGATTTCAGTGTTCTTAAATTTATTGAGACTTGTTTTGTGGTCCAATATACAGAGAAATGTCTTTGTGTGCTTTAAAAAGAATGTGAATTCTGCACTCATTGTATTGAGTACTGATTTAATCTCAATTATATCATGTTTATTGGTAGTGTTGTTAAAATCTTTTATATCCTTGTTGATTTTGTGTCATTCTATCAATTATTGAAAGTGGAATGTTGAAATCTCCAACTATTATTAGCGATTTACATATTTCCCCTTTTAGTTCTCAGTTTTTCCTTCCTTTTGTGTCTCTATTGTTAGGTTTATATACACTTATAACGAATTATTACATCTTTGTGATCCACTGTTCCTTTTGTGATTATGAAATGTCCTTCATTGTCTCCGGTAACATTTCTTGCCTTAAAGTCTATTTTGTCTGATACTAACATAGCAGTTCCAGCTCTATTATAGTTACTTTTGTATGATCTATCATTTTCTGTCCTATTACTTGTAACCTGTTTATGTCTTCCTGTCTTCCTATCTATATCTTTTAGATGCAATATACAGTTGGCTCTTGCTTTTGAATCTAGTCTGATTCTCCCTACATTTCGAGGAAGTTATTTAGTCCCTCATATCCAATCTAATTATTGATATGATTGGTTTTAAGTCTCTCATTTTTCTGTTTGTTTTGTATTTGTCTCATGTCATTTTTGCCCCTCTGTTCCTCCTTTATTCCTTCCTCTAAGTTAAATAGGTATATTTTGGTGTATAATTTGATTGCTCTTTTGTGTTTTTAACTATATGATTTTGAGTTATTTTCTTGGTGGTGGTTCTAGGAATTATAGTCTTCATCTTAATTTGTCATAGTCTGTTTCAGAATAATGATAACTTAAATTCCAGCAAAGTATAGAAACCTGCTCCGATATATCTCCTTTTTCACTTTGCTTGTGTTATTGTTAAATATATTTTATATCTGTATATGTTGTAAACCCATCAATACAGTATTGCAGTTTTTGCTATGTATAATCAATATCTTCTATGAAATTTTAGAGAAGAAATAAGAAAAAATATATTTATGGAATTTTTTTCATTTATCTATTCACGACTTCTAGTACTCTTTGTTTCTTAATGTAGATTTGGATTACTATCTGATACCCTTTCATTCAGCATGAAGGACTTCCTTTGGTGTTGTTTTTTTTTTTAAAGATTTTATTTATTTATTTGACAGAGAGAGATCACAAGTAGATGGAGAGGCAGGCAGAGAGAGAGAGAGGGAAGCAGGATCTCTGCCGAGCAGAGAACCCGATGCGGGACTCAATCCCAGGACCCTGAGATCATGACCTGAGCCGAAGGCAGCGGCTTAACCCACTGAGCCACCCAGGCGCCCCCTTTGGTGTTTTTTGTAAGGCAAGTCTGATAACAAATTTTCTCTTGTTTATCTCCAAAAGTCTTTATTTCACTTTTTTTTTTTTTTTAAGATTTTATTTACTTATTTAACAGAGAGACACAGCGAGAGAGGAAACACAAGCAGGGGGACTGGGAGAGGGAGAAAGCTGGCTTCCTGTTCAGCAGGGAGCCTGATGTGCGGCTCAATCCCAGAACCCTGGGACCACGACCCGACCTAAGGCAGACACTCAATGACTGAGCCACCCTGATGCCCCATATTTCACTTTATTTTTAATAGGTGATTTTACAGGATACAGAATTCTTAGTTGCCAAGCTTTTTTACTCCCATCATTTTTCTGGCCTCCATTGTTTCCGGTGAGAAATCAGTCATTAATTTTATTGTAGTTCCTTTGTACATGAATCATTTTTCTCTTTTTGTGTGCAGTATTCATCTTTGCCTTTCAGTAGTTTATCTATGATGTGTCTAGGTATTTTGCATTTGTCCTGCATTGGGTTTCATCTGGGGAGCTTGGCTCTATAAGTTACTGTTTTTCATCAAATTTAGGAAGCTTTTTGGGGCACCTGGGTGGCTCAGTGGGTTAAGCCTCTGCCTTCGGCTCAGATCATGATCTCAGGGTCCTGGGATCAAGCCCCACATTGGGCTCTCTGCTCAACAGGGAACCTGCTTCCTCCTCTCTCTGCCTGCCTCTCTGCCTGCTTGTGATCTCTCTCTCTGTCAAATAAATAAATAAAATCTTCAAAAAAAAATTTAGGAAGTTTTTGGTCAATATATCTTTAAGTATTTTTTTCTGCCCTAGTGTTTTTCCACCTTCTGAGCGTCTTATTACACATACATTAATGCACATAATATTGTCTCGTAGGTCTCTGAGGCTCTGTTTATTTTTCTTTAGTCTTTTATTGTGTTCTTCAAATAGTGTAATTTTTACTGATCTATTTTCAAATTCATGGATTCTTTTTTTTTTTTTTTGCTATCTAAAATCTATTGAGGCTCTCTAATGAAATTTTCATTTCATTTATTGTACTTTTCATCTCTGGAAAAGTTCAACATTTACTGAGATTCTGTTGTCAGGGTCATTTAATTCTTTAAACATGGCTTTCTTTACTTCTTTGAGCATGTTTATTATAATAGCTGGTTTGAAATCTTTGCTAAATACAAGATCTAGAGACACTTGGAGACGTTTTCTATTGACTGCTTTTTAATGGATCACATTTTCTTATTTCTTGCATGATTCATAACTTTCTGTTGAGTACGGGACACTTTAGGTACTGTATTGTAGCAACTTGAGTTTGTAGTGTTCACTTCTCCATTGGAGGTGTTGGTTGTTTGTTTGATAACTCCTGGACTAAACCTTTGAAGTGTGTCTTCCCCGCAGTGTGCAGCTGCTGCTGTCTCGACCCACAATTTTTTCCTTGTTTTTATTTATCAACCTGGCTTCTGAGGGATTGCCCTGTGTCTACATAGCTCAGTGATCAGTCAGAGATGAATCAGAAGTTATAATAAAACTCATTGAGCCAGTAAGGCTTCTAATCTCTCTTGACAGATCTGTGTGTGAGCTGGGAAGCGCTTTCAGACTTAAGCCTGCCCTGGCTTTTACTTCCTGTTGGGCCTTCCCATGTCTCACCTGCACACGCCACAGGCTCCATTAGCTAGGGACACAGGGGCCCTCTCTGTCTCTGTAGCAATGCGCATGACCTCTGGCCAATCCCAAAACATGTGGGGTCCAGTCTTCTCTGGCTGTCTTACCTGCTGGAACTCCCTGCTAAATCCTTGGCAGTCTGTTTAGCTTGCCGCTTGCCGCAAATGCCACCCCTGCCATTGCTCATCAGGGGATCCTCTGTGGCAGAGGTGACAAAGCTTCTTGGTTTCGCAGCCTGCCCTGTGCTGCCCTGAATGAGCTACTTGCACTGACAAAGCCAGAGGTGGAGATGGGAGCAGCCCCTGGCAAAATCATCATAGATTCTCACTATTTCTCCCTGAAGTTTCATGGTTTTCATGAAGTACATGCCTCTGAATTCCAGAGTGCTAAAATTACTGCTTTTAACTGTTTTTTTTCAGTTTTATAGTTGCCTTTTGAGGGAGGATTTGTCAGTCACTTTACTCCATCATAATAAAGTCTGAAATCTCTATATCCATTTTACCTTATTTCATTTTTTTCAGATTTTATTATTTGACAGAGAAAGTACAAGCAAGGGGAGCAGCAGGCAGGGGAGAGGGAGAAGCAGGCTCCCTGTTGAGCAGAGAGCCAGATGCAGGGCTCGATCCCAAAATCGAGGCTCATGAGCTGAGCTGAAGGCAGACACTTAACTGACTGAGCCACCCAGGTGCCCCTCTGTATGTGTTTTAAAGCACCAGTGATTTTGGTTATATTACATGTGTGATCCTGTATTTATGTTTGTATTATGTATAAATAATGTCTCATTGGTTAGCCTTTTGGGGGACATTTTCATTAACATTGTATAGGAACATAAGTGATTGGTTACTCAAGTGAAGTAATACTTTAGAGAAAAGACATTGGTAAGGTCAAGTAGAAAGTGTCAACCCTAAAAATTTTCCTTGAAACATGAATTGAAAAATGAAATGAATCAGAGATCATCTGTTACTTTAGAGCCCTTTCCTCTTCAGCGGTTTCAGCATGTTGCCTGGTATAATTCAAGAATCGTTTAAATTAATCCTGTACCTGTGTGAAATATCCACAATATTGACTTAAAATGCAGGGTGCTAGTTTATTTTTTTTATAGATTTAGAAATTTATTAGCATTTCGTGTTTATCTTCAGTATTTGGGATTATTCAAGGAATATCAAAGGAATCTGAATTTATCAGTAAAAGGTTTAATACCATTTGTCAAATTATTTATTTATTTATTTTTTAATGAGAACCTTCCTTACAATGTGAAGCATCATTTTGTTAAAATTCTAATTTTTCGGGGGCACCTGGGTGGCACAGTTGGTTAAGCATCAAGACTCTTGGTTTTGGCTCAGGTTGTGACTTCAGGTTTGTGAGACTGAGCCCCCTGTCAGGCTCCATGCCTAACACAGAGTCTGCTTAAGACCCTCTTTCCCTCCACGCCCCCCTACCCCGTGCATGCTCACACAAGCTCTTTCTCTCTCTCTCTCTCTCTCAAAAAAATAAATAAATCTATTTTAAAAATTCTCTAGTTTTTCACAATGAAGTTTTTTCATATAGGACTTGGGTATTTACCATATATCATGAATATTATAATACATTTAAATCAGCATTAAATGCAAAATACTTTGGCATTGCAGGGTTTTTTTGCAACTAAAAATAAGTTATCTTCTATCTAAATCAATTTTTCTTTATCTCTAACATTTGAAATTAAATGTTCATGTACCATAAAATGCTATTCCAATTAGACTTTGTTAAAGGAAATAGTGCCCAGTATGTAAATTCAGATTTAGCAAATTATGTCCAATTTTATAATGTTGGAGATACCGCTATACATAGAGTCAAAACAAAACGGTATTAACAGAACTTTTCAGCCTGTAGGCATCCCTTTGTAAAAACACAGACCACTCTCTTTCATAATGTTGAAGAAATAAAAGTGTGTTGAGTATGAGAAATGGAGCCCATTTGGTAACTTTATAAGTGAAGATAAAACCAAAATGAGCAGCACTCTTCCCTTGATGATTATGATTGCTAAATTCATCAGTTGTCCAGAGTACTTTTCATTTGTTTTCAGTACATTGTAGACGGGCACCAAAGGCAGGCCTGTCTCATGGACTGTGCCTCCAGTGGCCCAAATTCATTGTAAAATGGATCCTGAGCCATCTCATGCTTGGTCACTGACCGTCAAACATTCCTTTCCATCTTTCTCTCTTGGTGGTCTTCTTGTACTTTCATTGCCCTATGCTCCCAGATTTTTAATGAGGTGCTACCCTTACCAAGCGTTGTTCCGAGTTTCATACTTAGTAGATGGGAGTGCTAGAGCAGAGAGCAAGAGGCAGAGGTTAGTTCTTCCCCTTCACATATAGACAACTCTTCAACAGCATAAGTTTGAACTGCTCAGATCTATTTATGTGTGGATTTTTTCAGTGAATACAGTACTGTAAATGTAGTTTTGCTTCCTTATGATTTTCTTACTCACATCTTCTTTTCTCTAGCTTACTTAAGAATGCAGTACATAATACATACAACATACAAAATATGTGTTAATTGACTATTTATTTATTGGTAAGGCTTCCAGGCAACAGTAGGCTATGAAGTTTAAAGGGAACCGGAAGTTCTAGGTAGATTTTTTTTTTTCTAGATAGATATTTGATGATGCAGGCGGTCAGCGTCTATAATCCCTTGTCGTTTCAGGGTCAGCTGTGTTCAATAGATCTGACATTTGCTCGCCACCTCAATTATTTGGTTCTTTTTTTTTTTAAGATTTTTTTTTTTTTTTTTTGACAGATAGATCACAAGCAGGCAGAGAGAGAGGAGGAAGCAGGCTCCCTGCTGAGCAGAGAGCCCGATGCGGGGCTCGATCCCAGGACTCTTGAGATCATGACCTGAGCCGAAGGCAGTGGCTTAACCCACTGAGCCACCCAGGCGCCCCAATTATTTGGTTCTTAAACGAACATTTTAGAAATCTGCAGTGTGATAAATCTGAAGTATTTTTGGTATCTTTGGAAAGTGTGATATTTGAGATTGGATTTATAACCGTTTTTCCCTCAGAATTCATATACAGAGAACAGAAGCACATGGTTTCAATGCTCTGAGGCCATTGGATGGGTTACCTGTGAGCTGGATGGCTTGCTCCTGAACACCAGCCTTTCTCCCATTAGGAACAGGAACCTGTTCATATTTCTTTGGACTTCTTGAGTTAGTGGCAGAAAACCGTAGAATCAAAACCTAAGCCACACCTTGATATGGAGTTTGTGGCTTCATTCCTCTACTCAGTACCGTAATGCTTGATGCCATGGAGCCAAAACTATCTTTAAAAGAATATTAAAGCTCCAGATTTGCTTTTGCCTGCCTCTTGGTAATATTTAATATGTATCCTTAGCTTGAAAGCAACATAAGGTAGATTAGTCTGTCTCATCCAGTGTTTCTCAACCACGGCTGGTTTTGTACCCCCAGGCATGTTTGGCGGTGTCGGGAGACATTTCTGATTATTACAACTGGAGGATGCTACTGGCATCTCTTGGGTAAAGGTTAGGAATGCTACTAAACAGCCTGCAGGGCACCAACCCTTACAAAAAAGAATTAACCAGCTTCAAGCGTCAAGATTGAGAAACCCTGGTCTTATCAATTTATCTCCATTTAAAATATCACCATATTTTTAAGCAACATGATTCTTTGACTTTCTCACCAATCTCTCAAGTTCTTTATCATTTCATTTCTGCAGTGGCTTTTACTAGGTTATGGATGTAGATCATGCTATACCACCTGTATTCTCTATAGAGTATGGCACAAAGAACATAGAATAATCACTTATTACTTATGGATAAGTGGAAATAATATCACTATCAGAAAACATGAGTGAATAAACCAAATTATTTTTTTTTTAAACTGGATGCAGGTAAATGTGATAGTTTGAAATAACATCAACAACTACCACATTGAATTTTCACATCATCTTTGGAAGATAGGTACTCTTACACTGATTTTACAGTATAATAGTATTTTGACAATTTATGTGGTTGAAATATTGCTATTACGTTTACCTTAGGCAAATTAGCCTCTCTGACCCTTGTTTTCTTATTCTGTAAAATAGTATATTGAACTAGGTTGTCCCTGCTGCAGTTTCAACTCTAACATTCTAAATATTTTTTAATAAGATGTACAGGTGAGGGCACCTGGGTGGCTCAGTGGGTTAAAGCCTCTGCCTTTGGCTCGGGTCATGATCCCGGGGTCCTGGGCCCCACATCGGGCTCTCTGCTCAGCGGGAAGCCTGCTTCCTCCTCTCTCTCTGCCTGCCTCTCTGCCTACTTGTGATCTCTCTCTGTCAAATAAATAAATCTTAAAAAAAAAAAAGATGTACAGGTGATTCCTCATTAAAGTTCAAATGTTCATTTTGTTAATCAGTATTTATAGATGAGACAGGAAAATTATCAAAGGATAGCCATTGCCACTCAGATTTTTCAAAATAAGTAATGTAAAATGCACTGGATTTAGAGCCAGGAATGTGTGTGATTCCCTCCTCCAGTTTTAAAAAGATAAATGTGTGTTTGTTTCATTATTTTTTAAGTTTGAATAAAAATTTAGTTCTTTGGGTTGCCTGGGTGGCTCAGTCCATTAAGCATCTGCCTTCGGATCAGGTCATGATCCTGGGTCTTGGGATCGAGCCCCACATCAGGGTCTTTGTGCAGTGGGGAGTCTGCTTCTTCCTCTGCCTGCTGCTCCCCCTATTTGTGCTACCTCTCTCTCACACACACACAAAAAATAAATAAAATCTTTTAAAAAAAAATTTAGTTCTTAGTAAACAGAGCTTATTTGGTCCTGTCAGGTCAAGACAAAAGGCCACTTGTCAATTTTTCACATCAAATGAGGTTTAATATGAACGTCTTTGTTTTGGGACTTGGGAAATGTTGTATATGACTTCAGTATCCTCTGTGATCAGGATGATAGAAAAATACCTTTGTATTAAATTAAACTCTGGAAAGCTAGGCATTGCTTTCACATGCTAATAGATGGAATTTAAATTTGTATTTATTTTTAATCAGTTGCCTAGTACTAAAATAAATTTGGATACCAGCAGCTCATAATAGTTAATAGCCTGTATAAATGGGTCCCAAGACACCTGTTCCTTTATTGTTAATGAAGCTCTATTTTATGTGCAGGAAGACTAGAGTTCCTGTTGATTCTCTGTCCTAGCAAATCTCCCTGTCTCCTGTGTGCATATTTAAATAACATTAAGAAATGTTGTTTCCTCTTGTTTTCTGCCATCTCTAGAATTCTGCCAGACACAATTATTCTCTTTAATAGGTTGCTTCTTCCCAAATGCATTAGAGTGATATTTTTTCCTGTTTTGTGTGTTTTGAATTTTTTTTAGAATTAAACCTCAATCATGTAATGTTATGAGGATTTGATGTAAAATTATGATGAGTTAATAGCACCAAACACACAAATAGCCAAATAAAGTTTGTCAAGAAAAAAAATAAATGACTTGTGGAAATTTCAACAGCCTGTGGAAGAAAACAAATAAACAAAAATAGAGAAATCAGTTCCCAGGCCCTGATATCATCATGGTTTATCCTCTGAGATTATTTAAGTTTATTCTTCTCCCTATTCTCTTTTGCTGACAGCTGGGAGAATTTATAATTATTTTATTTCTGTTTGCTATTTCATATGAAGCAAGAGGTCATTGGTCTTCTTGCAAATAATTTGAAAGGGCAAAACCATATATACAAAGAACTATTGTCACAATCTACCAGACATTTGTGAGTTTCTGTGTGGTAGAAGTTTGCTATGCATAGGTGGCCCAAAATAACATTTGTGATTTTATGGCATTCATTTCTACTCTCTTGGGGACAGTATATTAACAGGTTTTGAGGAACTGTTTTTATATGTGTGCTTCAGAAGGTGAAAAGCATCCTTCTTATTTCTGTAGCTTTTTCCTTCTTCAGACACCTGAATTTTCACTACTGTTGGTGATAGTTTAAAGGTCATTCTTGAAAAAGAGAATATCATATCATATCTTGGGGAAAAAAGAAGATCACATCTGAAGTGAGAATTACACTGCTGCATTTATTCTGGGACTGCTGAGGGTAGAAAATACATTGTAACCAGCTCAGACACTGAGTACATCCTAAAAGAAGTGAAAATTCGCTATTCACAAGTCTTGCTGATAATGTTAATCTTTGTAAGAGGTAAACCTTACAATCTAGAATCACCATAGGGAAAGGTTTTTCACACCTCAGGCTTGTATTTTGCTGAATTCCTTTATAGTAAAATTTACTATACCAAATAATTCAGTACAACAATGTCTCTGCTTCAATCTCGTGCCTCTCTGCAGTGGTAAAGAAATCTAACACTGGGGCGCCTGGGTGGCTTGGTTGGTTAAGCGACTGCCTTCGGCTCTGGTCGTGGTTCCAGGGTCTTGGGATCGAGCCCCACGTCGGGCTCCCTGCTTAGCAGAGAGCCTGCTTCTCTCTCTCCTTCTGCCTGCTGCTCTGCTTACTTGTGCTCTCTCTCTGTCGAATAAATAAATAAAATCTTTAAAAAAACAAAAAAGAAAGAAATCTAACACTGAACTGTGTATCCTGAAAAGATAAAAGTGGTGATTTGAGATCTCTTTCTCATTAGGGGTAAAGAGAAACATGAAATCACTGTCTCTCTGGTGCTCATTAGAATCACACCTGAGGAGTATGTTTTATTTTTTTTTTTTAATTTTTAATTGAAGTATCATTGACATATTGAAGAGTATGTGATTTTTGCCTAAACTGGCATATGCCTAGGATGTTCCTCTCATTATATTTAAAACTCTTAGTTGATTCCATTTGATTGCCAGGGCTGAGACCACTGTTAGGAGAAGGTAAACGAAGCTGGGGGTTATGGGTTGCTATTCAGTCAGATGCATTGAAAACCCTCTTAAAAGGACTTCCGGTTACCTGATGTCTGTGGTGGTGATCACTCACGGTAGGTAGGCATGTAGGTTTTTTGGGTGGGTGAGTTTCGTACCTTGTTGGAGACTCTCCAGCCTCATATGAGAAAGGAGACTCTTTCCTAGTTTCCGCAGGTTCAAATAATTTCCCCAAATTGTGTTATGGCAGCAGTTTTAAGAGACTACGGAGTTCACTGTAGCTCATCCAAGATACATAATTAAATTTTTTTTTTCCCAGTGAGTCAAATATAAATCTAGGACAGTCTCTTCTATTCTTAAAATATTTGAAATGAAATTTGTTGTTGTTGTTTCTCAGTTAAACCATGATATACTTTGCATCCTCCAAATTCACTCCGTTCATAAATATGCATTCCCTTTTTCTAAATTCTCATCGGGGATTGTTCCACAAAATGAAATACCTCACTTCCAATGAACATGCTTTGATGTGAGAAGCGAAGAAAGAATTTACACACGATGAAAGTCAGCAAATTTAGGGATAGATGCATGAAAGGGAGAATACAGGACAGTTACCATTTACTGAATGTTGTTTTATAAGTGTAATTGGATGGCTGTTGATAGAATTAAAAATAGTAAATATTGTCTTCTTTTTTTTTTTTTTTTTAAATATTAGCGTTCCCCCCCTCGCTTGGAAAAGATGTCAGTGCCTCTACGATGGGCCTGTTAAGAAAGGCTGCCAGTGTTCCCGTGGAGCCACAGGCTCAGATAGCCCCCTCTGCCTGCCTGCCTTCGAGATACCAGGGTTGCTGCTGCAAATGCATTGATAATACATGTAGGAATTGGCTGTTCAAACTTTTACTGCCAGACTAATCCCATTTCTAGTTTCTTGGCTTATTTGAGTTTTTAAGCAAATAGTACCTAGCAAGTTACCACAGTTAAACCTGTGGAATTCAGAGCACCTGCATCTCTGAAAGCTGCTGCTTGTATATGGAGTGGAATCGAATGTTCAGTTAACGATTTTGCCATTTGCTTTTGCAACCTATTGTTTATCGTAAAGAAATTCTCTGTGCTCCTTAATTTCTCATTTCTTCTTCAAGAAGAGATGGCCAAGGAATACGTTTACAGACATGGTTCCCTTTTTATTATTTCAATCCATTATTTTCTCCTCCGGAGATTCGTATTTGTGGTGATAGGCCCTGCATGGCAAGTGCTGAGAAAACATTTGTACAGAGTCTTGCCAAGGAAGACTGTTGACTCTGTGGCATATAGAATAGTGACTTCACTGTTCAAGATCCTCATGTGTTTATTAAAAAGAAAAAAAACCTCAGATACTCGTTAATTCTATTTGTCTGTCTAAATTACTAGATCTTATGGTTAGTATATGAGAATTATTCAATAGTTCAAGTGTATTCAATACAGTATTACAGCCGTTTTATTGATATACTGGCAAAGAAACAAACATGACCACTCTTTACCATCTGTTTATGCTATATAAAGAAGACCATGTTGGTTGCCATGGAAACTACATTTCCAAAACCACTGAGTGTTTGCTTAAAATCTCCAACCTTTTAAAATCGAAAGCTTTATTCCTGAGAAAAAAGAATAGAAAAGTACATTTTAAAATTTCCAGTGCTTTTCTAAAAGTCGTTTTTCTTTCAAATTCATTTATTATTTGTAAGGTGATATTTTACCTCAAGATTTCATAAATTAAGTCGAGGGACTCTTAATTTGAGACTCTGGCATTTTCAAGAACTGGGGAGAAAATGTTAATGCTATCCTGTTGAGGGGACCACCTATTTTCTATAAGTAGAGGCTTTGCTTCTTCAGAAAAACTTTATTGATGTAACAGTTAAAAGGAGTCTAAAGAGGTAACAAATATAATAACATGGTAGCTGGGGAGGAAAGCCAGTTATAAGGTAATTACCATGGCTAACTCTGTTTAGTTACTGCCATCAGGTTAGCTAATATGAGAAAAAATTATAGCAGGGAAGGCTTTAAACAGAAAGGTTCCGACTCTAAAAAGTGTGACTATTAAAAAATATTCCATTATAATAAGTATAAATACAAGAACTATTTTGCAGTAAAAGGAAACAAAAGGAATATTGTTGTAAGTTGCATTAAAGTTACATATTCATAAGACAATTTTTAATAATAGAATTTTAGAATCTTCTAAAATATGCAAGATGTAATATATAAAATGTATAACTGAATTTTGTATTTAAAAATGGGAAGAAATTCTTATTTTAATGTATTCAACTATAAATGCCAAACTAAGGTTATTCTGTTTGTTTTTCCAATTATTGACTTATTTGGGAATATTTGGTAAAGTTTGTGTGACTCTTTTCTGTGATATTGAAAAATTAAGATAATCATCACCCATCCTTATAAAGTTTAAGAATCTTTTCCTTTTTTAAAAAAAGATTTTATTTATTTATTTGAGAGAGAGCATGAGTGAGGAGAGGGTCGAAGGGAGAAGGAGACTCCCCATGGAGCTGGAGCCCGATGCGGGCCAGGATCCCGAGACTCCGGGATCATGACCTGAGCCAAAGGCAGTTGCCTAACCAACTGAGCCACCCAGGTGCCTGAGTTTAAGACTCTTTTAAAGATAAACTCAGAAAGCAATACTAATTTAATAGATTAATTTTCTGCTCTTTTTGAAACACATGACTGTTTTTGCTGCATTTTCTTCTTTAGGTTTGTTTTTAAAATAAAATGCATTTCTTAGTAATATTTTTTAATTAAAATTTTTTATAATTAAATATATCTTTTTTAAGTTTTTTTTTTTTTCAAGCTCTGCGTGGAGCCCCATGTGGGGCTTGAACTCACAACCTGAGATTAAGACCTGAGTTGAGATCAAGAGCTGGACGCTTATCTGACTGAGCCACCTGGGCGCCCCCTTAGTAACATTTTAAAATTATGGTATTGCAAAATGGGACTGAGCTGGCCTCTGAATTGATAAACTTAATCACGTTTCTGGTGATTTGGAGTTTCTTTACCAAAAAGTCTTGGCTTATTAGTCCATTCCCTTAAAGTCTCATAAAAATGTGAAAATATTTTTCTATCAGTGGAAAGATATTTCAGAAATGCGTATCAGTAGAAGGCTCTGTTAATGCTGTTTGGAAGGAAAAGTACTGGATCCAACTGTAGTTAACGAAAGAACATTTTGGAAGAATGCAGACATAGAGAATAACAGTGTCCGAAAAGAATGAAGATATTAGACCTTTGAGTTGAGCTGAAATAATTTTGCTTAAAAACTCTAATTTTTACCAATTTTTTATGCAGGCAATAGCTTGCAAAGTATTTATATCACATTTGGAGACCAGACTGAATGGCGAGCAGGTATAGTGTGAAGACTGTCAGTGCTTGTATAGTATAGATCACTTTTCAGCTCTTGAATACTATGCAACAGTTAGAACCACTCAGCAAGAACAGACCAAAATACAAAATGAGGAACACATTCCAAACAGTCAAGCATTTTGATAGGCCTTACTCATCTATTGATAATTTTCTAGTTTCAACCTGTGTGTGACTAACAAAACAAAATCATCCTAAAATATATCAGCTACAGTATTCACCTGATCTTTAAACCTAGTATTAGTCTGATTACTTTTGAGGGAAGGGGGAAACTTTGGTATCTGATGATACAAATAATACCGCTCTTGTTGACATAACCACACTAGAACTTTATACCAAGGGAAATCATTGCTTACACTTGAGGATCAAATTCATTAGGTTTTTGACATGTGCTAAGAGGCAAAGATTTCATACTTTTTTTTTTTAAATTTTTTAAAAGATTTTATTTATTTATTTGACAGAGAGAGATCACAAGTAGACGGAGAGGCAGGCAGAGAGAGAGAGAGAGAGAGAGGGAAGCAGGCTTCCCGCCGAGCAGAGAGCCCGATGTGGGACTCGATCCCAGGACCCTGAGATCATGACCCGAGCCCAAGGCAGCGGCCCAACCCACTGAGCCACCCAGGCACCCAAGATTTCATACATTTATCATTGTCCTTGAATTCATAAGGTTTGGAGTATTATTGGCAATGTGGAGAAAATAATTACTTTTGTCCCATTACTTTTCTCAGTTTTATTTGATTCTTTACTTTTAATATGGTAAAAAAAAATTTTTTGTCTCTCTTTAAATTTTTGTCATCCCTAGTTTCTCCCTCTCTGCTAAATTTGAAAACATATTTATTTTGCAGTTATCTTTTTAAAAGCCATTATATAACACAAAATCTCTATTTGTGACCTTTTTCTTTACCTTTTACATTATCATTATTATTAGATGTGGATTTTTTCTCAGGGACAGGATAATGACTGTATATCTCAAATATTGAAACTGTCACTGTTCAATCATTTGCTTATCAATTAAACCTCAAATTTTCTTTTTTATTCATTTAAGAAAATTTGCAGCAATACATTTTTATCTTCCCAATTCTTTTTTTTTTTTTTAAAGACTTATGTATTTATTTGAGAGAGAGAGAGACAGAGAGAGTACAAGCAGGGAGACAAGCAGAGGGAGAGGGAGAAGCAGACTTCCCACTGAGCTGAAAGCTCACAGTGGGGCTCCATCCCAGGACCTAGAGATTAGGACCTGAGCCAAAGGCAGATGCTTAACCATCTGAGCCACCCAGACCCCCCCCTTTTTTTTTTTTACTTTATTGAGCTATTTGCTCAGGAGAAGCAATGATTATAAGTGCTCACCAATGTCTGGTGTTCTCTGATATGTGAGGAATGGGATATTTGTATGGTTTCTAAGTACCTCCCCACAAAGCTTATTAATTATCAAGAGGAAAAGTGTGTCTTCACTGTGGAAAAGTATGGTAGATATCCCCTTAATCAAACGGTCAAAGTGAAAATCTGCTGTGAAGAAACAAACTGAAATTGAGGTGGGAAGAACACTAAATCATTTCTGTGATATTCCTGCCGAAGATAACACAACCTGAATCTAATCATGAAGAGATATCTGGGAAACCCACACCGAGGGAACTTCTGCAAAATAGCTGGCCTGTAATCTTCACAGTCATCAAGGCCTTGAAAGTCAAGGAAAACCTAAGAAACTGTTCTAGATTAAAGGAAACCAGAGACATGGCAACTAAGTACAACGTATAATCCTGAACAGGATCCTTCTGCTCTAATAAATATGATTGGGGTCATTGGCATAATCTACATGGCATCTGAGAGTTAGATGGTAGTGATGTATTACTGACTTATAAATGGTTCAGGAAAAGAAGATTCTTTGTTCTGTACTTGAAACTTTGCTGTGAGTTTGAGATTGATTTTTAAGAAGGGGCAGGGAGGGTGAGGAAAGATGTAGTTTCTGGAATCCTAATGCCTGGGTTAGATTCCTGACCCTACCACTTGTTACTACTTTCCTTGTGTCTCAGTTCATCATCTATAAAATTAGAATAAAAAATGGTATCCTACAACCTTGCATGAGGTTTAAGTGAGTAAATGCACTTAGGGTGCGAAGAGTAGTACATGCAGTAGATACTAGCTATTACTTGGGTGTATTTCTGGAATAAAGGGTTCCCAGTGTATCAGTGGGTAAACCCAATTACTTGGGTTTATTTCTGGAACAAGAATGGGTTCCCAGTGTATCAATGAGCAGTGTTTAGAATCTTGGCTTATTTATTCTTTGTGGTGCTAAAGTGACCTTGATACTGATGGATTTTAGAAGTATGAAGCAAACAGTATACCACAAGTCTGTACATTGAAATCAGTGTAGACCCTAATTTTTTATTTGAGTGGTTAGAGAGTTTAAAAACCCACAATAGCTGTTTTGTTTTAGTTTGATATTCCAAGGCTCTTCAGCCTTGTATCAACAGGAAACACAACCTAGCTTGTTTTACTCTGAAGTTCCACCCGTCCTTTCACTTTGAAGTCCTGTTCTTGCCTCCACATTCTTTGTCCCTGGGAACCAAAAAAACTTCAACACGTAACCAGTAATTATGGAAGCATCTTTGGAGTCAAATAGTCCCAATTTGGAATTCTGACTCTCCACTTACTTTTGACCTTGAACAAGAAACGAACCTATCTCCAGGCCTCCGCTTTCTCACCCTGTAAACTGGAGATAACTGTAGTACCTCCTTCACGATGTTGTTGACGGCATGTAAAGTGCGTTGCCCCCGGTATGTGCTGTAAAACTGACAGCTTGCCCCCCATCCCCCACTTCCATTGCCCCTGCTCTTGCCCTCAGAAAGTCAGTCAAAAGGATAGGCAGACAGATGGCCAGAAGTTCCACTACCTTATTTGTGGGGAAGGGAGAATCAATGACTTATGTCATTAGTTTTATTCTCATTTCTAGTGAAATAAGGGCTGTCCTTTTCAGCTCATGCCCCAAACTCTTCCAGAAGGAAAACCGGGGGTGGGGTGGGGGCAGAATGGCATCCTAATGGGGCAAAGCTTAATCATGACTGCAACATTTTTGACATTTCCCAGTACTTCACAGCTATCGCGCTATCCTTTACTCTCTTGTACCTTTTAAAAATGAATTATTTTAGTATGACTTAGGACAAAATACAGCTATTAGGATGGGGACAAAAAGTCTCTAAATGTAAATTTCCTGTCTTATTTTAATATATTCCTAGAAATAAAAACATAGAATGTATATAAATTATTCAAGTAACTATATTCATGGAGAAATTCACGTTCCACCCAATTTCAGGGAAAAGATCCAAAGTGTTTGGTGAAAAATGTCATCTCGGCCTTCCCTAAAAGTTGTAATTTTGTGGACTGTTTTAGGGGATCGACTGTCACAGGCCACCAAAAGGGCACAAGGCCATAAGCCACAAACTGGGCCCATGCAGATGCTCATTCCAGTATAAGACTCCTTGGCTGTGGTGTAGAGCCTGACCACTCCTGCAGTCTGTGAGGGTTTTTGTTGTTGTTTTTTAGTTGTGGTTTCTAACCTGGACAGCACTGTCACTGCAGTGCAAACTTTACTCAGCTGCTGTGTGAATGGGCACTATTCAAGGCTTCCCAGGGCCTTGTGTTTAATGGACTGCAAATCCTCTGGCTCTGTGCTGCCTGTGAGTCTTGTTGAACTTGACTTTAAGGAGAAGGCTGCACCCAACTGCTTGTCCAGCTCTCAGTGCACCAGACCTGTAATCAAAAGAAGTTTTAAAGAGGTGCTTAGGAGAAGTTAACTTGAAACATTTTTTTCACACTTCTTACCTGTAAGGTACTTTCTAAGCCCTGATTCTAAGCCCACATTCATTTTTTATTACTCTCTGTATTGCAGTGCTGCTGTGATCATTATTTCTTGTTGGGTGAATACGAGTTTTGGAGGCAGACACCTGAATTGAGCCCCAAGTCTCTCACTTATTGGTTATATAATCTTGGGCAGGTTACCTTATTCATTCATTCATTCATTCATTCATTCATTCAGTATTTATTGAATGTCTGTGTGTGCCAGGCACTATTCTAAGCAGTGGAGATACGACTGTGGATAAGTAAATATGTTGTAACATGCTTACGTTCTAGTCAAGGAAGACAAATAACTGAAATTAATGAACACAACTATGTAGTGTATCAGTGATAATCACTGACAGAAAATAAACTGAGTCTCAGTATCCTCATTATAAAGTGAAGAAAACTACCATCTCACAGGATGGTTGTCAGGTTAGATGAGTGAACACCCATGAAGGCCTGGGGATAGAAGAGGGTGGATGAGGCAGTCAGGCTACCCAAAGGAAGCTTGGTGACAGTCTAGTAAATGAGAGATTTCTTCCCAGAGCCTTGTGACCTTATAGAGTACAGCAAGTGTTATTGTTATCTGATTATCAGATTGCCTAAAATAATCTGTGTGTGTAATTTATCCCAAGCCATCCCTGTCTTCATTCAGTAGGTGCCATTCCTATTAATGAATAATATGTGAATGAAACTATAAAAAATCGAATTCTGTTTTCCTCTTGACACACAGAATTTGGAAGATGCCACTACCATAGTAGTCTTTCCCCCTTACTACTTCTGTTAGTGGCTTGCTTATTCATTCATTCATTCATTTAAGATTTTGTTTATTTATTTGACAGAGATCACAAGTAGGCAGAGAGGCAGGCAGAGAGAGAGGGGGAAGCAGGCTCCCTGCTGGGCAGAGAGCCTGACGCAGAGCTCGATCCCAGGACCCTGAGATCATGACCTGAGCCAAAGACAGAGGCTTAACCCATTGAGCCACCCAGGCACCCCTATTATTTTTTTTTAAAGTAATCTCTACCCCCAACGTTGGACTTGAAGTCACCATGAAGTATCGCACACTCTCCACCGACTGAGCCAACCAGGTGCCCTTGTGATTATTTTAAGTATTTATAAGGTCTTAATGTTATTGGGTGGCAATATTTGCGATTATGAGAACTAACAGGTTTGAACTTAGCCAGTCATCAGGTCTTTTCTCTTGTGGAATTTCTGTGAAAGATGAACACAGGCAGTCTGTGTCCCACCGCCTGTCACTTCTAATTCTCCCATGCTTTGATTTTCTGTACCTTGACTTCAGTGTTGATTTTGGAAGAAGAGAAGATGTTCCTAAAAATTTTGCACTTGATTTCTGAACCATCGTGTTGCAACGATATGGTTTTAGATTTTGATTGCTTTTCTCTTCATTTTTAAAAAAAGTCTTTTCTCCTGCCAAAATCCATGCTAGCATTTGACTCTGCTGCATCCCCAGCCCTCACCCCAATTTGCCCTTAATGTATTAGCTCCTAATCTGTAAGGTGTTTCATCATTTTTTTCCAACTTGATTATCTTTACTGGCTTATCCTATCTGCTTTCGTATCTTTATTTTTGGCTTCACCTTTTCGTGTTATGTAAAAGCCAGCTGAATGACCTTTTACCTTTTCGTCTTTTCCAACTTGTTCTCAAGCAAATATTCTAAATTTTGCACTGTTGGACCACCTTCATTAGCTAATAGGACTCAGACCCCCAGGTACTAAGCAAATTGGGTATTATATTAAAACAGTCTTTTTTCCCTCAAAAGAGATTCTTTTTGAATTAAAAAAAATCCTGTGCTTATATACTAGCCTAGTAAAACCGTAGAAAATTATGGAAGATTAATCTGAGAGCAGTTCTTTTTGAGTGGCAGAGTCTATTGAAATCGGGACTGCAAGTTGAGAAAAGCACTGAGCATTAAGGGAACACTCATTCATGTTTGGTTGATTTATTCCCTCTGCAGACGGATAGTGGTAGTAGGAGGTGTAATTCACAGCACCAGCTCTTAGCTGGGGGCCCCGCATGAGTGGTGGTGGGAGTCTGGTATGTCTGTGGAGTGTAATGATGCCTGTGTTCCAGCACTCAATTTTTCTACCCCTTTGCTTCAACACTAAAGTGCTTTTTAAAAATGTGAATAAAAGAGGTCTGTATATAAAAATTATTGTATGAGATAATTTTAACAGAGTTTTCAGTGTGATCAAAATATTATTTTTTTAAATGGTCCTAATTTTCTACATTCATATTTTTAAATCTTCAGTTATCATTTGAGTACGAAAGTCTTCATGGGTTTTTTGTTTGTTTGTTTCCTGTTGGTATGGTTTAATTCTAAGGTGGCCAGCCAGCTTACAATGTTGCTGCAGACTTGATCAGTTATGACATTATTTTATACTTCGTTTTTATTTCAATCACGTATCATCAAACTACTGGTGTTAATAATCATTTCTGAAAGCTCCTGGCTTGGTTTCCACGCCCTGCTCAACAACTCCTATGCCTCACCCCCATTCTACTTTTCTCTTCTCTCTTACTTCCTTTTTTTTTTCCCAACACCTGTCTCCTGCCACATGCCCATCAAACCTAATTGCAGCTTTCGGAGGGCTTTGGTAAGACAGTTCCGTGGACCTTATGTCCCTCAGGGATTTAATTCGGGTGGGATGTGCATGTGGCCCTCAAGCCATATCAGTGACTGCCACAGCTCCCAGATTCTAAGGGCTGGTCACCCCAGGCCCTAAAGTTGTTTCAAGTCTAGGGCAGTTTAGTCTCAGGATGGATATATCAGGAATAATACAATTTGGGTCATTTTGTCAATGGAAATTAACTTCCAGTTCTTCTGCTAATTTTGTATAAAAATCTGTGACATGCAGACTATTTTTAGTCTCCCTCAAATTATAGTGCTTTAAAACAATTTTCATGAGTGTTAATTTTTTTCTTTTACAACTGAGTAATATTACTGTCATTGATTTACTAATTATATATTTTTTTAATAGCACTTCTTTGATATCGTTTAAACACTGGCCTTGTGTCTAACTCTTAGAGAAATTAAAGGTGAAATATGAGAACCCAACATAGGACTCTGGGGTTCATAAATGTGGGTTAAATTTTTTTCTTGAAATGAGAAACACAACTATAATATAGTAAGTCATCTGCCTTCTTAAAATTCTGTTATTCTTAAAATACAGTACTTTTTTTCTCCAGACTTAAAAAGAGATCTGTGCTCTCATGCATTTTAGGAAATAAATCACCCTTAATCTAAAAATCTGTTGATTAACGCTTATTATCATATAGGGGTATTTGCTTCCTATCTTGTTCCTTTTCATTTCTTAAACAAATATTTTAAACTTACAGAAAAATACAAAGACACTTTGTATATGGAACACCTATATAATGATATCCAGATTTAAAACGTTAATGTTTGCCATATTTTTTTCTAGTTTTTGTCCTTGGCCTTGTTTATATGCATATATATGTGCATATATTGAAACATAATTGAGATATTATGTATACAGTTTTATATTCTATCTTCATTTAACATTTTAAGTATTCCTCCATGTCATTAAAAAAGTTTTAATGGTTTCTTGCAACACTAAATTTGTTCTAGTATATGGACAGATTTTTTTGTTTTTAAATGGTGATGATTCTATTCCTACTTAATTAATTTTACATTATGCTTCCAGTTCTTTTGACTTTATATATCACATACTTTACATGACTCAAAACACTATTTTTCCCAAAAAAAACTGCAGGTTGCAACTCATTAGTACAAAATCAATTTAGCAGGTTGTAGTCAGCATTCAAAAAAAATTAGAAAAGATCAGAGTATTTCTAATGCTTCTTTGGCAAAAACTGTGCACATTGCAGGCGATCCTGACGTCTCAGTTTTCTGTATAGAAATCTTAAAAAAATGTGTCTAGGAGTCGCAGTCACTGTCCTAAAGCGCTATTAGGAATCTTATCGATCAACCCACCTCATGTATGTTAGTTTTGACATTTATCTTTGGTGCTTACATTGTTTGGATTGGCTTATTGGAATTGGATATATTTAAAGTGGCGTAATAGAATAGTAAAGCTCTGTAGCTGTAGGTGTTAGCATCTGAGGGAGTTCTTATTGTGGGGGTCTGAGTGGTACTGATTCTTTTGCCCTTAGTTTTATTTCGAGGCACTTTGAGCTGACTCAAAGGTGATGGTCCCTTCTTTGTACGTGGTGAAACTCTTTCCTTAATATTTGACTATAAATGTACCAGAGGATTGTGATTTGGATCATACCATAAGTTAGAATTCTGAACTCTTGAGCATACATCTCAAAAGTTTTCTCTCGTGCCCCAGTTCTGCCATCCTACCTCAACTCTCCATCTGGAACTAATCTCTACCTTCTGTTCAAAGTGAGGACAGCCTTCTCTCACGGGCACTGATGCAGCAGTGAATTCATTCACTTCTCCTAAATGAGGAAACAAAACACATAAACACTCCAGTATATTGACTTCTCTCTATTTAAAACTTAAGGAGTCAATCCTTTAATGTGGTATAATTCTCATATATGGTAACTTTCCAGTGTAGTATTAAAATCTCAGCCTGTTTTTTAGAGTATGTTGGGGCTTTTCTCCTGTGTGGCTGTCGCTTTTAAAGAATATACTCTGATTTAGGAAGAGGGACTCAAGGGCGCCTGGGTGGCTCAGTGGGTTAAGCCGCTGCCTTCGGCTCATGTCATGATCCCAGGGTCCTGGGATCGAGTCCCACATCGGGCTCGCTGCTCAGCAGGGAGCCTGCTTCCCTTCCTCTCTCTCTGCCTGCCTCTCTGCCTACTTGTGATCTCTCTCTGTCAAATAAATAAATAAAATCTTTAAAAAAAAAAAAAAGGAAGAGGGACTCAAGACACAGAGCTGACTGGCTCAATGTGGCAAATGGAGAACAGAAGAGATGAGGAAAGTCGGGAATAGTAGTGGGGCTGTTTGGGTGGGATGTGTGAGATGGAGAATCTGCTGTTCTACTTCTTGAACCTATTTATTCTCTCATCTTGTGTTTTTTGTTGTTGGTTTTGTTTTTTGTTTTTTGTTTTTTGTTTTTGAGACCTGCTCTATGTCAGTTACTCTGCTAGGTGCAGGGCATCCAAAGATGGCAAGCCTGAATACCTTCAAGGTTTTCACAGGCCTGTGAGGTATATAGTACCTGTGAGCCAATAATTAAATAGCAAGGCCATATAAAGCCTGAGTGAATCTAGGCTTTCAGGTCCAAAATGGCCTCCGTCGTGCATGCTTGTTCACACTTCTTTCTGGGTATCTGCGAAGACCCCTTTTATTTGTTTGTGGACCCACTGTGTTCCTTCATGCTGGTTACTCATCCTTCCTCTGTCCCCTAAGTGAAGGAATTCTCCAAGATTCCTTTTCCCCTCTCATCCCTTCCCTTCCCTCTTTTCTCTTCTCAAAAACTCATCCATCAATTCCTACTAAATCAGCCATCACCTCTTCAAAGATGCTTCCCAAATCTGTAGCCACAGCATTTCCAGCTACCTGCTGGGCATCTCCATCTGGAAGTCTTTCTTGCATTCAAAGTTAACATGTCCAAAACTGAGCTCATTAATTCCCCATTAGCTCTCTTTTTTCTTCCAATCCCCATGAATGCTAGCATCATCATCTCCGGGAAACAGGTCTGAACCTCACATTCATCCCTTATCTTTCCTTCACTGCATGAGGGTCGCCCCTCACGCAGTCAGCTGGCCAGACTAGCCTGTTCCACTTCCGTGCTGCGGCCATCATTCAGCTCTTCTTTTCCATCGCTGCTGCCACTGCCCTAATTGAGGCCCTCATTATCTCCCACCTGGACTATTGGAAGAAGCTACTCCGAACTAATCTTCCCTGTCCTTTCCATCACACCCAATGCGCTACTGCCAGAGTAACAATATCAGGCCCAGAGTAACAGTTTTAGTCTTTAGCTCTGATCACATTACTCCCTTGCTGACAAACCATCCATGCCTTCAAATTGCCTGCAGACTGAAGTCCCACCTCTGAACCTGACTCCGGAAGCCCTTCATTCTTTAAGCTGTCTTTTTTCTGGGCTTGTTCGCCTTCACATATTGCCCGGTGGTTAGCCCCCACAGCTCCAGAACCTGCTCCTCATTCTAACACCTTCTTAGCATGCATAACTTGTCTTTTTTCTCCTCAGATACCACTCTTTCCATTCCATTAACCCCATTCCAGTCCTGCCTCCATTCTCTGCTCGGGGAAGTCTGACCAACTCTCAGGCTCCATCTGAATGCTACCTCTACTGTCAGGAGCACCTCTAGCGAGAAACAGTTTTCTTTCTTCTGTGTACTGATAGCTTTTTGTTACTCTACTACCTTTGGTATATGTTGCTTGTTATTATTCAGCTTAAACATATTTGAACCTATTATTATAATTTTTTATTTATATCACTTATTTCTTTGTATGCCTCTCATGTTTGGTACATATGTGTTGAAGAAATGGAATTTGAGAGGCTACATGGAAAGGTATCAGGGACGCCTGGGTGGCTTAGTCCATTAAGCGTCTGACTCTTGACTTTGGCCCAGGTCATGATCTCTGGGCGGTGAGATCAATCCCTGCATCGGGCTCTGTGCTGGGCAGGGAGGCTGCTTAAGATTGTCTCTCTCTCTCCCCCTCTCTCAGTCTCCCTCTCCCTCTCAAAAAAGAGGTGGGGGGGCATACCTATGATTTGAGGATTTGAAATACAGAACTGAAAGGAAGGTAGTAGCTGTGGAAAGATATGATGATGCATGCAGTTAGCCATAAAACCATAATGTGAGAAGGATATAGAGCTGGGTTGCACAGCGTTTCACCTATTCAATCCTTACGTCCATCACGAAATGGTATAGCTATTAAAATATTAGTGTGTGTTCGCTCTTTATGTCTGTTGTAGATCTAGAGCAGAATTTTAGAGGGGGCCAAGTTCCTTCCTACCATGCTCCCAAATTCAGCTACAGATTTTTCAGGATGATATTATTTGAAATTAGTGCTCTATCCATATTGGTTAATTTTCCAGGACTACATAGTATCCACCATCGATTTAAATTGAATTGCAATATTACTTTAGATTTGGTACCTCTCTCACTTGTCCACCCCCATATTTCTACCTCCGTATTTCTCATTGACTACTGTAAAAGCCTCCTAACTCAGCTCCTCATACCCACTTTGTTTTTCCTCCTTCCTCTCCACCCAAGTCATTTTTCCACTGATGATAAGATTTTTTTGTTTTTTTTGTTTTTTGTTTTTTGTTTTTAAATATCTGATTATGTCACCTGCTGCTTAATAAAAACTACAATGGCTTCTTACCACTCTTTGGGTAAAGAGCAAAAGTCTTCACGTGGCCTGCTTAACCTGTGTGGTCTAGTACCATCTGTCTCCAGCTTCATTTCATACAGTGCTCTCAGCCTCACTTATGCCTGGTCTTGCATTGCAGATATACTCCTCGTGTCTGTTCCCATCCCGCTGACCCCTCTTACATCTCTTCTTCCTTTGGGTATCAGCTTAGCCATCACCTCCTCACGGAAGCTTCTGACTTTCCTCGCTAGGTCAGTTCCCCTTTTTTAAACCCTCCCAGTATCATCTTTTTCCTTTGTGGCATTTACTGCCATTGTAATTTTGCATTTCTCTGTGATTCTTCCATTATTTCTGGTCTTTTCCACTAGCCTGCAAGTTCCACAAGCTCCATGCCTAGTTTTGATCACCATTGTGTCTGTGCCTCGCACAGTGCCTAATTTATGGACGGTGTCCAGTCTGAATTAGTTGAATGAATGAATGATGAGGTTTTAGTTCACATGAGCTAAAAGGAACACAATTCTGTAGAACTTCAGTAAATAAGATTTCAAGGTATTAATATTGCTTTCATTCATGACATTCTAATTTTGATGACAATAAAGGATTCTTTCAATTTGGGGGCCTATTATACATACTGTAGAGTATTGGATAATTAAATAAGTGAGGTGAGATCATGAAGAATCCCAGAGGAAGAAGAAACTTCAAATGTCAAACAGTCCAGGCGTGTATGTCAGGGGCTGTGCAGTTTCCCAAATGTCTCTGTTAACGGGACTCAGCATCACCAGAGGCTGCTTTGTTTTTTGTTTTTTGTTTTTAATTTCTTCATGTTGAATCAATATTGGCCTGCTCTGTTTTCATATTTTCTATCCAGTTGTGTCAGTTTCTATAGTAGTTCTGTCTCCTACCCAGATGGAGCCCTTTCAGACGAATAGACCCCTCTCATGCCTTTCGCCAGCTTTCATTCTCCCAACTCTTCCCCTCACATGCTGAGCTCCTGCCATGTTGGTTCTGGAAATAGCTATGCCCCCATCTTTCCTCCAAACCTTCACCCATACTTTTTCTTCTTTGGAACACCTTTTTTTTTTTAAGCCCCTTCACTTCCCCTTTCAGCTTTAGCTCCCCTGGCTACTGCCTCCTCATCCTTAAGTCTTGGGGAAATCTCCTTCACCCCTCTCCACCCCCATTTATGTTAGTGGCCCCTTCTCTGTGCTTCCACAGCCCTTGTTCATCCCATAAAGTAGCTCATGCCTCATTTTACTGGGATTTTTAATCCAGACTCTATTTATCCATCGGAAGGGAGACCACAGCTCGCCAGCGCTCACCATCAGGCCCTCCTCCACTGTTGTTTACACCATGCCTAACATGCTGTAAGCGTTCACTGCCTCTTTGCCTGGATAAATTTGAGAATACCAACCTAACTATTCCCTAGCTAGCATCCAGAGCTTTTTCTACAGGCATGCATGTGGCACTAGAGGAATTCACCGTCTTCTAGCCATGCTCTGGCTCATTGGTGTCCCTCCTGTAGAGAGGCACTGAGAGGAACTCATGCTGTTTCAGGCAGAGTACAGCCTGATCTAGATGAGAACTAGTATCTCTGTATTATAGAATCCCAAGGGTTTTTTTATGCTCAGAAGCAAAAGTTCTTATTCTCGTTTGGTTGTGAGCTAATTTTTGAGCTGCAGACATTATCAGTTTATCTTGGTGCTTTTTTTTTTTTAAGGGTGTTAATGAAGTAAATTTCAAGAAGTGGTGTTTGGAAGCAGTTTTTTAATTTACTTAAGCTGTTAAGCTCTTCTCCGGGTCGTTAACTACTGTCAGAAGGTGGGCTTTTCTGACTCTTCCCTTGGTTTCTGTCAGCCGGTCCACTACAGTTTCTCTTCCTGACCTTTTCAGAATGCTTTCTCAAAGTGGCAAATGTTTCACTGATGCATGATGAAGTTTGCAAGGGGTGGGGGGGGGAAGAATTCCTCCACTTTTGTTATTTTGGGAGGTAGGAGAGGAGATTTATAGGCGATTATGTATGCCTGTGGAGTGGGCTAGACTTTGAGAGACAGGAATAGAAATGGATTAGAAGAAAGAAAAAATATGAGTTGAGAAAAAAAATAGGTGGCAAAAAAGTAATAAGGACAGCGAATGTAATTTTCTGATTATGTGATCACCTACCACATGCTTCCACGGTATTAGATACTTTCTTCTTGTTGCTTCTTCCATAAAATGATGATGGAAAGTAGACATCGTCAGCCTCATTTTATAGTGGAGGTAACAGTCTCCGAGTCCTACAGCTAGTGAATGGGAGAAGGAGGTTTTTTTTTTTTTAAACCTGTTTCTAAAGCTACAGTCTTCTCATTATTAGCAAATAATTTTGTACATGAGATGAAGCAGATTGGAGAGTCATGAGAGCATAGTGGTTAAGAGTAGATTCTAGGGCATCTGCGTGGCTCAGTTGGTTGAGTGACTGCCTTCGGCTCAGGTCATGATCCCGGAGTCCCAGGATCCAGTCCCGCATCCGGCTCCCTGCTCGGTGGAGAGTCTGCTTCTCCCTCTGACCTTCCCCCTCTCGTTCTCAATCTCTCTATCATTCTCTCCCTCTCAAATAAACAAAATCTCAAAAAAAAATTTTTTTCTAAAAAAAGTGTATATAGATTCTAGAGTCAGTTGGTCTAGACTCAGATCTTGGCTTTGTCAAGGCTCTGCTGCCTACCCGCTGTGAGCAAGTTGCTTAACTTCTTCGAGTGCTTCATTCTTCCTCATTCATCTGCAAAATTGGGGTAATTGTGGTACTTTCCTCTTGGAGTTTTTGTGAATTAATTTAGTTAATATATAGTAAACCCTTAGAATAGTTCCTGGCATATATGAAGCACTATATGAGTATTTGTTGCCCTTCTTCTTCTTCATCCTCCTCTCCTCCCTCTCCCCACCGCCCTTTCTTTCTTCTTTTCTCTTTCTTCTTTCTTCTTCGTTTGTGTGTGTGTCTCCTATGGAAGGTCCCATCTCTGAGAACTTTGAGGCAGGCATCAAAACTGTTACCAGAGCTCTTTTATTAGCATGATGTAGCCAGACTTTTCTCCAGTTTCTCACCCTCTTGGAGGTCTTATTGTGTTATTATATCCCTCATCCCTCCCCAGGTTCAACCCCCAAAACACAAGCACCCACATACAGCCTCACCTTCCTCTTTTCCCTTTCTTCAGTTAAGAGCCAATTCAGACCTTCTCCTTAATACTATTATCTAAAAAGGGAAGAATAAAGATTCACCTTGGGCAGTGCATTAATAAGGATCTAGCAGCCTAAGTTAAAATTTGTAATTCAAAGCAGAAAACTTAGGAAGTGTTCCTGCTCCCACTTTACATTTACTTATTATAAAATAGGGTGCTTCCCAGCCTCCCTGCTGTTTGGGTCTACAGGATTTAAGTGGAGAGCTACATGACAATGAGAAGCTTTGGATATTTCTGATATTTCTGATGATTATTTGTTTCTGTTGTGATATAACTTAATTACTATAAATTAGCTGCTTTTTCCTAAGAAATTAGAACTTCCTTTTAAAAATTACTAACTCCTCAAACTTGCTGACGATCACTTACTAGATTGAGGGGAAAGTATAATTAGCAAAAGAGCTATATCTGTTCCTTTGCAGAAAGCTTGAAGATCTGCCTTATTTTGAAACCAGGAAGGTTTTTAAAATTTCTGTTTGGAGGCATGAGGGGCAAAGATTTTTCTTAAGTAATGAACTAACTCATTAATTTTGGCTATGTTAACTTAATTAATTTAAATTAATTCTTTGTTCAACACTTACCAAAGAGGGCTTAATAATTTAATGAAGTATAATACAATTTTAATACTTTTTCCCACAACACTCAAGAACTATATTCATGTGTTATTTATGTACGTATGCATAGTATCTATTTGATTAGTGCTCATGAGCATTGTTCTAAATATTAATTTATTATAATATATTGCCCATAGTTTCCTTCTTTCTTCTTTCTCTCTCTCTCTCTCTCTTTCTTTCTTTCTCTCTTTCTTCCTTCCTTTCTGTGTTGCCATTTAGTTCTTATATGACAACCATTTACAATATTTGAGGAAAAAAAAAACCAATGTATTCCTGGCCTTAGTTATAGTAGAAATTATGAAAATTCAATACTCATCGCAAAAATAAAATGACATGCTAAGTTAAAGCCATATTGTTGTCTAGAATGATAATGCTTTCCATAAATAATAGGAAATGGCAAGACTTGCTGATGGCATACATTTCCATTTTACTTATCAAATAAATTTTTAAGTCATTTGGATGTGTCACTATAATTCTCTGATCATCTTCTCTACCTGTGAAGACGGAAATCATTTTTACCACTCTCCCAAATAATATCACTTCACCCAAGCCATATAATTTGTATTTCAGTTGCTATTAGCTACGTAGAACAGTTTAAAACTATGGGTTGAGCAAACAGTTGAGATTGTGAGGTGGAGGGTCCAGACCATAGGAAAACCCAGAAAGAGGAAGGAGCCAGATCATTATAGCAATATAAGCCTCACAATCGGAGACTGTCACTTTTAATGCCAGCCACGGGTTTCGCTGGTCGTTTCCTGAACTCACTGCTTTCTGCTGTATTAGCTCTTTCTTCCCCTACTTCTATTTCTTTCCGCGGAGTCCCATTCTCTGATTTGGAAGTCTGGTGAATAGTAGCAACTTCCTCGCTTGATGTGGCTGATCCTGTAACAGTATATTAATCCTCTCCTTTTTTTGTTGGCAGGGGGCTCGTACACGATAGCCGGCATAACCTCCAGTTGCGGGGCTTGGTGGTGCTACTTATTTCTAAAGCAGCTGGGCCCAGCAGCACGAATGCTTCGTGTCAGAACTATGACATGGTCAGTGGGATCTATTCATGGTAAGAAGAACTTAGTCTTTTGACCTGACTTTCTAAATTGTGTTTCCTTTTACTGAACAGTGGTCAGTGGAGCTCACTGTTTAGTTCTTTGTCATTCTCTGATTCACGGATTAACATATTTTGTATGGTTAAAAATGTATTTTTATTGTTCTTTTTTTTTTTTAAGTTATTTATTTATTTAGCAATCTCTACACCCAGTGTGGGGCTCGAATTCATGACCCCAAGACCAAGAGTCACACACTCTTCCGACTCAGCCAACCAGGCACCCCCCTCTTTCTTAAATGTATTTTTTTTTAAGATTTTATTTATTTATCAGAGAGAGAGAGAGAGGGAGAGAGAGCGAGCACAGGCAGACAGAGTGGCAGGCAGAGGCAGAGGGAGAAGCAGGCTCCCTGCCAAGCAAGGAGCCCGATGTGGGACTTGATCCCAGGATGCTAGGATCATGACCTGAGCCGAAGACAGCTGCTTAACCAACTGAGCCACCCAGGCATTCCCTTAAATGTATTTTTATCGTTCTTAACAAGTCTAATAGACTTAGCAGCTCCATGCGTAACTGGTAAATTTCCCTATACATATGTGTTGAAAACTTTCATTTCTGTTCTAGCCATTTAAAATTTTCTATTCGTGACTACCCCTCCTTCACCATCATGGTATTTCTCTATAGAGACATAGTCCAGGAATTATGATTTTTAAACCTACTCAAAATGATACCTAACTATAAAATAATGTTGCAACTATCTTTTTAGGAGAATGAATGTACTTCAGTGCCATATTGTTTTATTATGCTTATTTTTATGGTGAAAAGGTTTTTAACTAAACTTGCTAGAATAAGAAATTTTTTCTCCTACACACTTAGACACGTGTGTGAGTATGAGTCATTTTTGCTTCACATAAAAACATACTTAAAATTTTCAGTTCTTGGGACGCCTTGGTGGCTCAGTTGGTTAAGCCGCTGCCTTCGGCTCAGGTCATGATCCCGGGCTCCTGGGATCGAGTCCTGCATCGGGCTCCTTGCTTGGCAGGGAGCCTGCTTCTCTCTCTGTCTCTGCCTGCCTCTCTGCCTGCTTGTGTGTACTCTCTCTCTCTCTCTGGCAAATAAATAAAAATAAAAATCTTTAAAAATTTTTCAGTTCTATTTTTTTAAAAATCATTGCATTAAAAAAATCACTGTGTATTTTTTAGTAACAGTGTATCAGTAGTAACTTTTTTTAATTTAGTATTTATTGCACTTGACATTGTGTTAAAAGCCTCCCTAGAGCCTCTCTGTAGCCCCTGCAGGTAGACTTTGGCACGTGAAATTAAAACCACTCCAGAAACATGGGTGACAAGGAAATTTTCCTCACAAAAAGAAGCATTTCTGGGAAGTTTGACTTATGGGTACTGTATCTCATGGAGTTACTTTAAAAATTAACCCATACCTTAGTTTTGTTTTTTTTTCTACTAGTCCTATCCATACATTTTTTTTCTTAGATAATATTTAGAGAGGACTACTGCTTACCAGGTATGAAGCCAAATGATCTTCCTCATTAACAAGCAATCAGAATTATCACTGCTGGACCCCTCCTCCAGCCAGGATAATTTTGCAGACCTTTTACCATTTATCCATGCAAGTATCTTCACCAGAAGGGATACCTGGGATCGTTTTCAGTCCCTACTCACTGAGAAATAATTTATATTTGTTTAGTGTTTTATAGGTTACTGATCATTTTTATTAGTTATCTCATTTGATCGTTACCAAAATGCTATAGATAAGAGTTGTCATTATACTTATTTTATTCTTGAGCAAACTGAGATTCAAAAATCTTGAGATTTTTTTTCAAGGTGGCCCAACTGACAAATGAGACAAGTTGAGGATCCAACTATAGTTCTTTTCCTTCCAAATTTCATATGGTTTTTTTTTTTCTTGATTCCATTCTGCTTTTCTAGTCTGATTCAAAGAATTTATTTCACATATAGGCTAGGCTGTCCATTAAATTAGTATGCCAAAAAGGATCTTCTTCTTGTAAGCATGTCTTTGAAAAACGTCTGAATGGAAAGTAAATTGGCAAATCTTCTATACATCTACATCCTTCCCCCAGCCTGTCTGAATTAGAGCTCAAAACTTTACCTTAGGAGTTTTGTAGAGAGCCCTTGATTGAGTTTAGTTGAATTAACCACAGAAAATACATAGAGATCTGTAATGAATACCAATAATCTTGTTAATCCCTGGAAAGCAAATGGACTCCATAGTACCTTGTATCCCATGTATCTTTGTTTCCTTTAGGAACTCTGTTGATTTTCAGTCTGCCACTTTGACCCTATTGGTTGGACCTCTGCTTTTGCAATTGGGTGACTGTACATATCTTTAATGAAGACCAGCTATGTTTTATTATCTCTCATCCTAAAATAAAAATAACCCTTGGAAAGTACTATTTGATGCATATGTGTTCCCTAAATATTTGCACAAATGAATTATCCCCATTTTGCAGTAAAAGAAGCTAAGACTGAGGTTGAGAACTATCTAAAATCTTCTAGTTGGAAAGTGATAGAGTTGGTATGTAAATCCTACTTTTACTCTAAAGTGCGCCCCCTTTCTCCTAGGCCGGTGGTGATATCTGTATGTGGACAGGGCACTGTAATGTGATCTTGTGTTTTGAATTTCGCATCTAGCCACTAAGAAACAGTTGCATCTCCTTCTGATCCTTTGGAGGAATATAACACATGTGACAGATGATTATAGTAACATGAACAATTATAAAAAAAACTTTACAAAAGAATAGGTGGTACATTATGAATATAAAAACTTTATAAATAATATAAATGGGTTTTATAGAATCCATAAATATGTTTACCAAATAATCCTGGTGTGTTGTTCCAAGCTATTTTCTATAATCAAACTTAATCTAGTAAGTCGTTGGTGATGCTTGGGTGTTTTACACACTTGTTAATGTGAAAATGTAATTTGGCACAGTACTATGAGAAACCATTAATTTGTTTCTCTACCCCTGAAGTCATTTGTTTGGCTCTTGGTTCCTTAATTGTTCAAGTGTAACTTTCGCTGGAGTCTTGTATCTATAATGACACAGTGAATTATTTAACATTTGAGGGAAGTACTGACTTGGGAGCTTTTTAATTCACCTCCAGACTTCTGGGATTTACATTGTTTGTGTTTTTCTCTCATAAACTTGACTTTGAGGTCAGATCATGGGACCTGAGTAAATTACCTAAGGGACCAAAAGTGAGTTAGGTGACCTCTTTTGTTTGGCCTAAGGATATAAGTGATGGATATAACCTGTGGATATGCTTAGGAAATGTAGCATTTAATGGCCAAGAGAGGCAGAAGTGAGGCTAAAATGTAATAATTACATTTTGAAAAACAGCTACGAGAGCTACATTTATAAAACTGCACTATAAACATCTACCATAGCCTTTTGCCAACAAGGCTGTGGACTTCAGTTTTATTCCTCCAATCCTGGCTTTCAAAAAATTGATTGCAAAAGTGATCAATCAAAAAAGTAATACTGTAATGTTGTATAGTGACAGATGGTGACTATACTGATTGTGGTGAGCACTGAGTAATGTATGCAATTGTCACATCACTGTTGCACCCCTGAAACTAATACAACATTATATGTCAGCTATATTTCAATAATAAAAAAATTAATCTTTAAGAGTATTACTAAATTGCCAGGTATCATAGCCACTCCTAAGAAGATAAATTTATAACTTCCTACTATCTTAAGGATAGAATATTTTTATTTTATGTACAAGAAAGTCATTACAATATATAAAATATGATATTACAAAGTATAGATGTCTCTAATGTAATTATTAAGTTTAAAGAAACTTAGGTGAATTTTCCTTACGAATACTTCAGCTTTCTCGGTTGTTTTAGCAAGAATTGATTCAGTTATTTCTTGTCTAACTAACTGTTGTAAACAGACCACATGTTTTCATTCTACCTTCATTGCCTGAAATTTCCCAACATCTTTTATTAACTCTGGTAGAAGAGATTGAAACAAGAACCTTTGCACGGCCGAACCTCCATAGAGCATAAACGTAGTATGCCAAACAAAATACACATTTGGAATCACACATTTTACAGTAGTAGTTTAACATGGACTGTGTCTCACAGTGACTGTACCTTATTATGTCCTTTGACACTTTCAGTTCAGGACGTGAGCTGTAAAGCCAACTCTAAAGTACTCCTCATGGAACATGAAAAAGTCTCAACTTCTCAACATAGTTATCATGTAAAGTGAGATGTAAAGTTACATTTCAAAGGAAAAAAGTATTAGTGGAATATCATTGAAAAATCCAAAAAAATAACACACACAGTACTGCAGAAGATCTACTAAATTTTTGCATCTTTTGATTTTATCTTTTTTTAAAGATTTATTTGAGAGAGAGAGAGTGCGGGGGAGGGGCAGAGGGAGAGGGAAAGAGAATCCTCAAGCCGACTCCCTGCTGAGCACAGAGCCTGCCTGCCTTGTGGCCCCTCAGCCAGGACTCAGGTCATGACCTCAGCCGGAATCACAGAGCCAGCTGCCTAACCGTCTGAGCCACCCAGGCGCCCCTAAATTTTTAAAAATCCCATTAAAAGTTTATTTGCTTTATATTTTGACCTATTCCTTCTTTCAGTGCCTTTTATTTGCTCACCTCTGTTATCCACAGCTCCCATTCTAGCGTCTCTATGGCTTGATGTTTTACTGGTTTTAGACTCCTCTGAGTTTATGTTGTCCTCAATTCCCATTTCCATAGGGAGGAGAATGACCTGCTGTTGGGGAACCAGTGTAGTGACAGTATTGCTTCTGGGTGACAGGTGAGCTGATGAGTAAAAAAATAAAATTATGGACCGATCATTTTCTGTATTTATTTGTAATACTGATAACAGAAAACTGTGTACTTTGTGTGCTGTGAAACATAGTTCAGATGATCTATTTTCTCCATGTTACCCCAGCACTCAGTATATTCCTAACACATAGATGGCAGTCAGTGACTCTAAGATCATGGCTAATTAATAATAATAATAATTTTAAATTATTATTTTTTAAATTTTTATTATCATTTAATCTTCAAGCAAGGAAGACCTCCCTAAAAGGTTCCAGAACCCTGAAACTATAAACAAAAAATACATTTGACTGCACATAAGTGGAAAAAATTACTGTAAAGTCAAAAGAAAATGCCAGAGTTACAAAAATATTTAAAACATACAAGCCAAAGGACCAATTTTTAATGAACAAATCAGTTGAAGGTCTTATAAATCCAGAAGAAGATAATGCAACACAAACATGAACTAAAGAAATGAACAGGCTGTTCAGTGAAAAAGAATCTTAGATGATTAGTAAACAACAGGTGGAAAAGTCTGGAATTCATCATAATGGACAAATTAAAACACAATCACTGTTTTCCTTTGTCAGATTGGCAAAGATTAAAAAGTTTGATACCCAGTATTTGTGAGTGTGTAAGAAGTAAGCACTTGAATGCTTTGTTAGTAGGGACATTAATTGATAGAGTTACTTAGAAAATAATTTGGTAACTAACAGTTATAAAACAGACCAAATATTTTCATTCTACCTTTGTTGCCTGAAATTTCCCAACACCTCTTATTTAACTGATAAAAGAGATTGGAAGAAGTTTGCCAAGCACATTTTCTTTTCTTCCTGAGTATTCAGCTAGACTACATTGCCTAGCTTTGGGGTAGCTATAGCATTTTCAACTATAAATTATACTCTAATTCAACCACCCTTTGATTTAGCAAAATTGCTGATGTGTAAACACAAATGCTCAAAGATGTATGTATAAGAATGCTTTTTGTAGCATTGTTTGCAAGAACAACAGCAACCCCAAAAAAGGGAAATAAAGCATCCACCAAGAGAGCCCATGTTGTTACTGATGCAAGGGAGTATCAGATGGAGGTTTAAAAACATTAAGGAGGTCTGTTTGCCTGATCTGGAAAGATCTCGAAGAATCAAGAAAAAAAAATCAAGATGCAGAAACGTATTACAGTTTGATCCCACTGGGGCTTGAATGGGTGAACGGTGGATTTTTCTACACATGGAAAATGCTTTAAAAGAGACACAAAGAGTTAATTGTGGTCACCTCTGGGGATGGGCAACTGGTTGGGGGAAATGGGATGAGAGAGACTTCATTCATTTTATGTCCTCAGTGGTCTGAGTTATTTTTAACTGTATGTTTGTTTTACTTAAGCACTTCATAATGCACTTTTACCAAAAAACTGGTGGTTAGGGCGCCTGGGTGGCTCAGTGGGTTAAGCCGCTGCCTTCGGCTCAGGTCATGATCTCGGGGTCCTGGGATCGAGTCCCGCATCAGGCTCTCTGCTCAGCGGGGAGCCTGCTTCCCTCTCTCTCTCTCTCTCTGCCTGCCTCTCCGTCTACTTGTGATCTCTCTCTGTCAAATAAGTAAATAAAATCTTTAAAAAAACAAAACAAAACTGGTGGTTAGTTTAGTCCTGCTGTTAGAATGAGGGCTTTAGAGTCCCTGGGCTGACCTGAACTTTTTCTTTTCCCCTTTTTGACAAGATCAGGTAGACTATTAAAATGCATAAAGTATAGATTTTTTTTTTTTTAACAAAGAGAGCAGGAGTGAAGCAAAATGATTTACTTTCTTAGGTTTACTCTCCTTGTTAAAATGGACACCATCGGGGCACCTGGGTGGCTCAGTTGGTTAAGTGTCTGACTCTTGGTTTGACTCAGATCATGATTTCACAGTTACGGGATTGTGTCCTGCACTGGGCTCTGCACTCAGTATGGAGTCTGCTTCAGATTCTCTCTCCCTCTTCTTCCTACTCACTCTCTCTCAAATAAATACATAAAATCTTAAAATGGACACCGTCAACTTCTTGGAAATTGTGCTAGTTCTTTTTTTTTTAACTCAGTGTATTATTCAGTTGATTAAGGTTAAATTAATCATTATATCCTAAGGTCATTGTTGGGCTTTTAGAACTAATCACCAAAAAAAGCATAAACATAACTATAAGTTAAATCTAGAAAACATCTTAATAAAATGACTCGTGTTAACAGTGATTTCTCCTCTAAGAGGAAGTTTGTCAGACTTGGGATGCTGTCACAGAAGTGATGGTAGAATATTTGGAAGCCCAAATGAAATCTTAATTTAAGGAGAACGGTGGAAAATTTTAAAAATGGTAAAAGAAGTGAGTTTTGTTGTTGATAAATCTTTAAATTTAGGGAATAAGTCTTGGTCTCAGCTGAAAATATTTTAGTTTATAATTATCTTTTTAGTGTGGCATGAGTTAATTTCTGATGACGTCTAGTCATGGTAACAGTAGACTATCCATCTTCACCTTCATACCTCACATTAGAATTTGTCTGGTACTTAAAACTGCCTAACAAAATTAGGAAACCATATATACCTTAGAGATTGACCAAATCAAAAAATACCTTTGAAATGAGGATTGGGGCATCTGGGTAGCTCAGATGGTTCAGCATCCAATTTGTGATTTCAGCTCAGGTCATGATTTCAAGGGGCCTGAGGTTGACCTCCACCTCTGGATCCTCTCCAGAGGAGTCTGCTTGAGATTCTCTCCCTCTGGCCCTTCCTTCATGCATGCCCACTCTTTCTCTCTCTCTCTCTCTCTCTCTCAAATAAATAAATAAATTTTGAGGGGGAAAAAAAAAGAAATGAGGCTTAAGTAAGAACACGTTGATTATATTCATTTTGGGCTCTCAGTTACATTGATGTGAAATAATTAATATTGAAATGTATAGCAGGAAACATAGTTAAGTTTGTTGTTTTTTTTAAGAAGACATATGTAAATGCTAGAAAAGAGTCTGGGAGAAACCTCACCCACCTGATGATGACAGTGGTTGGAAGAAGTATGAAGGGAGGAGGTTTGGGAACAGCTATAGAGAAATCATCAAAGGGGGCTTTATTTGGAACATTTAATTTTTTTTGTAAAGAAAATCTATTCCTATTATTTTGTATGATTAAAATTAACTTGAAAATTAAAAGAAAGTTCTATTTCATACTTACAAAGCAATAAAAACCTACTTAAAAATGCATCTTTTTGTACTACAAGAACCTTAAAAATGAGAAGTGCTTATTGACAGTGATTTAAAATGGTTATGCTGAATAATTGAATTTAGAGTAGGCTTTTGAAGATAATTTCCTAAAGATATCTCAGTTCCCTTTCAGAGAGATTTCAAGAGATGAAAGCATGTGCACTTTGATTGCATATTCCTATTGATTGTATTCTGCTTACAACAATAAAAATAAACTCCAGATACAAATCTAGCAATATTACTAATTCATTACAACCAGTGCTTATTTTCTTCATTAACTTTTTATTGTTATTTTCAACTTACACAGTGTGCACAAATGCAGCAATTATATGTTGAAAAAGAAAGGGGAAGGCTCTTTATGTTCAGGATACTGTACATCACAAGTCATTACTTCACCAGAGCTGTTGGAGAAACACAAAATAAGAACAGCCTCTTACCAAACAAGTATAATTAACCACAAAAAGTAGGTGGGCTTAGCTACTAATCTACTCAGCTGAGAGTTCGCTTATTGTATATAAATATCTTGCTATAGATTAGCCTGCCTGAATACATCACAGCAAAAAACACACCACATAAATTGCTTTGGTGTTGGTGAAAAAGTTTAAATCTTTTCCTCAAAGAAGGGCTGTGTTGACTAGCAAGAAGCCATAGTCAAAGCCAATGTCCGGTGTCTAATTCTGCATTTTTTTAAATCTTTATTTTTAATTTTTTAAAAAATAATTATTTGTGGGGGGGGAACTAGCAGGGGGCAGTGCAGAGGGAGAGCTCTGGAGAAGCAGACTCACCCCACTCAGCAGGGAGCCTGATGTGAGGCTCGATCCCAGGACCCTGAGATCATGACATGAGCCAAAGGCAGGCACTTGACCGACTGAGCCACGTAGGCGCCCCTAATTCTGCATTTTAAACAGGGCTTAATTCTTGACACTTGTCATAACAAAATGTTAGCTTTGTGTGGTAGAAGATGTACAGTCAAAATGTTTAGTGACAGAGTTTGCTTAATAGTTTCATCCTTCCTGTTGATCCTTTGAACCCAGACCCAAGGCACCTCCCACTAGCAGACAGTGTGGTGTAATAGAGACATGGGTGTAAGGGCTAGAGATCTGGGTTCTTGTCACAAATGTGTAACTGATAGGCTATTTCGTGTAAGGCAGTCCCTTAATCGCTCTGTGTGATTACTTATCTATAAGATGTGATCATAATGGGCTTCAGGTCCAGGAGCTCAACCACAGGACACGTATTCAGCAAGATTCAAGTAGCGTGTGGTACAACACAACACATCCTGACTACCTCGTCTCTGCAAGGCACAGGGCTGAGTCTGCGAATATTAATAAGAAATAGTCTCCGGCCTCTAGTGACAAGGTAGAAAAATAATATGCATCTAGTAGCCATCTGACACTGAATGCAATTTCATTTCTAGAGCTCTGTTTCTGGAACTTAACTTTTAGAGCTATAACCATATTCACTCTTGGGTCCACAATCCTTCCATATTTAATTAAATTAAAGTTGCTTATTTAAAGACCGATAATCCTTAACATCTCTCGCATAAGTTGCTACTAGAGTACTGGCATCCACGGTGCCAAGGAACTCCCTTCTCCACTGTGCTGTTGGATTTTTTCACTCTTGGATTGTGTAGGTGGGTTGTAATAGAGGAAAAGAGCAGATCCTCAGGTTGGTTATCTCTAATCCTGGCATCCTTCCTCCTGAAGTTACTGGTATCTTGGGTCTTCATTTTCTTTTTCTTTTTTTTTTTAATATTTTATTTATTTATTTGACAGAGAGAGAGATCACAGGTAGGCAGAGAGGCAGGCAGAGAGAGAGAGAGAAAGGAAGGGAAGCAGGCTCCCTGCTGAGCAGAGAGCCCGATGCAGGCCTCGATCGCAGGACCCTGGGATCATGACCTGAGCCGAAGGCAGAGGCTTTAACCCACTGAGCCACCCAGGAGCCCCTTCATTTTCTTTTATTAAGATTCCCCCATTCCCTCCTTTGCTCAAGTTTTTAAGTTTGTAAGCAGAATATAATATCCTTAATTCTTCACTGGTGTCCCATTCCCTGCAGGATTAAATACAAATTCCTTAGCACAATAATTCCTAGCAGCTCTAGAATAGAAGTGGAGAAGGTAAAAGCATGATCATGGTTTTTCTTTGCCACCAAGAAAAGGATATGTGCAAAGGAATGCTTGACCTAATAAATTATTTAGGTGTGGGCTGCCTGGCTGGCTCAGTTAGAGGAGCATGTGACTGTTGGTCTTGGGGTTGTAAGTTCAAGTCCCACGGAGGATAGAGATTACTCAATAAATAAATAAACTCAAAAAATATCTTATTTAGGCTTGATGAGCAAGGAAGTGAAGCTGAGGGAGTCTAAAATTAGGGAGAAAACAGTGATCAAGGTCTGGAGGTCTTGATGACTCATATTCGGGGTTGGAGTAGTAATGCAGTGAGAGAGCTCAGAGGTTAGGTGGTTGTAGGAAAAAAGTAGGAGATTCACAGTGAACATTTTAGAAGGAGAACAGTCCTGAAAGGTAAGCTCCAGTTGTGCCTAAGAGTGAGGTTGATGGAATGTAGTAGAGATTGAATTGAGTAGATTGAGAAACTACGGGATGGGGAGTTCATGTGATTGAAGTCAACCAGGAGAACAACAAAACTGATCTGAGATACCAAAGACTAAGGAAAACAGAGTAACAGAGGAGAGGAGTGGCGGTGGAAAGTAGTTCGAAGGATCAGTGGGTTTCTCAAGATGGTGAAGAAATAATGAGAGTACTGGCCCCACCTCTCAGCTCCTCAGCCTGTGGTTTATAGGTAGTGAAGCATAACCACTCACAAAGATACAGGGCTTTCAGTACTCCAGGAAAAGCCATGTCTCTATTAAAGCCAGAACCTAGAGGGAATGTTCTATGAGTTTTTAGAACACTTAACACTGTTTTGTAATGACTAATTTATGTATATGTCTTCCCACTAGACATTACCTTCTAGAGGTAAGGGCCTGTGTTTTAGTCTAACCCAGCATGTCTCCAGTGAGCCTTCTGTTATATTTTGTATCTTTGAGACACTTCTTGTATGTCTTGGAATGATTTCTGTTCCTATATCATCCCTCTACTAGAGTTGTTCATTCATTCATTGGCTCATTCACTCATTGGCTAATTCATTCATTTAGTCAACAACCATTTATTGAACACCTGCTATGTGCAAGGCTGAGCATGATAAACACAGAAAAATAGTAATTATTACTATAGCTAACACCTTTTTAAAAAATATCTGGTACCAGTTCCATGTGCTAAAATGTTAATTTATTTAATCTTATGACATTAGTTAAGAAAAAATTGCTTTCTTGGGCACCAGGCTTATAGAAATTTAATAACTTGAACAAGTTTATAGTGTAAGTGAATGGCAGAATTGGGATTGAAACCTCATTTGAGGGGTGTCTGGGTGGCTTAGTCGTTAAGCATCTGCCTTCAACTCAGGTCATGATCCCAGGGTCCTGGGATCCAGCCCCACATCGGGCTCTGTGCTCAGCGGCGAGAAGCCTCCTTCTTCCTCTCCCTCTCCCCCTGCTTGTGTTTCCTCTCTTGCTGTCTCTCTCTCTGTCAAATAAATAAAATCTTTTAAAAAAGAAAAAAAGAAAAGAAAAAAAACCCATTTGATCATAGAACCCATGCTTTTTCCATTACTGTACCTGGCCTCTGGAGTAGGGTGCCCTAAATATACTTTCTTACTCATCTTGACATCCTCAGCACTAAACACAGATTTTTATGTTCCATGTTTGGTGGTGCAGAATTGTGTAGTTAGATGGAAACCAGGTTTTCGTTGGCTACCAAAGCCCTCGCATTATGGTAGGCACTCAGGGGCTCCACGAACTACGGTTGATATACTGAGACAAAATTTCCTTTGTTTTGAGATTGAGTATGGATCTCTCTCTACAATTTAAAAATAAAAACGTTTACATTTGCAAACTGTATCTCTTTAACTCCATATTTCCTTTCACAGATTTATTCTTTATCTATTGGGGAAAAACCGATAACTGTGTGTTTTCTCTGATATACGAACCACTTTCTAAGACAGACTTGTGCCCTAAGAAGATGTTCTGTCTAATGAGCATTTCCTATAGAGCAGGAACAAACTGTATTTCATTGGTCATTAATCTTGAAATACTCAGTGCTACAAATTTTGGTATTGAAAAAACCACTAAATTCATACTCATTGGAGTCACGGTTTCAGGGAAATACTTGGGTAATTATGCACCTACAAGATATGCTGCTGTCCATGGGTAATTTACATCCTGCAGAAATAGAGAGTGTCTATTCCTCTACCGTAATTACTTACATATTTATCACAAATAATGATGTAACAGATTTTTAGAGGCTGTGCATAAGAGAACCAACAAACTGAGACGCAAAACAAGTTTCCACCCCTTCTTTCCAAAGCTATAGTTAATCACTTGAACACTATCCAATATAGCAGAAAGCTGGCAGACTTTTCTTTGCAGCAGGCTATGTAAAAATGTTGATAATTTACAGCTTATCATGCCATGCAAACGACTGTGTTCTCAGTGTAGGAGAGTGAGAAAATACGGCTGTGAAATTACTGAACTCTCCTTTGTTAGTTGTTTACTGGCAACAGTGGAAGGAGTCTTTGCACTTAAAATGCATTTCTGTATTTAATTTTATAACATTCAGTTCAGGATTTTTTTTAAATGGGAACTTACTTTTTCTCTCTCTTTGTAGCTAGGCCAGAGCAGTTTTAATTTAACAAAAACAGTAAGCTGAAAAATCAGAATTGTGGGGGAATTTCAGTGGAATAGTAATAAATTATTAGGGTTTAGTTTAGTTTATGGTTTAAATGATGCAAAACCAGTTCTTTTTGACACCCCTGCAGTGTTTCATAGTCAGCTTGTTATTTTCATAGGTACCTTATGCAAAGTTTGTTTGGCTGGAAGTTATTTTCTTCAGGAATAATGAGGGGGTAGGCAAGGTAACCTGGACCTCTTTGTAATGTGTTGAACATAGCCACCTATGTTAGTTCTTTTCTTAACATTTTCTCATTTTACTGATTCCCCTCTTCAATTCAGAAAGCCCAAAAATCAGGTACCACATAGTCTTTTGTGGTTTATATTCTCTCTGTGCCTGGTGTGCTATTGCCAACTTATCCTCAGTAAATATGCCCCAAACCATGACCTCCAGTTTGGTGGGAAGGTAGCTCCTCTGTGAAGGACTAGCCAAGGTTCGCTTTTAGATGCTACCTACACTTGATAGGGGGCCTTGAGTGAAGGAAGTTCCTAAGAGAGCCAAGTAAAGACAGAAGAACTGTTATTTGAAAGTCCAGAGTCTGTTTCCTTCTAATTCTTCAACTCTAAATGGGTGTAGAGCTTTCTATGTAGTTTACACTTCCCTGAAGATAAAAAGAGAAGAAAAATTCGTATTTACATATTTAAAACATTCAAAACAGCTTGTTTAGTTTTTCTGTTCTCCTGTTTGTTTTAGAAACAGTTTAGAAGCTGGGGACTTTCTAGTTCTTATTAATCCCATACTCTTTTTTTTTTTTTTTTCCCGTAACACAAATAATCAGATATTGAGTATATTTAAATGGGAATTTTTATACCTCTGCAACTCGTATGTTTTTGAGAAATAATGGAGTATTATCTCAGAGAAAATAGGAATATCAAGGCATTATCATTTTTATTGTCATTGTCCTCTTGAAGCAACTTTTTAGTATAAAAACTTATATTTTACAGCCACACAGAAGAATTTGTTTTCTACTTCAAACCTTTTTTTTTTCTTTTTTAAGTCAAATATTACAACAACCTTCAAGTCATCTGTTTGTGGCAAAGTAAAAAATTGAGTATAATGATTAATTCTGCTTTCTTCTTTTTAGGTGGTGGGCGGGGGTGCGGGGAGGGGTACTAGACAGAGACCTGAAGTGTGCCTTGTGGGTTGGAGGATGGGATACCTAACAGTACTCTCCACTGACCTCTTCTGGCCTCCTGTTAAATGTGGTATTGGAGTGGACAGCGATTCTCTCTTAGAATGCCTTGGTGAGAGAAAGAGGATGCCAGAAAATCAGCCAATGTAGATAGACTTTGTGATGATAGCCTCCTAACCGCTTTCATATCCTTTTGCTACTCTCCCACCCTCCAATAGAAAAGAGTCTGATTACCAAACACACTTCGTAGGTAAACTAATAATTACTCAGTTTTTTTCATTTTATTAGGTACACTTGTAACTGACAATCTGAACATCTGATGACCTTGAGATAATACTCTTACATCTTATCAATGTGTACGAAGCTAAGGAAAATTTGAATAGTTATTAATAGATGTGCCTTTATCCAGAGGTGAATGAAGGACTCCTTAGACAATTTGGGAAGGGGAAAACAACACTTCTGTGAAGAATTCTTTACCTACTATGAAGAATCCTTAAAGATCTAGGAATTTGGGTACCTGGGTGGTTCAGTCAGTTGAGCGTCTGCTTTTGGCTCAGGTCATGATCCCAGGGTCCTGGGCTTGAGCCCCCCATCAGGCTTCCTGCTCAGTGGGGAGTCTGCTTCTCCTTCTCCCTCTTCCTTTGTGCTTGCCGTTTCATTCTCTCCCTCAAATAAATAAATCTTTGGAAAAAATGCTTTTGTAGGTATCAGATTACACTGAACTGTACTGGGTACCATACCAAAAGAATTAAATCAGTCTACTCTCGGTCCTTTTAAAGTTTATTATCTCTAATGTGTATTTTTAAAATATACAGACAGTATATCATAGACACATATATTAGATATATAACACATCATAGTTCATACTTTCATCAGTTTAGGGAGAAAAAAACAAGGATACTGCCCTCATTTGTGGTGGTAAAGATCAATTAGAATAGCCAATGAAATTCAGATTTTGGTCATATCAAATTATTCAGTCAGATTTAATTAACATTAAATAGATAATACATTTATCCACTCTGAAATTTGATTTACCATACATGGACCTGACCAGGTAATCTATTCCTTAAGATAAAATTTTTCAAAATTTGGGACGCCTAGGTGGCTCAGTTGGTTAAAGCCACTGCCTTCGGCTCAGGTCATGATCCCAGCGTCCTGGGATCGAGTCCCACATCAGGCTCCTTGTTCTGTGGGGAGCCTGCTTCTCCCTCTGCCTCTGCCTGCCACTCTGTCTGCCTGTGCTCGCTCTCTCTCTCTCTCTCTCTCTCTCTGACAAATAAATAAAATCTTAAAAAAAATTTTTTTTTCAAAATTTAAAACATGGTTATCTGAACTGTTCTAGAACTTCTTTGCTGACTTTATTTCATAAAGTCCATCATTCCAACTTTAGGATGTTTTCTTCTAATCTGGGTCAGTGTTTAAAAGAGATTCCTTGGGGTGCCTGGGTGGCTCAGTCGGTTAAGCATCTGCCTTTGGCTCAGGTCATGATCCCAGGGTCCTGGGATGGAGCCCAGTGTTGGAATCCCTGCTCAAATGGGAAGCCTGCTTCTCCTTTTCCCACTCCCCTGCTTATGTTCCCTCTCTTGCTGTCTCTCTCTCTCTCTCTGTCAAATAAATAAATAAAAATCTTTAAAAATAAAAATAAATACATAAATAAAATAAAAGAGATTCCTTAAAATGTATATTCTAATGATTTGCGGTAAACAGCCCCACTTCAGCCCTTCACTCTCCACTTCTCCACATTCCCAGCGTCTTTTTCCCCTACTGTTCCCTATTGGGTAGAATTACCCTTTGGGTCCCACTTTAAAAGCTGCTTTCTTTGGAACTCCTTCCCTTATTCCATCAAGATTTGGGTGAGGCCTCCTTCCTCTGGGCTCCCTTGGAACTCTGTGTTTACTTCTAGGATAGTAGTTATTGCCCAGGATTAAAATCATTTGGTTTGCTCTGTAAACCCTTCCCTGATCTAGCTAGCCATCAGCTTCTTGAGAACCGAGCTATGGTTTTATTCCTTTCTTTTTTTTTTTTCTTGGATGAATTCTCAGAGCCTATCACAGAGTTTGACATGTGGCAGGCATGCCATAAATGCCCATTAAAGAGAAGTGAGGGATCCTCAAATGTTGACTACAATTGCAGGCTGTTAATATTAACATATAGAGAAACTATTTGAAATATTGTCCTTCTAATTGTATGAATTTGAACAGGTCATTAACAACCCATCAGGACTTCAGAAACATCTTCAAAAGATCTTTTTGCTACAACTATTTACCTCAGTTCAGATGCTGTTAATTGGTTATCTGATGATTTGACAAAATCTATTAAAAAGCTGTTATTTAGCAGTATCTATTTTAATATTCATAACTCACTCCAAGATGTCCCCTCTTGACCAAACCTTTCTAGTTATAGTATAGCCCAAATCCCAATTCATTAGATATCAATAAATGTGGGTTTGCCACAAAGATAAGAAACTCGGTTATCTTTTTAAGAAAATAAGTATTTATAGCAATAAGTGAATTTATAACCAAGTTGAGCACAAAAGCAGAGTAAAAAATGTTTAAAAATAAATTGATGTAAATGAGGCATTTGAAAATACAGGTTGGTCCTTCATCGTTAACTTTAATTTTGTGACTTTTGTCAGTTGATGTCACAACCTTAGTGTTATTTTTAAAATAGTTTTTTTTTTAGGGGCCTTTAATTAAGTAATGTGGTGTTTGCTTATTTCAAAGAGCCTGTCTTCATTCCTGTCAAAGCCATGCTGGCAGGGCATCGCTTTTCTTTTCCCTTTTGTTAATATTCTGTGTTAGATAATGGTTTCGCAAATAATAGATTCCAAGGACCTTTGATCCACCATTACTGTAAAATAAAATACAACTTAATTTTTTTCTGGGCATAATGGTTTTAACCTTGTGTACTAATTTGACTGTGCTTGTGGGGGCAGATCCTTAAATGAGACACAAATGAAGGAAAAATTGCTAATGCTGCCACTGTATATGTAATGAGCACTGGGTAATAAACCATAACCTCTTCGACATTTCTCTGGAAAGCAGCGTGATTATTTTGGATGGCTAGCCCTTTGTGGATGGCTCATTACCGTCTGGCATAATATGTATTGATAGAGACTGTAATTGTCAACTCCTATTTGACATGCTGCCTCTAATAAATATGGCTTGCATCACTGGAATCTACTAATGGTTATATGGGAAACTGTAATTAAAGAAAAAAATTATATATGTTTTAGGTTTAAAAAATAGTATATACGTATAGAAAGTGTCTCTATAGAGGATTGTCTGCTCACCACTCTCCAACCCCCCCCCACCTTTGCAGCTTCTTGTCTTAGGGTATTTGAAGCTTCCCCTGGGGATTGGTACTTTTTCATCAGTATAGGACCAACATGTGACAAGACCCACGTGCGTGCGTGTGTGTGTGTGTGTGTGTGTGTGTGTGTGTGTGAGAGAGAGAGGGAGAGAGAGAGAGAGAGAAAAACAGAGGGAAGAGATTATCCTCCACACTTAAGGAAAGCATTCCTTTTTTTTTTTTTTTAAGATTTTATTTATTTACTTGAACGAGAGTGAGAGAAGCAGGCTCCCCACTGAGCCAGGAGCCTGATGTGGAGCTCGATCCCAGGACCCTGAGATCACGACCTAAGCCAAAAGCAGTCACTTAACCGACTGAGGCCATTCAGGTGCCCCAAGGTAAAGCATTCCTATCAACAAAGAAGTGGCAGTGTGAAAAGTCCTTCTATGTATATAAAAGATCCATAAGACTCTAGTTTATGCTTCTGAGTTCAACTCCTGAAGTTAATGCTTTATATATAGCCAGATAGTCTCATATTATTCACCTTTTCCATGGTTTTCTTTAACTATATCTTTTTCTAACTTTACTCTCATTTTGTTATAAGAAACTTCTGTTCTTTGGTAGGGAAAAAAAATACCTAAGAAGCCAAATTAATATGGAATAGGAGGGTACCTGGGTGGCTCAGTTGGTTAAGCATCTGCCTTTGGCTCAGGTTATGATCCTGCGGTTCTGGGATCAAGCCCCATGTCGGGCACCCTGCTCATTGAGGAGTCTGCTTCCCCTACTCCCCCTACTTGTGCTCTCCCTCTCTGTCAAATAAATAAAATCTTTAAAAAAATATGGAATATGAATCACAGGGATATTAAAGACCCACAGAATACCTTACATAATATTTAAGATTGAAAAAGTGTAAATCAGAGACTAGAGCTGGACCTACCTCATGTTATAAACCAAATGTAAGCCTGGTCATTTTGTGTCTGAAAATATAGAATTGGAATTCTAGAGAATAATTTTTTAAAATATTTTATTTACTTATTTATTTGAGAGAGAGCATGAGCAGGGGGGAAGGGCAGAGGGAGAAGCAGACACCCTGCTGAGCAGGGAGCTCAATGTGAGGCTCGATCCCAGGACCCTGAGATCATGACCTGAGCCAAAGGCAGATGCTTAATTGACTGAGCCACCCAGGCACCCTGAGAATAATATTTTTGTTACACATTGTGTAATTGTAATAGACTCTAAACTTCTTGACAAGTTTCTCTTGCTTTATGTATATAGCTCATGATTTTTATGAAATGAAATCTTTAGCATAGCTCATGAAATCAGAACATGGGCACATGTTTCTATTTCCTGGAGTAGGTCTAGAAAATGATATAAAAACATAGGCAACTCGGGTTTTTTCTCAGCAATGTGAAGTTTGATATCATAATTTTCATTCTAAGGAAATGGAATCCTATTTTTACCGTTCTGGTGAAGAGACGTAGGTGTTGGGAGAGCACAGCTGTATTCATCCACCCATAGTTTTAAATCATGGTCCTGTTGGTTTGTCTGGGCAAGTTCCTTGACTTTTCTGAGCCCCCATGTACTCATGTGTAAAAATAGGGACAATACTACCTACCTACCACAGCTATTATAAGAATCATTTGGAAGAACAGGGAGTCCTGGGTGGCTCAGTCAGTTGGGTGTCTGACTCTTGATTTCAGCTCAGGTCATATCTCGGGGTCATGAGATTGAGCCCCGCTTTGGGCTCCATGTTCAGTGGGGAGTCCACTTGGGATTTTCTCCCCCTCCCCTCCCAAGATAAATAAATAATTCTCTAAAAGAATCATTTGAGGGACACCTGGGTGGCTCAGTTGGTTGGGCGGCTACCTTCAGCTCTAGTCATGATCCCAGGGTCCAGGGATTGAGTCCCACTTTGGGCTCCTTGCTCAGTGGAGAACCTGTTTTTCTCTGCCTCTGCCTGCCACTCTGTATGCTTGTGTTCTCTCTTTCTCTCTCTCTGACAGATAAATAAATAAAATCTTCTTTAAAAATTTTAAAAATGGGGATGCCTGGGTGGCTCAGTTGATTAAGTATCCGCCTTTGGCTCAGGTCATGATCTTAGGGTCCTGGGATCGAGTCCCACATCAGGCTCTTTGCTCAGCGGGGAGTCTGCTTCTCTCTCTGCCTCTGCCTGCCACTCTGCCTGCTTGTGCATGCTCTATCTCTCTGACAAATAAATAAATAAAATCTTTTAAATAAAAAAAAGAATCATTTGAAAGCACCTATGAACTTAATGCAGTACTTTTTGGTGTCAACTAGCTATTCTGTTGACATTATACTTCTTTTTTTGCCCTTTTATTCTTGCTTCTTCATTCTTCCCCCCCCCCCCCCCACAGAGGACCACCTTTCTAATCTGATATATTCTCTGCTTTCACAAGGGAGTCCTGTCCATGAATCACAGAGTTTTAATTTTGTTAGGCCATAATTAATAGCTAATACCTATTAGCATCCAGACCCCATTCTAGTTTTCTTACATGCATTAACTCACTGAATCCTCACAGCACCCTTAGAGATTATCATCCCCATTTCACAGATGAAAAAAACTGAAGCATATGGAGGTGAAGCATCTTGATCAAAGCGACACAGTGATGGGGCCAGGATTTGAAGCCAGGCAGTCTAACTCCAGAGCCTCAACTCTTAGCCACCAACTACACTGTCTCTGCAGTTCACCTCTGCTCATAGCGCTAAGACAAAAGGAGAGAGCAGGTACGGTTCTAGAGAGGCCTAGTCTGCCTCCCTTTGTAGGGCTAAATTATATTTAAAAGGACAAAACCAACACAGCAGTTGAGGGGATAGATGGGTGTTTTGGCGGGGGGTGGGGGTGGCGGGTAGATGGTAAACCATGTGGAGGAAGAAGCAACTATGTTGTAGGATGCCAAGGGAAGGGGAAACTAAGTCATGTCTAGTCTTACACTACACCTGCCAGCAAATACCAAGTGTTTCCTCAGCATGGAACACCCAGGTCTACTGCTCTTGATCTCACTAATTCTTTGCTATTCTTTAAGACACAGCTGAATCCTCATCTTCTCCAGGAAACCTTCCCCAACCCCCAGGCTGAGCTAAGTTCCCCTTCCCTGGGCTCCCATACGCACTGCACGGAAGTCTCTACAAACATTACTGGTCATAGCTGCCATGTACTGAGCACAGACCACATGCCCGGCGTCACACGTGTTATCTCTTTCGTGTCCCATGACAGTAGTAAAGGGTCAGTAGTGATGTCCCCTTTATATAGATAAAGACAATAAAGCTCAAAGGTGTTAAAATATTTAGCCAAGATCCCATGGCCAGTAAACCACAGCTCTGGGATTTAAATCAGGTCTTTCTTACCCCAAACATATTCTTTTTTTTTTTTTAAAGATTTTATTTATTTATTTGACAGAGAGAGAGATCACAAGTAGGCAGAGAGACAGACAGAGAGAGATGAGGAGAAGCAGGCTCCCTGCTGAGCAGAGAACCTGACATGGGACTCAATCCCAGGCCCCTGGGATCATGACCTGAGCCGAAGGTAGAGGCTTAACCCACTGAGCCACCCAGGCGCCCCCAAACATATTCTTTTTTTTTTTTTTAAAGATTTTATTTATTTATTTGACAGACAGAAATCACAAGTAGGCAGAGAGTCAGACAGAGAGAGAGGGGGAAGCAGGCTCCATGCTGAGCAGAGAGCCCAATGCGGGGCTCGATCCCAGGACCCTGAGATCATGACCTGAGCTGAAGGCAGAGGCTTTAACCCACTGAGCCACCCAGGCGCCCCTCCCCCAAACATATTCTTAATGACTGCAGTGTATTTACCTACTTCGTTGACATTATCTACCTTTGTCTTTCTCCTAATCGGATTGCAAACCCTTCAAGGACTACACTGTGTCTTATTTATTTTTTACCCTAGACTCTGTCAAAACTGTGCTTTAGAAAAGAAACAGACTATTCAAATATGCTTATTTTTGCTAAATGTACTTGAATGTTAAATGTGTTTTTAATGAGCAGAGTTTAATATAATTTTCCTTTGACTTAATATATTATCAAACTGTATAAAACATGTACAGGTAGTGCTGGATAGATCTTCTTCCTTTAGAGCTGAAATCAAATATTACATGAAGAAATGTTTGTAATTAATAACAATAAATCTCCAACAAAGAGTAATGCCATATAATAACGCAATATGTAATAATATAATTAGAATAATTGTAAGTTCTTTGCAGAAATACAAAGAAATCAAACTGCTGGTGTTATCAGGGATTTCAGAATGACAGCCACCTACCTTTAGCTCCCAGAAGGAACAACCCAGCATCGTTCCCTTCCCCGAGTGCTGGCACTAAAGCTTGTATCCCTCCTTTTGAGATTCCTGGCTCAGTCCTTTCCTGTGGAGAAGGGCTTATGGTAGGGCAAGACCTTTACAGTGGAAAGCAGTTCAATTATGAACTGTTTAAGTTATTACCTAAACTTAAGGCCCAGGAAGGCTAAACTGTGGGTACATTTTTATCTTTTAACAGGGCTTGCTAAAAGGACAAGCCAGAATATCTCCGTGTCCTCCCCTGATTAAGTCTTCCCTCTATTCTTTTCTTTAGAATGAGAATGAAGACAAAGAGCTGAGTTAGGTAATTCATTTCTCTGCTCTCTTCAAACTGAGTTAATTCTGTCACACCACTCTGATTAATATGTAGGTCTCTGTTTTGGACCGCAGCAGGGCACTTGTGTCCAGAGGTAAGTATGCTGGTGAAATTAGGTGGTATAATGACTTGACATTCTGATAATTAACTGGCTGTGAATATTTGACTTAGGTACCTAAGACCCAACTGTTAACTCACGTTTCTTCGTATAGGTAACCTCAGTGAAACAAAATATAAATAGAAATATGTTAATTTTCTTTTGTTTCTATGTGAAAATGACTCTTTGGCAAATAGGGGCAATTCAGTCATTTTGGTCTGTTAATTTATCCAAGTCATTTGAGGCTGTGGCCGGAGGATGAAGGGTGTTCCTGGACTTCTCTCCTTTCTTGTATTGTTCTCATTTCTTTCCCTCTCGGCCCTGTCTGCGAGGAGACACCCACGCCTTTGTCCTAAACCTACGCTCCGCCCATATTCCTGTTTCTGTCTGCTGGCTGCAGCCTCTCTCCAACCATTCCAGGGCAGCTGCCGACTCTGTTCATTGTCTGACAGGGGCAGTGAGCCCTGTTGGGACCAGTGGCAGGCGGTAGCAAGCTGACTGGGGAGCCCCTCCCCCACAACGCTTCCCCCAGCACTGCTGTGGCAGTCCTGCAGGGCACCAATGGGGCGAGAAGCTGCATCCTTGCCTTCATTGAGCTCGGTGTCCCTCTTCTAAGTAAAGCCCAGCTCACCTGTCACCTCTTCCATGGAGCCTTCCCATTTCTCCCCGTCCCTGCCCCGAATATATTCCTAGGGTCTGACACACAAAAATAATAACACATTAATAAATTTATGGATGTTAATGATAATCAGATAATCCAGGTTGACCATTCTGTTTTCATTGGTTCTGAATTTTAAGTCACAAATAATCAAAACATTTAGTTTGTAAAGCTTTTTCCAATTAATTAACTCAGGCGGCTATTTCATGGTCATGAAATTTTTATATTATGATGAACATATTTTAGCTTGTTGTAATAGGGCTATATGTAATCTGAATTGAGTGTTTATTAAATGACTCTTTTTTCTTATTTCTTTCTGCTGGTCTTTGACTTCCAAATTGGCCTGTGAACCATTTGGGTAGGCTGAGCAGGGACCCCAGTGCGGGACTCAATCCCAGGTCCCTAGGGTCATGATCTGAGCTAAAAGCAGACACATAACCGACTGAGCCACCCAGGCTCCCCAAGTACCATGAAGGGTTTTAGTGGTGGAAGTTGGTGGCTCATACTCAGATATTTCAGGTTTATCTTATTCCTTTCAGCTTACCTAATTTAAAGCTTACTTACAGATAAATTCATTTGTAAAGAAAAGAGTTGGTATTTTTAAAATAATTACAGTAGGGTTCAAATACTCTTTAAGTGATCGGACTTGATTGGATGAATGTCTAAGAATGCAGACAGGTGAAAGGAAGCTGGTCTTCTTTGACAAAACCGTAGTGTGGACATAAAAATGAACTAGACCAGTACCAAGGAAGACAATAAGGGTAACAGAGGCCAAAGATGATTAAATATGGAGATGTATAAAGGCAATATAAAACCCACAAGAAATGGAAAAAGATCAGCTAACTTGGAACATCGCAGAGTTTGGTCAGAATAAGCACAACATTGGAGGCAGCCACACTCTCAGCTGCCTGTTTCTAAGACAGTCTTAGGGAGCAGAAGTGTCTGTCTCTGAGTTGAATTATATTAGATGAGCTTCATGTTCTCTGTTTAATTCTTTAAATCCAGACTTTTAAAGATGCTATGTGGTCTTTAGGTTGCAAGCCAGAATAAAGTGTTTGCTGACCAGCGTGTGTAGCTTTATCCCTTTACAAAGTTGATGTATTTTCTGAGGTGAGCAGGCGACATTTTCAGATGTCTCTGTTTCTGTTTGTTATTTTCTATCCCTGCCAGGCTTTCAGCCCCTTGAGAGCAAGATTCTGATGGGTTTTTGGTGGAAAAGTGGCACCAAACACCTGTGCCTGGCACATCCCGGGAGCTCACAAAATAACAGAATTGGCAGAACCTTATGCGCCTTTGACCATCCTTTCAGAGTGCATTTTGTCAGTTATTTTTTTTAAATGTATGTTCTTCAAATGTGTGTATATTTTATACATATTTTAAGAAGCCATATTACTTAACTCCCCAGAAGCAGAGATGAGCATCCAGAAGGCCAGCGTGAGAAGCCATGATGAGACACAGGAGAAGGGAGAGAGAACTGCAGGGAGCAGAAGGCGCAGTGGTTGGGTCAAGTTCAGCTGTAGAAAGGTGTTGGTTTTGTTTCCTGAGTCCCTGTCTCCCCACAGCCCTTGATCATCGACCACCTCCAGTATCTGCTGCCCTCTTGTTATCTCGCTCCTCCCCATCAGAACCTGTGGGAATAATCATGAATCATTGATACTTTAGGGTGAATTACATTTATCTAAACAGTTCTGTTATCAGAAAGCTCTGGTTTTAAATTCTGGCTTTATTGCCTATGAGCTGCAGAACCTTACAAGTTACCTCATCTCCCCCCACGCCTTAGTCTTGGTTTCCTCTCATTTGCAAAGGGAATAAATAGCACTGAGATTACTTGAAATATGTAGCAAGCGGTTTGGTGTTTTGTCTTGTTTTTGAGAAATTAGGTATCAATATGGAAAAAAAAGTATTTTCTTTGCTCATAAAATAAATATGTTGACTGTAGAAGAAAAAGCACAGGATGAGAATTAGGGCATCTGGATTTTAGTTCTTTTCTCTACAACCTATGTGTACCAATCTATGGAACCTGACATAATTCAGTAGGTCTTTCTGATCTGCTGGTTCTTCATCTTTTACATAGATGTGTTAGTCTAGCTCAATAGAAGATTTACAGAAGAATTTCAAGGGCTGGTCATGGGTGGGGTTGGGGGAGGGGTGGGGGATGGGACTAGAGGGACAGAGAAGGATTGCCCATCACTAAGAGAGGCATCCAGAAGTCCAAGGGACTATGGTCTATGCCAAGCCCCGGACACCCTCATAAGAATGCCTGCAGTAGGGGCGCCTGGGTGGCTCAGTAGGTTAAAGCCTCTGCCTTCGACTCAGGTCATGATCCCAGGGTCCTGGGATCGAGCCCCACATCAGGCTCTCTGCTCCTTAGGGAGCCTGCTTCCTCCTCTCTCTCTGCCTGCCTCTCTGCCTACTTCTGATCTCTCTCTGTGTCAAATAAATAAAATCTTAAAAAAAAAAAAAAAAAAAAGAATGCCTGCGGTATATAGTGGGTGACCCTCTGCCGCCACGGGTTATTGTCTTGCTGCTCTGTTGGCAGTTCACTCCTGACCTGTACCAACCGGATAGTTGGGATGTAACATTTCCTCTAGAGATTTATTTCAATAGAAAGGTGAATTGATTTAAAAGCAGTAATGGCTAACATTTGTGGAGTACTTACTGTGTAAAGGTATCATTCTATGAATAGTATACACAGTTGTTTAAGTCCAGGACATAGACACGTGTGCTTTCATTATCTCTGTTTTACAGACGAAAGCACTGGTCCCTGAGAGTGGTCGAGCAAATGCTTTAAGATCACACGGCTACTAAGTGGCAGAGTTGGGATGTGGATCTAGGCAGGATGGCTCCAGAATGTGCATTTCATTAGCCCTTTGCTGTGTGGTGGCTCTAGACAAAATCCTAAAAAAGGATTTAAAGATAAGTTTTAAAGAAAAACCTAAGTATGTAAGAACACACGTGGTATCGTGTGGAAATGACAAAAACAACACACAAATAACTAAAGTTGGTAAATGCTGCTTTGGAGCATTGCCTTTAGCAACTCTCTGATAACCCTGAATTTCGGATTCCCCAGAGAAAGAATCTGAGTGCCCCTGACTGGCCTGGATGCTCAGCGCTGGGTCACCCAGCTGGGTAGGAAAAACTGAGGGCCACATAGAACAGACAAGACAGCTATGACTCACCATATGGTCTCAGGGCAGGGATGGAGAGGGAGCATTATTTCCAGAGGAAACTGAATCATTATCAGGGCAATCACCCTGGAGGTACCCACCATAACAAGCAGTTGGCTAAGTCTGGGCTGACTTCACGACATAAATTAAAATTGTTTTTTCTTCCCCGGATCTCTGACATGAAGCTCATATCCTTGTCACTTCAGAGACTCATGGAGAAATGATAGACTGTCACAAACCAAATCACTTATCTTTTTGTTTTAAAAAAGATAGCCCAGGGGTGCCTGGGTGGCTCAGTCATTAAGCATCCAACTCTTGGTTTTGGCTCAGATCATGATCTCATGTGTTGTGAGATCGAGACCCGCATCGGGCTCCATGCTCAGTGGGGAGTCTGCTTGAGAGTCTCTCTCTTTCTTTAAGAATAAATAAATCTTAAAAAAAAAATAGAATAGCCATTTAGAAATATATAACACAATTTTAAGTGTTACACTGTGACTCTGTAATTTCCCTTCTAGGGGTAGATCCTACAAAAATACTCCAACAGGGGCGCCTGGGTGGCTCAGTGGGTTAAGCCGCTGCCTTCGGCTCAGGTCATGATCTCAGGGTCCTGGGATCGAGCCCCGCATCGGGCTCTCTGCTCAGCAGGGAGCCTGCTTCCTTCTCTCTCTCTCTGCCTGCCTCTCTGCCTGCTTGTGATCTCTCTCTGTCAAATAAATAAATAAAATCTTAAAAAAAAAAAATACTCCAACATAGGCACATAAATACATGTCTGAGGATGTTCACTGCAGCATTGTTTATAATAATAGAAAATAGGAAATGACCAAAATATTTATTAATGGAGTCTGGAGAACATTATGGTATATCTATGCTATAAATAAATATCCATCATTAAAATGATTTAGGTGGTCCAAAAAAAACAAAAAGATTTAGGTGGTCCTATATATAGTGGCAAAATTCTTCCAACTGTGTGAAGTGAGTAAAGCAGGTGACAGTACAGCAAGTATGAATGAACTCATTTTTATTGGAAAATGTGTAGCATTTGCTGTGTTTATAAATGCATTTGCTGTTTATAAACATACGTTTTAAACATATAGCAAAAGTCTGAAAGAAAATGCGCTAAGCTATAAGAAAGATAACTTCTAAGGAAGGTAGCAGGACGGAGGGGTGGTGAACCTGGTGGAGCCCCGTAGAAATAGAATTTTAAATTTGCTATAGCCACACCAAAAATAGAAAAGGAAACAAGCAAGTGAGATTAATACTAATAATATATTTTATTTAAGCTAATATATCTAAAATATTATTTCAACATGTCATCAATGTAAAACACTTATTACTGGGATTTTTTTTTTTTTTAATTTTTTTGGTACAAAGTCTTTAATGGTTATAAGAAGTCTAGATTTGGACCAGCATTGTATCAAGTGCTTACTGGCTTCATGTGGGTAGTGTCCAGCATATTGAACAGCTTAGCTCTATAGACTTTTATATTGTTCCAATTTTTTTTTACAGTAAGGGTATGTTCATCTGACTTATATGCTGCATTTTTCTAAGTAGACCATTTGATAGTTGTGATGTTTTAAAAAGGTGAGTTTTAGGGGAGCCTGCCTGGGTGGCTCAGTTGGTTAAGCCTTGGGCTCAGGTCATGATCCCGGAGTCGTGGGATCGAGCCCTACATCAGGCTCCCTTGCTCAGCCTACTTCTTCCTCTCCCACTCCCCCTGCTTGTGCTCCCTCACTTGCTCTCTTCTCTCTCTCTCTCAGATAAATAAATAAAATCTTTAAAAATAAAAAAAAAAGGTGAGTTTGAATCTCATCTTTTAATCTCCCTGTATCACTTTTCTGTGAAACCGAAATTTGGATGGCACACTTATTTCACTTGAAATCAGTAGTTGTTGTGGATTTCTATCCCAGTGAACACACATTGGGCCCGTATTGGAATTAAATAAAGTGACATAATTTGAAAGAATGAATAGAGATACCTTTTAATAACATCTAAATTACAACACGGACTTATAAGGTTTTTTATTCATTTTTGAGAGAGAGAGAGCGCATGTGCACAAGCGAGAGCAAGAGCAGGGGGAAGGGTCAGAGGGAGAGGGAGAAGCAGATTCCCCACTGAGCAGGGTGCCTGACATGGGGCTTGATCTTGGGGCTGAAATGTGACATTTCTGCTCATGACCTGAGCCAAAGGCAGACATTTAACAGACTGAGCCACCCAGATGCCCCCAACTCCAGACTTTTTTATTACTTTGTATATATGTATTACTCCTTTGCTTGCTGGGCTGTGGCCGCCTTTGGAACATTTTCTGTTGTTTCTGTGGTTGTAAACAGAAAACGCACTAAAGAAGAAATGTGAAGCTTAAGGGTTACCTGGGGGATGAAGTGTGAACATAAAATAATAAGGTTTATTTTTTTGTGCATAAACAAATGGTATACATTTGCCTTTCAAAGTAATTTGCTTGACAATTATATGTGGATGCCATTTCCTGCATTGATCCTTTGAAATACCTTATAGTCTGTTTTCTAAAAACAAGTATTACCGGGGCACCTGGTTTCAGCTCAGGTCATGATCTCAGGGTCATGATCTCAGGGTTGTGAGATCAAGCCCTGTGTTGGATCCACATTCCGCTGCTTGTCCCTCTCCCTTCCCCTCTGCTCCTCTCCTCGTCCTCACTCTCTCTCTCAAATAAATAAATAAAATCTTTAAAAATCTTAAAGAAGAAATTTTTTTTTTAATGGCTTTCAGACACCTACCGGATTGGTCCGTCATTCATTTGGCTTTGGAGAATATATATATCATGTGCACATTATATGTTTACCACAGATTGTAATATTCTTCTTAGGAAAAGTTACGTTGACATTTCCATTTTCTGTTGCTGTCCTTTATACTTAATTTCTTTAAAAATTCCAAATACTTGAAATATTAAAGTGAAAATCAAAACAACTAGCCTAAATAAAGAATGGCTCTAAATGAGCATAAGGTTTGTTTTTTTAGAGTGATGGAAAAGTTTAAAATTACATTGTAGTGATGGTTGACAATTTTGTAAATAATAAAATGCATTGAACTGTGCTCTTAAAACAGGTGAATTTTATATGTAAATTATATTTCAATAAAGCTGTTTAGGGGGAAAAAATAGCCTCCAGTGACCATATTAAGAATTTTTATAGCTGTATCTGTACTGAAAATAGGTTTATGCATGGTAGTAGGAGTATTTTGTAGGATGCATGGTAATAGGAGTATTTTGTAGGATGCATGGTAATAGGAGTGTTTTGTAGGATCTAATCGTTTAAAGAGATACTTGAAAGTGTCATTTGATTTTAAATATTTTTTCTATTTGACATTCAGATTGTATATCTTTGCCTCTCCTGGGTAATGTTTTCTATAGAGACTCACTGACCTTTCTTTCCCTTGTGGAAATCCATTTCCCCATCTATAAAACTGGGTTAATAACTAAACTTAGTGAAGATTAAATGAGATGCTATGTAAAAATTATAATATCTGGAATGTAGTAGGTTATGAACTGTGCCATTGTCTGCTTGCTGAGTACCTGCCATGGCTTTCTCCTATTGTTTGTAGTGTAAACATGCTGGTGAGACACTCTACTTTTATACATGAAAAGACCTGGTGAAATATTTGGGGGAACATTTAGGATTTGTTCTTAAGACTCTTGATACTGGGTCCATTAGATAGCCATGTAAGCAATCTAATTTAATGCATATCCACATACACCCTATGCCTTGACACCGTTTTCCATCAGAAATGGATCTTTGCCCCTTTATGCTCACCTCACCTTCCCGTTTTCCAGCCTCAAACACATTTGGTGGTCTAAGGGAAGCCAACCAAGGCTCCCTTTCCAGTCCATCCCTGCCTTCTGTTCCTTAGTTGGAGAGGTCTTTGAGAATGACATTTCCTTCCTTCAGTGCTTCCCGTGCCCCATTTAACATGCAGCTTTCACATTTCTCCTAGCCCCTACTTGTTCTCTAAAGAAGGGAAAATTCCAACTTTAGCCTCTCATGAAGCAATTCAGAGCTCACGGAGCCCTGGCAGTGGGCCACGGACTCAGCACTGAACTTCAGTAACGATTCAGAGTCCCCTCATCTATAAGCAAGTGCCATGATTCACAGGTGAAAACCTCCTTGTCACCTTCTGCCATCACGTATCCTTCCTTTTATCCCCTCACCCAGAGTGTAGGCCACCTCCCAATTCAACAAATATTGTTAGTTTCCTTCCATACGAATTTCGCTCCAAAGTATTTTCTTGCGTACTCTCTGGGTTGTCACTGGCCTGTCATTTGGCCCTGTCGGGTTGTGCCCAAAGCAGTTTCCAGAGCTCCATGATGCCCCTTCGAAGATAGAGGTTTGTAAGAAAATGGAGACGCCCGCTTGCTGTTGTAATCACTTCTCTCATCCTCCACCTGCCATCACGTGGAGACAGTGGATAATTATCGGAGCAGAGAGCCCGAGTCCTGGACTGCAGCAGAAGAATGAGCGCCAATGGCGGGCGAGTGACAAATCCACTCTCCAGTGGGGGAGGGAGACACACATTTTGGAAAACTCTGACCCAGAATCAGATGTATTTGTATAACCTTTTCATGTAAAACTGTGCTGCAGTCAGAGAGGGGGTTTGGGTTTTCTTCATTAAAAGCTTATTAAATGAAGAAAATAGGGACAGTCGTTTTGCTTCGGTAGATGGGGGTCAGGGAGGAGGGGTCTGATCTCCTCGGGATATTAATGTCTTGCCTTCAGCCAGGGGAAATGAGCCGTCACTTGAGTTAGAGGTAGCTTTATGTGCTCATCACTAGGGATTCCCATATGTCCGGGGACCTGCACCAGTAAAAAATGGCAGAGCGCAGCGGTAGAGTGCGGAGGGCTCTCATTGGAATTCATGTCAGGGAGCTCAGCTCAGTCTGCCCAGAGCAAGTCTGTTTAATGTTGATCAGCTGTCCATCTGATAAACCGAACTGATATGGGCATTCCCTCCGAGGGCTGCCCTGACAGTGACAGTCACAGCACCCAGATGTCTTGTTAGGCTTTTTTTTTTTTTTTTTTTTTTGTAGTCTGGAGTATTTTTAACCCCTTTTGTGATACCCAAATGAAAAAGTACTTTTCGAGACCTAGATAAGGATGCCTAGCTACGCTTTCCCTTTGCTTCTCTGGCAGAAAACAACCCAGCTTAAACTATGTTCAGAGACCAGAGAATATTCGCTGGCCACGCTTTCTCCCACCTCATCATCAACATCTCATGACATGCAGGATAATTATGTGTTGACAGTCAAGTTTGTGTCTAGTTATTCAAAATGATTTTTTTTTTTAAATGTCTTAAATACAGTAAGTCACCTGGCTTGGTTATGCCTTTACTAGTCTTCAGTGTTAGTTGATCACTAAGTAGAGCCTTATTCTGTTCGTGCATAAAGAGAAATGCATTGCAGATTTTGTTTCGGTGGCTAATTTCTAGTAATAACTACAGTGACTCCTTACTGAATCTCAACATCATCTGCTTTCTCAAGTATGACTGCCACCGCTGAAGGCAGCTCCTTTCTTTGTAGATTGGTTGACAGGTATGGAGGGAACTAATTACACAGAACACATCAATACTGAGCTTTTAAAAAAAAAAAAAATAGGGGGGGAGTAACAGTGAGGAGATGGGCATGTTAATTAGCTTGACCATAGTAATTATTTCAGTGTGTATATGTTTATCAAAACATTATGTTGTACATGTTAAATATGTACAGTTTTTACTTAAAAATCTAAAATATACTAAGCTTGCTTTCTAGAAAAAAAATCAAGAGACAGAAGTCTTTGTGTTAAGCTGGGATTATTTTAAAATTATATTTCTGCAAAACTACCAGTTATTCAGAATTACATATGGGAGGACTTTGTTTTATTTTTATTTATTTACTTATTTATTTTAAGTAAGATCCATGCCCAGCATGGAGCCCAACCTAGGGCTTGAACTCATGACCCCAAGATCAAGGCCTGAGCTAAGATCAAGAGGCGGATGTTCAACCGACTGAGCCATCCAGGCACCCTGAGAGAACTGTTTTAAAGGTTTCTATTGAGGACTCCTGGGTGGCTTGGTTGGTTAAGAGTCTACCTTTGGCTCAGGTCGTGATTCCTGGGATCCAGCCCCGCATCCGCCTCCCTGCTCAGCGGGGAGCCTGCTTCCTCCCTCTGCCTGCTGCTCTGCCTACTTGTGCTCTATCTCTGTCAAATAAATAAATAAATAAAAATCTTTAAAAAAAAAAAAAAAAGGTTTCTGTTGAAATACTACTTAAGGATTTTTGTCTCCCCCTATCCCGCCACACACATACTTCTATCTTATATTTTCATGTTATAGCAAGATTTTAACATAAATTCAGATACTGAATCTCCTTGAATGAGACCGGCCTCTAACTTACATTTTCGGGTGAGTTTTCCTAAAAGAGACACAGAGCCCTTAGCATTTTCAGTGATTTCTTAGCATGTGTGGTCAGAGCTGGAAATAAGACCTGGTTATTCTGTACAGCCCTTGAACCTCTGATTCAATCTCTATTTGGAGGTCGTCGTTACTAGGGCCTACAGCTTTGGCATTTTGCTTTCAGTGATTGAGATTTCTGGTTTCAGATTAGCCTGTTTTTAATCAGATTTCTCATGTCCAAATGTAGGAATGAAACAACATTCATTTTGAATCCTGTGATCATGGCAAATTCAAAATTCAAAGTTCCATCTTCACTTAGGCTTTCAACATGAGTCAACGGCAGAATAAGAAAATTATTATGTTTTTGTAATTATTGCAATGAATTGAATGAACTTCTTGGACCTTTGGGTCTGGCGCACTTATCCAAAAAATCAGTATTCAACAGTTATGATTAAAGGTTATCAGCAAGAAAGATTCTTTTACCTGACATTGAAAACATATACTTTTCCTTTCTATTATAATTCATATATCTTGATATTTTTTATATTTGGGTATTTTTTTTAAGTGTTATTTTTAAAGATGACTCTGTGCTAAGTGCAGAGCCTGATGCAGGGCTCAGTCTTAAAATTCCAAGATCATGACCTGAGTTGAAACCAAGAGTTGGATCCTTAACCAACTGTATCACCGAGGCACACCTAAAGTATATTTTAAGAATTCTTTTGCTCAGGGCGCCTGGATGGCTCAGTGGGTTAAAGCCTCTGCCTTCGGCTCAGGTCATGATCCCAGGGTCCTAGGATCGAGCCCCCCCCCCCCACATTGCATCGGGCTCTCTGCTCAGCAGGGAACCTGCTTCCCTTCTTATCTCTCTGCCTGCCTCTCTGCCTAATTGTGATCTCTGTCTGTCAAATAAATAAATAAAATCTTTAAAAAAAATGAGTTAAAGAATTCTTTTGCTCTTACGTGCTTTTCTCCATTAACCCCCATTTGCCCTTCTGGAGCTTCCTTTCTGTGGGGCTGTGAAGAGGGAAACAAAACACAGACAAAACAGCTAGCATGTCAGAGGACTAGAAGTGCAATGAGGGGGTTGGGGGGAAGCAGGAAGTGGAGTAGGGACATCTGGTGGATTTGGGAGGGTCACTGCTATAGTGAAGTGGTCAAAGAAGGCATTCTGAGCAGGTTTACTTTGTGGGGACCTAAAGGAAGCAAGTGACTAAGTTTTGTTAGATACATAAGGGAAGACTGGTACAGACAGAGGAAAGGGCAAAGGCACTGTGGCGAGAAAAGCCTTGGCATGTTCAAGGAAAGTCAAAGAGAAGTATTGTAGCTGGGGAAGAGTGAGCAAGGAGGAAAGAGGGTAACATGAATTCAGAGGGGTAGGGAGGTAGAGGAACTGGAACAGATTGTGTTGGACCTTGGAGTCCATTATAGGGACTTTGGCATCTACCCTGAATGAGATGGGGAGCCACTGGCAGGTTTTAAGTGAAGGACCAGAGTGATGGATTACATGTGTCTTCATCTTCCTACTTACTCATTCTATCTTTTCTATTTTGCAAAGCTAATGGACTAAAAATATTATCTCATTTTTATAATACTCCTTTTTCAAATATTAGTGAGGGAGCATCATTTTGTATGGTTTTTTTTTTTTTTTTTTTTGCCATTTGTGTTTCTTCTGAAATACCTCTTCATATCCTTTCCTATTTTGCGCTGAGCTGTTTATCTGTTTCTTATTAATTTCTTGTCCAGTAAGCTCCCACATATTTTGAATACAATCTTTTGTCTGCTGTATCTGTTGCAAATACTTTATTTCAAGTCTCTATTTGCCTGAGTCTTTTTTTATGTTTTATTTCACTAATAACATTTTTGTACATTCTAACTCCTCAGATTTACCATTATTTTTCTTATGGCTTCCTGACTTCCCATTTTATTTTACAAGGCTTTCTCCCCCCAAGATCATTAAGAATGGTTTCCTAAATTTTTAGTTTTCACATTTAGATCTTTAATCTATCTAAATATTTTTATCTATGATGCAGGGTAGGTATATAACTTTATTATTTTTTTTTCCCTGAACTGACAGCCATTTGTGCTAACATCTTCTGTAGAAATAATCCATCTTTTCCCTAACAATTTGAAATGTTATCCTTACCATCAGTAGTTTTCCAAATACATTTGGATCTCTTTCTGGATTCCATTCCACTAATCTATTATTTTTTTCTAATATTATCATTATTTCTAATATATATAATATATATAATATAATATATATAATATTTGATAATATAAAATTATTATATTTCTAATATAATAATGATAATATTTCTAATATTATCATTATTTCTAATAATATTCATTATTTCTAATATTATCATTATCATGATATTACTATACTTTTTTAAGTTGCAATAACTTAATTATAAATTTTGAAATCTAGAATGACAGGCCTTTTCTTTTTCAAAAGTTTCTCTGACATTTTCAAATTTATTCTCACATCATAAAAGTTAGTTTTCTAGTTAAAAAAAAAATCTTGTGATTTTAAATAAATAACTCTTGCCTACCAGTTTAATGCTTTTAGAAAACCCTCAATTTTGTACATTTTGTATTTGGGATTTTTCTTAGTTTTCCACTGATATGCAAAGAGCCTGGACTTTAGAAATCAGAGAGCCCCAAGCTTGTGGCTCTGTAGTTCACTAGCTATATAAACTTGAGCAAGTCAGTTAGCCTACCAGCCCATCTCCCTTCTGTATGGTAGAGATAATAATGCTTACCTCAGAAGTTGTTGTGAGTTTGACATTATTTTATTTATTAATCTGTTAACTGAATTATTGTTATGCTTGCAAAATTATTTTTCATGAAATACTTAGCATACAGTAGTTAATTGGTTCAAAGTAATAATTAATTTAGTAATTAATTTCTGATCTTTTTCATTTCTAGTAATAAATAATTTAGTAAGTTGGAACCATAATTGCTCTTAGGCATTTAAAAAAATAGGATATTTGAAGTATTTTCAGATGAAATGAGATGATACCTGGCATTTACTTCAAAATAGTCGGCAAGAAGAGTGAAAGGTATGGCTGAAGCAAGATTAGAGTCCACAGAGGTTCTTTATGCCGAATTTTCTACTTCGGTATATTTAAAAATTCTCAGAATAAAAAGGTTTTTTAAAAAATGCATCTTTAGGGGCGCCTGGGTGGCTCAGTGGGTTAAAGCCTCTGCCTTCGGCTCAGGTCATGATCCCAGGGTCCTGGGATTGAGCCCCGCGTCGCGCTCTCTACTCCGCAGGGAGCCTGCTTCCTCCCCTCTCTCTCTCTGCCTGCCTCTCTGCCTACTTGTGATATCTCTCTCTCTGTCATATAAATAAAATCTTTAAAAAAAATTTTTTTTAAATGCATCTTTAAAAACAGTTAAAAATGACAAAGTATAAACCTTTGTTATTTCCAAATGGAATATTATGTATTTGTTATATTACTATCTGTACTTTTCTTTGCTATAGTTTAACCTCTCAAAAAGAAGGAAAGCAAGGAGGGAAGGAGGAAGAAAAAGGTAAAAAAATAATAATAATAAAGGGAAAGAAGGCTTCATTGTCTTTTACCTCCCTTGCCTGTATAGTGAAACACAATTGACCCTTCTACTGTTTTAACGCCAGCTTAAACATGTAAAACATTTGAAAAGATTTCAAGTTAAATAAAGAACAATTTATAATAATTAAAACTGCTTATCAGCAGACCTGGTTCCTGTGAGGTAGTTATACTCATCCCTAGATGGGGCTAATTGAGTTTAATTGACCTCTGGGGTCACTTTGAACTCTGATTCTATGAACCTGACTTTGTAGTTGATCTCATCCTTCCCTTTTGAAACTAAGAATCATAATAATCCACTATACCTTTATATAAGATTGACTGATAATTAGAGTTACTCATTTAACAAACATTTGTAGGCAGCCTAGAGAAATGGGATAGTATAATTCACAGTGCAGTGAGGGAGAAGGGTAGCAGGAAGATAGATGGCTAAAGAAATAATTATAGGATAGTACAGTAAAAAACACTCCATTCAGAGACTTTTGAGCACAGAAGGGTTAACTCTAGGAAAGTACGGGAAGACTTGGACTGAGTCCCAAAAATTCTTCATAGAAAAATATATTTATCACTCACCCTGTAGCAACAAAAGTTGTATGAAAAAAAAAAAGTTGTGTCACTCACCCGTACAGTGGACTTCTGTAGAAATGGTAAGTAGAACAGGGAGATTCTCTGTAAATGATGTAGAACTATCTCCAAGCGATAATATTTTTTAAAACTCTTAAAATTTTTTAAGTAATCTTTACACCCAGTGTGCGGCTCCAATTCATGGCCCCAAGACCAAGAATCACACATTCACAACCAAACCAGCCAGGGGCCCTCTACGAAATACTAGTGAATAAAACCAGAGTGCATAAATATGAACATAAAATAGCTTTGCATCTTTTCTGGTATCATTTTACTAACCATAGCTTCTTAGGAATAGCTACTTGACTGCATATAACAGGACTCTAACAATAGTAGCTTAAAAGAATGCAGTGTTTATCTACACTAACAAGAAGTCTAGAGGTGAACATATCAGAGCTAGTATAGCCCTCGAAGAAGTAAGTCATTAGGGCCCCGAGCTTCTCTGTTCTTTCTGCTCTATCGTCCTTAGGTTGGGGGCCCCCTTTAGGATCCTTAGGTCTCTTCTGGGCCATCCTCTAGGCAGGGAGGTATTTGGGCCATCTTCCAGACAGGAAGAAGGGGTAAGCCCAAATTTCCAGAAGTATACAGCACACCAACTGACTCTGCCCCCTAACACCAGGAACTCAGGAGATGTCTCAGAAGCTCCTCCTAGTAGATTTCTGCTTACAGTCTTTGACCAGACTGTGCTACACGATCACTACTGGCCTCAGGGGATCTTGGAGAGGTATTTTTAAGTGAGTCCATTGTCACTCCATATATAATCAAAGATACATTGGTAGTGAGGAACATAAAAATGGATAGGTGACTAGCAATGGCTGCTATCATTACGTCTAAAACCTAGGATGCTCTTGGCCTTATCAGTGCATGTCAGAAAATTAAGACTGTACAAAATTTTATTGTCAGAGGCAAAATTCAAATTTGTTCTGCTTAAAATACAGAAGAGAAATTTTCTCATTTAGAAAAATCCACTTTGTTAGTGCTTGATTGTAATGGAATAAAAATTTCATGTTGAATACATAAAAAAAAAATAAAAATAAAAATAAAAATAAAACCTAGGATGCTAAAAAAAAAAAAAAATTGGAGAAATGTTGGGGAAAAAATGGACCAGAACAGATGAAGTTGTTTAGTGTAACTGAAAGTGATTTGGTGAAAATTTTTGTAGAAACATTGATCAATCCTCAGTTTCATTCAATGTGGTAATTATTTCCCTACTCTGATTATTTAACATAAGTGGTATTCATTTGTGACTCTTTTCCAATCAAGATTTAGCATGAAAAATACCCAAGAGTACGAAAATATATGTACATAAAATGGCATGAAGACTTTTATTTAAGATAATTTTTAAAACCCAGTATGTTGAAAGTTTACTAGATTGCTTTGGTTGGCTAAAACAGGAATAAGATAATGAGAAGAAAAATTTCCCAGATTCTTTCATACTGTCACTACTTCTCTGCTATACGCTAAATTATACGCTGGCATAATGTGATCTGGAGTTGTTTATCTGATGATAAAATCTTAGAAATTGAGAGCACACTACCGGATAGTGGAATTGCAGGACAGATTTCAAAGATGACAAATCATTTCATTTCTATTTTCTATAAAAAAGTAGTGTTAATAGCAATATTTTGGTCTCTTTGTAACTGTTAACTGCCAGTCTAGCTAACTTTTAAATCCCTGAATCGGGGGCACCTGGGTGGCTCATTCAGTTAAGCAACTGCCTTTGGCTCCGGATGTGATTCTAGGGTCCTGGGATCTAGCGCCCCCCCACCCCTCCACATCCAGCTCCTTGCCCAGCAGGGAGCCTGCTGCTGCTTCTCCCTCTGCCTGCCTCTTCCCCTGCTTGTGCTGTCGAATAAATAAATAAAATCTTTAAAATCAGTCAATCAATCCCTGAATCATAGGATTTGGGAGCTGGAAGGAATTGTTTCTCCTTCAGTGATGAGAAGACTGCGCACCTCAGAGTTTAAGAGATCTGCCCCTGAACTGTGTGATGTCACAGGCAGAAGTAGAACTGTTATCCAGATTTCCTGACTGGCTAAATCACTTGAGTTGGTTCTGATCAAATGATTGGGAAACAAGTTGATTACTTTTCCAAGTTATTATGAACAAAAGGAGTCAAATCTATTCATAATTTATTTTCTCCTAGAAAATCATCTTCTGGAGCACCTGGGTAGCTCAGTTGGTTAAGCGTCTGCTTTCTGCTCAGGTCTTGATCCCAGGGTCCTGGGATCCAGCCTCACTTTGGGCTCCCTACAGGGAGCCTGCTTCTCCCTCTCCCTCTGCTGCTCCCCTGCTTGTGCTCTCTCTCTCTCTCTCTTTCTCTGTCAAATGAATACATAAAATCTTAAATTAAAAAAAAAAAAAGAAAGAAAGGAAAATTCTCTTCTGTAGTGCTTAGAACTAGGGATCAAAATTGGACAAGTTTGGGTGGGCATACACCAGTGTTGGTAACATTGGTAACTTGGGCCTTTTTTCCCTTCTCATTTACTGTTCATTTGCAAATAAACACTTTAAATTATCATTGGTCATTATGATAAGGTGGCTCTGAGTTCCAGCTTTGTCCTTTACAAACTGAATATTCTTTTTTTTTTTTAAGATTTTATTTATTTATTTGACAGAGAGAAATCACAAGTAGGCAGAGAGGCAAGCAGAGAGAGGAGGAAGCAGGCTCCCCGCCGAGCAGAAAGCCCGATGTGGGGCTTGAACCCAGGACCTGGGATCATGACCTGAGCCGAAGGCAGCGGCTTAACCCACTGAGCCACCCAGGCGCCCCCAAACTGAATATTCTTGATCAAGTACTTAACCTCCCTAGACCTGCTGTAATTAGAATCACAAGTAGATAATAGAAACGAAAGTTCTTTGTAAATGGGGCATACTGTACAAATTAAGGCTTTTCACTTTTACTATTACAATTGTTTTTGTGTTGATTCTGACCATGTGGCATTTAAAGATTGCTATTTATTTAATGAATGCCGTTTTATGATTATAGATGTTTTTCTTTAAAAGCTCACAATTGGGGTGCCTGGGTGGCTCAGTGGGTTAAAGCCTCTGCCTTCAGCTCAGGTCATGATCTCAGGGTCTTGGGATGGAGTCCCACGTCGGGCTCTCTGCTCAGCAGGGAGCCTGCTTCCTCCTATCTCTCTGCCTGCCTCTCTGCCTACTTGTGATCTCTGTCTGTCAAATAAAGAAATAAAATCTTTAAAAAATAAATAAATAAATAAAAGCTCACAATTATTTGTGTCAGCCTCAGAGGAATTCAAAACACCTACAACTTCTTGCATACATGGTTATTATGTTCTTTCATAAGCTGACTGAATGAAACATCTGTCCAGTGCTTTAACCCTTCCTAAGTTATACACTTGCTGACAGTCCCATTGTGTGATTTTTGTGAAACATGACTTTTTTATGGATTTTTACAGTGTTGGTATTATAAATTAGTGAACAGGATACTAATAAAATATGTTTTTATTCCTTTCTTTTAGTTACTTTTTTAAAAGATAATTTTTTTAAAGATTTTATTTATTTATTTGACAGAGATCACAAGTAGGCAGAGAGACAGGCAGAGAGAGAAAGAGGAGGAAGCAGGCTCCCCGCTGAGCAGAGAGCCCTATGCGGGGCTCGATCCCAGGACCCCGAGATCATGACCTGAGCCGAAGGCAGAGGCTTAACCCACTGAGCCACCCAGGCACCCTAAAAATGTAATTTTTCTTTTATAGATGCCCAGTTATTTGGCTCCTTAATCTTATATAATTGTACCTTTATGTAACTATTGTGTCATAGTTGTTTAAACTAGTACCGTATCTTTCTTGAGATAAAATTTTCTTCCTTTCTTTCAGTTACTTTTGTAAAGGCTAATTCTAAACGTTAGCTCCTTTTGTTTGTTTTTGAATGTTTTCTGTTAACTTCTCAGTAGTCTTTAATATAGGATTAAAAAGTCTCCTATTTATTATTTGATTATTTTATATTTATTTGTCTCCATGTTTAAGGTTGTCCTAGTTCAAATGCTTAAATTTGACCTTTAGGTCAAGCCCTTTTGTTACATTTCCCTTGGGCCTTTGTAATAGCTTCCTTCCTCACTGATGTCTCTACTTTCACTGTCTACTTTTTCAGATTTTTCTACATATCACTTTCAGAATATTTTTCCTAAATCACTTAAAAAATATATATCATTCCTCCTTCTCAAAAACACCGCCTGTGTAACAAAATACAGACCCTTTAACTTGCTATAATCTAGCTCTAGATTCCTGCTTCTCACCTATCCACACAGACCCTATGCTCTTACCAAAATGACCTCCTCACCCTCTGGTCATGTTTTCCCCTCTTGCCTTCACCCAACCTTGATTCCTATTCTTCCTCATTCTGGGGTTCCTAATTCCTACGTTGTGTCTGCCCCTTTCTCTCCAGCTGTAGAAATCATACCTGTCATTCAGAGCAGCACAAATTACCTTCTTCAGAGAAAATTTTAAAATCTTGCAACTGGCAATCTAGGGAGCACCCTGGTATAGTGGAAATAGGTTGGATTTTGAAGTCCCTATCAGTTATCTGTTGCATAACAAACTACCCCAAAACTTGGTGGCTTAAAACAGGAAACATTTCACTTTTCATAGTTCTGTGGGTTGGCTGGACTGCTCCTCTGCTAGTTTCTCCTGGATTTATTTATGTGGCTGCATTTAGCTGGTAGGTCAGCTGGAGGGTGAGCATGGGTAGGAAAGCTGGGCTTTCTTCCCTTCATGTTGTCTTTCATTCTCAAGGAGGCCCAATGAGGCTTCTTCACATGTAGTGTCAGGATAGCATTCCAAGAGAGTAGCCCCCAATGCAAAAATACTCACCCATCTTCTTTGTCCCACATTTGCTGACATCCAGCTGACCAGGCAAGTCAGCTAATCAAGTCAGAGTTAATCAAGGAGGAGACATGACATGGATGTGACGAAGTATGATTCAGTCACATGGCTAAGCCCAGAGTCAGTATGGAAAGGACAACACAGGAGCATGGAAACCAATTGGTGTGATTCACATGAAGTCATCTGTAACCAATTTCAACAGATTTCCAGCCCTGTATTACTGTATGCCTTTGGGAAAGTCATTTAACAGTGTGCAACGATTTTCTCACCTATAAAAAGGAGTTAGTAATACCTACCATAGGATGGTTATGAAATTTAAGTATTTTAATAATTGTTTGGGCTTTTATGATTTTAAAATAATGGTTTTATCATTGTAGGAAATGTACAAAGTATAGAAAAGTATAAGAAAAGAAATATTTTGGGGCATCTAGGTGTCTCAGTTGGTCAGCATCTATCTTCAGCTGGGGTCATGATCACTGAGTCCTGGGATCCCAGGGTTCTGGGATCCTGGGGTCCTGGGATCAAGCCCCAAGTCAGGCGCTCCCTGCTCAGCTGAGAGCCTATTTCTCCCTCTCCATCTGCCCCTCCCTCTGTAACCCCCTCTAGTGCTCTTTCTCTCTCTCTCCTCTCTCTCCAATAAGTATGTAAAATCTTTAAAAAAGGGAAAAGAAAAGAAACATTTCTTGACATCCCATCTGAGACAGTACTATACTATAAACTTCTCCAGGGCCTTCTCTGTTTTATTCACTACTGTAGGTATATATCTTGGTTTTTATTCTGATATATAAGGTCTTTGAAGAAAGAGACCACATTTTATTCACCTTCAAATCCCATAGCTTTGGATTAGAATTTAAAAAGATAACATATGAAGGTGTTTAACTTAATGCCTGACAAGGTTTATGGTCCCCCTTAAACTGGAGATTCTTTAGGTACTAGAAGGGAATTTCAGAAATCCTAAAATTGCGGAGGTGGGAAGGGTATGCTGGTAGCAGAATATCTAAATGGAACTGTAGAGGGTCACCCCACTAGCAGCTTCTCTCTGGGAGTCCTGGTTATTCATGAGAGGAAGGGTGAGGAATGTTCTAGGGAAGGAACATGTCAAGATCTGCTTATAGATCCGAAACTGCTCAGTGGAGAGGCCTCTATTAAAAACTTCATTAAGGAGCGCCTGGGTGGCTCAGCGGGTTAAAGCCTCTGCCTTCAGCTCAGGTCATGATCCCAGCATCCTGGGATCGAGCCCCACATCGGGCTCTCCGTTTGGCGGGGAGCCTGCTTCCCCCTCTCTCTCTCTGCCTGTCTCTCTGCCTACTTGTGATCTCTGTCTGTCAAATAAATAAATAAAATCTTTTAAAAAAATAAAAAATAAAAACTTCATTAAAAGGAATAGTCTTTAAAAAAAGAGGGAGAGGGACTAGTCACTGAAATAGTTTGCTGTTGAGCACTGAAGTCTGCCATTACTGATATGGTGGTATTCTTGACATTCAGCCAAGTCTCACCTTCATGTTTCAGTCAAAGAAGTTTGGCAGAGATCACAGAACTTATCCATACTGCTCTCCTCGTGCATCGTGGCATAGTAAATTTAAATGAGCTGCAATCTTCTGATGGACCACTGAAAGACATGCAATTTGGAAATAAAATAGCTATCCTGAGTGGAGACTTTCTTCTAGCAAATGCCTGCAATGGACTAGCGTTGCTACAGAACACCAAGGTAATGGCGGGCAGGTTACTCGTGCCTGGATGACTTTCAGGTGTGGAGGTCTGTGCACCCCGCTGCCCCAGCTCCCCACATGGAGATGCTCAGTAAAATTGTAATGATTTACCTGTAAAGCTGGTAAATGCGAGCAAAGAATTTTGAAATTAATTTGTTTTTTTTCTGGTTATAATGATTTGTTCATTATAGAATACTGTTAAATAGTTAACACAGAGAATATATATATAAACAGATACTACCTATATTACCTCACTATCCAGAAATAATCACTGTTATTAATATTGTGATGTATTTCCTTTCAAGCTTTTTGCTTGCTTACTCCTACCTTTATATATGTGAATTTTTTGTAACATAGGTGAGAACTTACATTTATAAGAACTTACATGTATAATCCTGCCCGTTTTTTCCTACTTCATATTATGATGTGGGTATTTTCCCATGTTACTAACATTTTTCACAAACTTGTTAATGGTTGCATAATATTCAGTTATTTAAATGTAATATTTATTTAACAAATGTCTCATTTAGGAACTTAAGTTGCTTCTAATTTTTTATTGTCATAAACAGATCTGCAGTAAACATCTTTACACAGTAGTATCCCTCCTTCCAGATTATTTTTTTCAGTTAAGTACCTAAAAGTGGCTCAGAGGGTTTAGACATTTTTAGCATTCTTGATACATACTGCCAAGCTTCTCTCTAGAAAGATTGTAAAGTTAATCCTTGTATATGAATTTGAGTTAGATTTAGTTATAAAATAACAGTGGCCTAAACAAGATAGGGTTTATTCTTTCTCATGTAAAAACATCCAGGGGCCCCTGGGTGGCTCAGTGGGTTAAAGCCTCTGCCTTCGGCTCAGGTCATGATCCCAGGGTCCTGGGATCGAGCCCCGAGTCGGGCTCTCCGCTCAGCGGGGAGCCTGCTCCCTCCTCTCTCTCTCTCTGCCTGCCTCTCAGCCCATCTCTATCTGTCAAATAAATAAAATCTTAAAAAACAAAAAAAAACATCCAGGACTAGGCAGTGTAGTCTTGGATTGATTCTCCAAAGTCAGGAGCAAAGGCATTTTCTGTCTTACTGCTCTGCCATCCCTATCGTACTCTGTAGTTTTGGCCCCGGATAGCTACCATCATGTTCTCCCTCCAGTCAATACGAAGGGAGGAGGAGGAAGACAGAGAAAAGCAGATCTCCTTCACCTGAAAGTCAAGAGAGGGTACATCCTCGTTTGCTAAGGAGAGTCTCAGTGTAAGCCCACTGTCCCAGAATTCCAAATGACTTAACATTTGTCCTGGATTTTCTTCTTTTGACAGAGAACAGTTACTAATAATTACATTAGGAGGAGCCAGGATGGGTTTCATAGATGTCTACTTTATACTTCCAACCTCTGCCTCAGTTTTTGTCTAGTATGGCTAGTAGAATGGGAGACCCATGTACAGTGGAGAATGTTTTCATGTAGATGTTAAATCTGGAGGACAACCAGCAGTAATTCATCTCTTTTCCCAACCCTTTCATATACCTTCCAATCAAGAACAGAACACGGGGCAGTTGCTCATAGAACAAAGTGCAGTGAATGTCTAGATTAACCGTTAACTTTTTCCTGTATCGGGTGTAGAAGTATTTGACATTGCTGCCCCGGCTGGCCACTTGATGTATCTCCCAAATGTCCTATGGCCTACAAGAGTCACCAAGCTACCAGGTACAAGTCCCAAAGTGCAGTGGGACTTTGGGGCATCGGTGAAGTACCTGTGGGAAATCGAGACTGATCGGAGAGGGTAGCCAGTAGACTGAGCACGTTGGCTTGTGTAATATAAACCTGTAATTATTTTATTGTTTGGCAGCATTTTATTTTCGCAATAAACCCTTTTGGCAGCAATAAGCTAAAACTATACATTTCATTTTTTAAAGTGCTGAGAAAGTTGATAAGGAATGTGTAATTTGCACAAAATGTTGGCATTTACTATCCACTGCAGAGGCCATTCTGGTATCACTAACCACATGAAAACAGGAAGCATCAAATCTGCTGAAAAAATAAGCCTAACTTGTAGACAAATGCCTATTTTTCCAGATTAATTTCACTCATTCTCGACTACAGGTTTTTATGTGCACGTAGGAAAAGGTAAGCAATCACTTTATATTTGTTGGCTCCCTTGGCAGAAGAAAAACGCTACAAACAGTTACATAATTACAGTGTTAGTTGAGTGCCAGCCTGGTACTTAAAGTGTTCAATCATTTTAGTTAATTCAAAAAAATGTTTCATTTTTTCCATCCACTCATGGGACCAAGGTAAAGCTTTTGGAAGTACACTCTATCAAAGATAAAGCCATTATGAGTGAGTTTGGAAATTCAGTTTAAAGTACAACATGGGGGACGCCTGGGTGGCTCAGTTGGTTAAGCAGCTGCCTTTGGCTCAGGTCATGATCCCAGCGTCCTGGGATCGAGTCCCACATCGGGCTCCTTGCTCATCAGGGAGCCTGCTTCTCTCTCTGCCTCTGCCTGCCATTCTGTCTGCCTGTGCTTGCTCTCTCTCTCTCTCTCTCTGACAAATAAATAAATAAAATCTTTAAAAAAAAAAAAAGTACAACATGGGGGGCGCCTGGGGGGCTCAGTGGGTTAAAGCCTCTGCCTTTGGCTCAGGTCATGATCTCAGGGTCCTGGGATCGAGCCCTGCATTGGGCTCTCTGCTCGGCAGGGAGCCTGCTTCCTCCTCTCTCACTGCCTGCCTCTCTGCCTACTTGTGATCTCTGTCTGTCAAATAAATTTTAAAAATCCTCAAAAAATTAAAAAATAAAGTACAACATGGAAGGGATGCTTAGCTGGCTTAGTCAGTAGAGCATCCGACTCATGATCACGGGGTCATAAGTTTAAGCCCCACTCTGGGTATAGAGATAGCTTAAATAAATAAGGTTCTACATAGGAGAGAACAATATTAGTTTATTTATTTTTTTTTTTAAGATTTTATTTATTTATTTGTTAGAGAGAGAGAGCATGAGCACAGGCAGACAGAGTGGTAGGCAGAGGCAGAGGGAGAAGAAGGCTCCCCACCAAGCAAGGAGCCCTATGTGGGACTCGATCCCAGGACGCTGGGATCATAACCCGAGCCCAAGGCAGCTGCTCAACCAACTGAGCCACCCAGGCGTCCCACAATATTAGTTTATAATAATAATACAAGTACACATGTTGGTGAGGCACACACAGTGTTTTGGTAAAAACAATGTCCTTACTACACTGCGAAACTATGGAGTAGTTGGAATTCACTATGATGTACCCATAATTCCTAATCGCATCTTTTTTTTTTTTTTTAAGATTTATTTTATTTATTTATTTGACAGACAGAGATCACAAGTCGGCAAGAGGCAGGCAGAGAGAGAGGAGGAAGCAGGCTCCCCGCAGAGCAGAGAGCCCGATGCGGTGCTCGACCCCAGGACCCTGGGATCATGACCTGAGCTGAAGGCAGCAGCTTAATCCACTGAGCCACCCAGGCGCCCCTCCTAAATGCATCTTAACAAGTGTTAACATTCTATTAATTGAAATAGAAGGTATTATTATAAAAATTTACAGGTATCTTTAATGTTCAAATCTTCAAACTCTAAGATTTTGAGGATTTTGGTGTTGAGTACAAAAATACAGCACCACAGTATGTACCTTCTGTCTCTATTGACTACCATTAATCAGAATTTCAAAATCTTTATACCCAACAACGGTATTGTTATACATGAGTCATAAGATTTTGGTGACATCTTGCTCAAAATCCATTAGAAATGTTAAAGTCTTCAACAAATAGAATACATAATGAAAGTTTTAGGGAATTACAGTGAAAACAATGAATGAAAATTCCACTGGAATTTTTCCTTACAAAAGCAAGGGAGGAACAGAACAAAATAAATAGTAAGATCTCAAATGCTACCCAAGATTAAAATTTACAATTCTATAATTGTGCTTTGGAATATCTCACCTTGCAAGAAGAATACTTTGGTATGGCTGCTATTTTGAATAAATTACACACACACGAGTAAAATGAAATTGAGAAGGCCTAGATTTTGTAGCATCTAATTTAGTAAAAACACTCAGAAGAATCATAGAGGCAATTTATTTGACAAGCTTTGTCTTATAAAAATATTTGTCAAAGAAAGGTACTCTGAAGGAAGCAAAAAGACAGTACCTTGAAAATATTTGGGCTGGAATAGTTACACTTTACAATATTTTAAAAATTAGAATTGAGTTTCTCTTCCATTTAGCAGATTTGCTCAGAGCTTACCAAGTAACTCAGAATCTGTAGAATGAACATTTTCTCAATTAAAAATATTATAATCTACCAATAAGAATCAATTGAAGTTATCAATAATTTCAAATTAGTCATAAGATGCCCTGTAAAGAATATTGCTGGCAGTTTTATTCTTAAATACTATATATATATATATATATATATATATATATATATATATATATATATTTTTTTTTTTTTTTTTAAGATTTTATCCATTCATTTGAGAGAGAGAAAGAGAGCACAAGCAGAGAGGAGAGAGAGAAGCAGTCTCCCTACAAGCAGGGAGCTCAAGAAGGGGCTTGATCCCAGGACCCTGAGATCATGACCTGAGCCAAAGGCAGACACTCAACCAACTGAGCCACCCAGGCACCCCAAAATGCTGTATTTTTCAAAGCACATTCTTCAGGGGCACCTGGCTGGCTTGGTCAGTAGAGCATGTGACTCTTGATCTCTGGGTTGTTCTTTGAATCCCCATGTTGGGTGTAGAGATTACTTAAAACCTTTTTAAAAATAAAATAAAAGCACATTCTTCAGAGAAATGCCAGTTACATAATATTAGGGACAGATATGGCTAAGAATGAGTTAAAGTATATAAATAGATACCAAGAATAATTATTCTAGGGGTGCCTGGGTGGCTCATTCATTAAGCGTCTACCTTCAGCTCAGATCATGATCCCAGGGTCCTGGAATCGAGCCCCGCATCAGGCTCCCTGCTCAGTGGGAAGCCTGCTTCTCCTTCTCCCACCCTCCCTTCTTGTGTTCCCTCTCTCACTGTGTCTCCCTCTATCAAATAAATAAATAAAATCTTAAAAAAAAAAAAGAATAATTATTCTACTGGCTGTTTTTTAATATTCAAATAATCAATATAAAGTTCCTTTTTGTTTTAATGTACATGGATATATGTTTTTCTTTCTTTTTAAATTTCATTTTTGAAAATAATTTTTGAATAGAACTTGTTAACAAGTCCACCAACAGAGTAAAGTCAATTGTTAATAAATACATGCTTCAAAAAGGATAATTTTTTTTTTTTTTAAGCACTCCCTTTTATTCTCAAGTGTCCCAGTTTGGACGATAAACTATACAGTATCACCTCTTTAAAGACATTTCTCAGGGCGCCTGGGTGGCTCAGTGGGTTAAGCCGCTGCCTTCGGCTCAGGTCATGATCTCAGGGTCCTGGGATCGAGTCCCGCATCGGGCTCTCTGCTCAGCAGGGAGCCTGCTTCCCTCCCTCTCTCTCTGCCTGCCTCTCTGTCTACTTGTGATCTCTCTCTGTCAAATAAATAAAATCTTTAAAAAAAAAATAAAATAAAGACATTTCTCAGAAGTCACTTAGGATGGTTCTGCTTACCAACTGGCCAGAATTTAATTATATGGCTACACCTACTTATAAGGGAGACTAGGAAATAGAAACTTTCTTGTGGGTAGCCATGTGCCCAGACAAAAGTCTCGAAGATACAGATAACAGATATGGGGAGACAAAGAGCATTCTGCCTTATCTCCCCATCACACTTTTGGCTAGCACATATTTTCATGAGACAGACTTGCTGATTTGTAGGGGAAAAATGGTATGGTACCTTTAATATATAGTTTATATTCACATGGAAAGGAAGCCAGAGTAAGAAATGAATTGATTATATAAAATGGAATAATAGAGCATCTCAAATCTCCCTCTAGAGATTTATTGCCATTTGGGTATTCTTTTTATTTTTATTTACCTTCAAATTGCTCTATTTTCTATGTGTATAGTCTACTTTGATGCATCTCACTAAATCCTCTCCTTTACTGGAATTCATATGTTAGTGGAAGGATGTCAGATCCATTGCCTTTGAGAGCCCCTCTCTGACGGCAGCATCCATCTTTCCTCTTGACCTATACCTGCTGTGGTCTGTGATGAACTTTAGGTCTTGGGAAAGGAGGAGACCTCAGAAGGTACAGGCCCGGTATAGTTTCTGGGTGCCTGGCACTGGCCACTCGTAGGTTAGACCCACATACCTAAGAAGAAGAACTAGTCAGAATTTGGTAACTAGATCCACATTTCAGTAATTAGCTGACAGCCTGGCCCCACCTTAAAACGAGACTTACTGCCTTTCGACAAATTTCCGTTTTCTCTAATCATTAGTTTTAACATACTTTAAGCTATTCTGATGAAATCTTACATAAGGTTAAGAAGACGGTATTTCATACAAATATAATCATACTGTAACGACATAAACAAGTATTTGTTTGCACTAGCAAACTCACTTTATGGGAATGATGTTTAATGTGTTCCTTTTTCTTAGCTAGCTTGCATCATTCACACATCTTTCTTTCAGTGCAGTTCAAGTTCAGAGAAAATGGAAGCTTTACTCCCATCAAAATCAATTCTGTTTCATAGTTTGTGAAACACTCTTGGTGTTTTGCATTCAGAAGCATCACTATAAATGTTCCAGAGTCTAAGACCTCCACCATCTGCTCCATTAGGCACTGGATTTCAGTGGCAGTATTTGATTCAAAAAAAAAGAAAACCAAAAAAAAAACACCCCCCCACACACAAAATAAAAACAGCATATTCAAACAACAGTTCAGCCCGAAGCTTCTCCTTGAAATAAGAATGATCAGGCATTTTCCTTCCCCTTCAGTGAGCCCTAATACCTTCATGGTCTCTGTACCGGTTTGCACTTGTAGATTTTCATTTTATTGACCTTTTTGGTGAGGAATTTCTTTTTCCTTTTTAGACCATGATATATTGTTTTTTTTGTTTGTTTTTGCTTTTTGAAGATTTTATTTATTTATTTGACGGAGAGAGAGATCACAAGTACACAGAGAGGCAGGCAGAGAGGGGGAAGCAGGCTCCCTGCTGAGCAGAGAACCCAAAGTGGGGCTCGATCCCAGGACCTGGGGATCATGACCTGAGCCGAAGGCAGAGGCTTAACCCACTGAGGCACCCAGGTACCCCGGTATATTGTTTTTTAAATGTGATAATTGTGTGTTGAATTGAAGCCTTTCTTCTATGCAACCATTCTGTTCATTCAAAAAAAAAAAAATAGGATCTTTTTGTTCCTTGTTCTTCAAAATTTGAAGAAAATTTTGAAGGCTCTATGAAGGTCCATTTCAAAAGATACTTCACTGGATCAGTTCTTGTGAAACACCTTGAGTACCGTGTCCAGGGGTCTATAATTGGTCTCTACAAATCTAGGCTCCTAGTACCTCTCTTTTAATCATACTAGATGGTTTCCAAACCATGTGAACAGTAGTTTAAACTGAGGAGATTATAAGGGGTAACTCAAGTTCTTGAAAGTCAAGAATTCTCTTGATAAAGCAAATCTTCTGTACTCAAAACAAATTCCTTTCATTTAAATACTTGACAGCTTATTTTTTTAAGGAAAATAGTTATACCTCAGAAGAAGACTAATTTTATTAATGAGTTCCCAGAAGCTTAAGTTGATTAAGGATAATACTAATCAATAAACATTTTTTAGGCGGAGGAGGAGATAGTGATAAATATTTCTTTGGGGCAGTATTAAATTTTTTCAAGTTCTATACATGTGCTTAATGCCTTAGTAAAGTTAGATTTCTATTTAATGATGTTTTAATTTTCTCTTACAAGAAAGAAACATTGTTGATAGATGAATAGGTAAAGAAGTTGTGGTATATATACCATGTGCTATATATTTTATATGGGTGTGTGGGTGTGACTATTACACTGCCGTAAAAGGAGTGAAATCTTACCATTTGGGACAACATGGATGGACCTAGACCTACCAAGTGAAATAAGTCAGACTCAGAAAGACAAATGTCATATAATCTCATTTATATGTGGAATTTAAAAAGCAAAACAAATGAACAACAGAACAGAAACACTCATAGGTACAAGAAACAAAGGGGTGGGGTTTGTGCGGACAAAATAGGTAAAGGGAATTAAGAGGTAAAAACTTACAGTTATAAAATCAGTAAGTCATGGGGATGTAATATACAGCCTAAGGAACATAATAATATTGTAATAACTTTGTATGGTGAAGGATAGTAACTAGACTTATTGTAGAGCTCATTCTGCACTGTATCAAAATACCGCATCACTGGGGCACCTGGGTAGCGCGGTCAGTTAAGTGTCAGACTCTTGGTTTCAGCTTAAGTCACGATCTCAGGGTTGTGAGATCGAGCCCCATGTCCAACTCTGCATTCAGCATGGAGTCTGCTGAAAGATTCCCTCTGTCCTCCCTCTGCCTGCCACTCCCTCTGCTTGTGCGCTCTCTCTCTGGCAAATAAATCTTAAAAAAAAAAGCAAAAAATTCTCTCTCTCCCTCTCTCTCTGCCCCTTCCCCATTCTCTCTCTTTCTATTTCTAAAATAAATCTTTTTTTAAAAAATTGCATTACTGTAATGTACACTTAAAACTAATAGGCTATTGTATGTCAATTGTACTTTTCTTTAAAAAAGAAAAGAAAAATTTGTCAGCAATAGCAGTGAAAAGAGAGGGGCACCTGGGTGGCTCAGTCCGTGTGGTGTGTCAACCTTTAGCTCTGGTCATGATCCCAGGGTCCTAGGATCCAGCCCTGCATCAGGCTCCCTGCTCAGCAGGGAGCCTACTTCTCCCTCTCTCTCTGCTGCTCCCCTATAGTTTGTGCTCTCTCACTCTTGCTGTCTCTCAAATAAATAAATAAATAAAATCTTAAAAAAAAAAAAAAGGCAATGAAAAGAGAGATCACAGCAGTGAGGGAGCAGACAGAACTTAATACAGAATTTCTGTGTATAGTATATCAGTCTTTTCACAGTGACAGCTTTTTTTGAGGGTCTATATTTAACTTGGTAATTAAAGTTAGCGTATTTGTAGCAACTTTAATTTTTTATGACTTATTCATTCTACCAATTTTCCATTTTCTTGTGCTACTGGGTTTTTTTTGTTTTTTTTTTTGTTTTTAGATTATTTATTTATTTAGTTAGTTGACAGAGATCACAAGTAGGCAGAGAGGCAGTCAGAGAGGGAGAGGGGGAATGCTACTGGATTCTTGTCTGAATTTCTGCATTATGTGTTTATCTCTGTACTTCTCCTGGGGCAGACAGTAAGAACAAGCATTCTGCAGTCACAAGAAATTCAGAGCTGTTTTATAATTGCCAAGGGTAAAATTAGCAAAGTCAATTATTCTCCCTTTGGCCTTTCCCTGAAGATATTAGGGGTCTTCAAGGTAATTGCCTAAGGTAACACTTAGATTTTTAAATATCTCTAAGTATAGAAATTGGTATATTAATTCTCTGGTAATTGTCTTCTTATTATTATAGCTGTTGTCACATAAGTGTGAATTAACAAAATTTTGAATTCAAGAGTGAGTTTAAAAATTAGTATTTTGAGTTTTCGTTCATTTTCAATTATGGAAGCCAAGGACAGCTTTTTGTTCTGGTACTTCACTAACCACAAACCCTAGGCTTTGAGACCTCAGAATGCCTCTTTTTAAGCCATAAATTCCCTGACTCCATTGGAATAAGTTGCTCTCTGTTGTGTTCATGTAGACTTATCACTGAATCCTGGAATGATGGGGTCATACCAGAGTCTAGAATTTTAGTGTCTGAGCATCAAGCTACCAGACATGCTGAATAATTGGGGGAAAAACATGAAATGGAAAAAAGCACTCTAATTTTAAAATTTGGCTGACCATTAGAAGCTTTTTTTCAGGTCCCTGTTTATTTTGTAGACTGGATCTGTAGTTTAGGATTAAGCCATAGTACAAATAAGGCTGTGTGGATTACTACTTGTCATCTTTTTTTTTTTTCATTTTACATCTATAGTGATAACCCTAGTATTTAAAAAATTGAACTCACCATGGTTTTTTTTTTTCTTTTCTATTTTTTTTAGTCATTTTCATTTAATGGACCTTTCACTATACATCAGGTGGGAGTATGTGAGTTAGCCCTGGTTTTGTTTGAGCACCCCAGAATATTATCATGATGTCATTCCTGGGGACTGTTCTATTAAGCATTAGTGATTTATATTTCTAAATAACCAGGGGCACAGATGTACTCCTTACATAACTGATGTATTTCCTTATGTTAACTTTGTTTTCCTAAAGGCATAAATATGTTGTTTACAAGGAAGATTTTTGTTTGTATAAATAATGTTCAGTTTATGCATATAAATCTCTTCCTTTTACACCATCTATATATTTTAATAAAGAGACTGCTATTGGTTACTTGATGTTTATATTATTTGTTGTATTTTTTTTTTAAGATTTTATTTATTTATTTGAGAGAGAGACAGTGAGAGAGAGCGTGAGTGAGAAGGTCAGAGGGAGAAGCAGACTCCCCACGGAGCTGGGAGCCTGATGTGGGACTCGATCCCGGGACTCCGGGATCATGACCTGAGCCGAAGGCAGTCGTCCAACCAACTGAGGCACCCAGGCGTCCCTATTATTTGTTGTATTAATTCTACTTTCAAATTCATGTTAAAAAGTGAAATGTGGAGCACCAGGGTGGCTCAGTCGGTTAAGCTCTTGATTTGGCTCAAGTCATGACCGCAGGGTTGTGATATTGAGCCCTACATTGGGCTCCATGCTGGGTGCGGAGCTTATAAAGATGGTTTTCTCCTCCCCCTCTTTTTCCCTCTGCCCCCTCTCCCCCCAACTCATGCACATGTACTGTCTCTCTTAAAAAAAAAAAAAAAAAAAAGTGAAACCTAGGGGTTTCAGTTGGTAGAGCATGTCACTCTTGTTCTTGTGGTCATGAGTTCAAGCCCCACATTGGGTATGGAGCCTACCTTAAAAAAAAAGTGAAACCTAGAAACATGTTATATATCATAGGAAATTTGAGATTTTCTTTGTCATATTCATTTAAAATAGATGTTATGACCTTGTGTGAAATTATTGTTTTATTTGTTGAAATTATTGGTTAATATCTTTTAGCCTCTTTGGTCTCACACTCAAAATTAATGTTCTTTTTCTACATATAACCCACTCAAGTATTGGTTTTCACGACTAGAGTAAATGTGTGCAGAAGGTAATTAGGTGTCATATGTTGTAACAATAAAGGCAACTATCTCCCTATCAGTTAAAGAAGCCAAAATGCTATGACAGAATTATAATTTCAGAATCCCCCAGTTTTTTCCAGTTTATCATTTATTAACATAGCTATTAAACAGACACTATATCCATTCTGAGCCACTTCCTTGATCTTTAAAGCAAAAGTGATAAATGATTGGTGTTTGAGAAGTGTACTAGAAACAAGAAGACAAATATTATGCTCTTTTAAAATTTATGATCTCATTAAAAACTTGACCTTTGCCCTTTGGGTGCCATAAAACAATGGAATGAAGTGTCTTTTTGCCATAAGAAGGTCAATTGCCGTCATGCAAAATGGACACTTCTCTGAATGTCTGTCCACCCGAAAGTTGATGACCCAGAAGGGAATTTCTTCCCTCTGCCTGGCATTCAAAGAAGCCCATTTTTAAAAGTCTGTGTTCTACAAAAAAATCTATTCTCTAAAATGGGTAGAATTGAAGCCCACACCCTGGTTGGCCATGAGAGGTAGAAATATATTGGTATGGCACTTTCATATATTTAATCACCTCAGTTTTGTCAATCCCTTTTTTCTACTTTCCAGAAATTAATCAGAAGCCAGCTTTTTTTTTTTCCCTCTCCATTTTCACTGGCATAAATTGCTATTTCTCTAAAGCCAGAGGGAGAAAAAAATCTCCTTTTCAGCTCGAGTTATTCAGTACTCTTCCTTTTGCCTTTCTAATGATTTTACTCAAGGAACTTCCAGAGGTAGGAGTTAACAAAAGTACTGGGTAGATGAACAGCTGATCCCTTCCCCTCCATTGTCAGCTGCCTGACCTCACATCTCTTCACTCGTCCTTCCTTTATCCCATAGATTTGTCCTCAGTGCCTCTTTCTTTGTCTCTTATTGTTCCCAAATCAATTAATTTCATCTCAGGCAGTCCTCAGAGCGTGTACACATACTCTTCAACCCTTTTCTTCCTGTTTTTTCATTCTTTATCTTCTTACCTGTTATTTCAGAAAAATTGTTATCCATCCTTTTGCCTTCTCTGTGCTCCTTTCGAAGGAAAAACCAGCCATGAAACTTTACTGAGGAGTTGACAAACATCAGAGTGAAGCTTGGAATGGTCTTTTGTTAAGAATAAGGAAAGTTTAAAAAAAAAAAAGAAAGAAAGAATAAAGAAAATTATATAATTACAAATGAAGTGGAGGGGCACCTGGGTGGCTCAGTGGGTTAAGCTTCTGCCTTCGGCTCAGGTCATGATCTCAGGGTCCTGGGATCGAGCCCCGAGTCAGGCTCTCTGCTCAGCAGGGAGCCTGCTTCCCCTTCTCTCTCTGCCTGCCTCTCTGCCTACTTGTGATCTCTGTCAAATAAATAAATAAAATCTTAAAAAAAAAAAAAAAGAAATGAAGTGGATATGAGAAAGAACCAGTGTCTCTACCCTCATTTTCTTATTAAACCAAATTTCCCTATAACAGTCAATGTTTAAAGGCCATTTAAAAAAATATTTCCTGTTTAGTTTTGTTTTCCTGTTTTGTTTAATTGCAAGTCTTATAAGATTGTGGTTTTCTATTTGATTTTCAATTTTAAGTATATGGCATTTCTAATGTTATGGGCTGCCCTGAGAACCTACCCACCATTTATAACCTTGAATGTTAGGAAAATGAGGTATGAGCTCCAAACAACTGACTTACAGATAAAATTCCAAAATGGTACGTTTGTAATCTGGTGACTGGTTCTATAAGATTGATACCAAATTTGAACCCCATAAGCAAAACAACAGGTAAGAGCATCCCAAAGGATCCATGTGACTGCTTATCATTAGTAGCCACATATAGCTTAGTTGTATTGATATAATTTTGGTTTTAGCATTTCCATCATTTTCCTGGCTCCTCAGAGTTGTAAATACTCATGGAAAAAATTCACTCTAAGCCAAAGTTGGCTTATGGGGCCTTAACCCAGGAGCAAATTTTATTTATTTAGCAATAGTGATTGGGGAAGAGCCCTTTCCTGGCAGCTAATGACCTACTGGAGGACTCATGTGCCCAAGGCAAAGCTGAAGGCCATTAGCCCAACAGGCCATTAACTGACAAATGCCTGACCCTGAGGTCATTTCTGATACTGTAAACTATGAACACATTAAAGTGGGTTTGTTGGAAAGTATGGCTGTGCCAAGAAAGTTTCTTTTTAAACATTTTGGAAAATGCATTGTTTGTTGTTATTCATATGGCTTAATTGTCTTTGTTCTGGGGCCATTTTCACTGTGCACAGCAAGTCAGACATCAGTAAACACCAAAACTATGCTCTGTGGCCATCTTTGATATTTAAAGGACAGTTTTCCTGATTAGAATATCAGATTAACTATATCATTCCTAAGGAGCTTCAGCTTTCACTTCTGTGTGAAACTTAGGTTTTCATGATGTGTTGAGCTGTGTAGCCCTTATGTATTTTATAGTTCTCAGCGAAGACCTATAAAGCCAAATAAGTGGAAAGAACTCCAAAGTAGAAGTCTATGGACCTAGTTTCTATCATTTGTTGTTTTTTTTAATTGGCCAGTTAACATTGGACAGTTCATTTTATCTCTCAGGTTTTAATTGAGAACATTCATCTTTTTCTCTAGACTGTTTATCTAATGTCTTTCTTTCTTCTTTTTTTTTTTTTTAAGTAAGCTCCATGCCTAACATGGGACTTAAAACTTAAGACCCTGAGATCAAGGGTCACATGCTCTACTGACTGAGCCAGCCAGGAATGCACCTCTAATGTCTTAATATTCCATTTTACAAGTGAAATTAGAAACTTCATGATGTAGGATATCCATTAAAATTAGTACAAAACATTTAGGGACGCCTGGGTGGCTCAGTTGGTTAAAATTAGTACAAAACATTTAAAAAATTTTTTTAAAATAATTTAAAAAATAATATTAACAACTTACATTTTTAAGTGCCTACTAAGTAGTAGACACTGTAAGTGCTCTGTGTGTATTAACTAACTTAATCTCTCCTGAGGCATGGGAGAGAGTTAAGTAATTTCCTAGAGGAAATGGTAGAGCTGCTGTCTAATTTTAAAGGCAATATGGCTCCAAAATCCTCATGCTTAACTAAAGTAGAAAACAAGCACACCAACTAAGAACAATGATACTTCTTTTTGCCAGCAATTTTGCAGTTACCAATATTGGAATTTATAATATTTTAAACAATTAATAGTTTTTAAATATTGGAATAAATATTTCAGTACAAACATCAATAGAAACTTTAAGAAACATTTTTTTAAGATTTTATTTATTTATTTGACAGAGAGAGAGATCACAAGTAGGCAGAGAGGCAGGCAGAGAGAGAGAGAGGAGGAAGCAGGCTCCCCGCTGAGCAGAGAGCCCGATGCAGGGCTCGATCCCAGGACCCTGAGATCATGACCTGAGCCGAAGGCAGAGGCTTTAACCCACTGAGCCACCCAGGCGCCCCTTTAAGAAACATTTTAGAGGAATAACTAGTAAGCAAAGACAACTTATTTTCTTAGTTTACTCATCTGTATAACAAAGGCATTATTCCATCTCCTATATCTTTACTGATGACAATATTCTACAAATCTGAGTGTTGTAGGAAAGAGTCTAAGCATGTATATATACATATATATGTGTATATGTATATATATCCAGATCCAGAAAATGCCATGAAATAGGAAGAAAAACAAAGGAATTGAGAAAAAGTTGTTTATAAACTCAGAGATGTAATAGAGAATTGAAAATATTTTATAAATGTCTAAGACCTAGAGATATATATGCACATTTCAGCCATCTAAAACAATACCCCAAATTAGTGAACTCACCTTTAAGGCCAGTTTGTCCTGGGAAACTGATATGGCTTAATTTGTTCAAGTTCAAACTTTAAAAGTCATAAGGGGGGGGCGCCTGGGTGGCTCAGTGGGTTAAGCCGCTGCCTTCGGCTCAGGTCATGATCTCAGGGTCCTGGGATCGAGTCCCGCATCGGGCTCTCTGCTCAGCGGGGAGCCTGCTTCCCTCTCTCTCTCTGCCTGCCTCTGTGTCTACTTGTGATCTCTGTCTGTCAAATAAATAAATAAAATCTTTAAAAAAAATAAAAAATAAAATAAAAGCCAATTATATCACCTATTTTCAGTCTTCATGTGAATTATATCAACCAAAAAAAAAAAAAAAACCAACAATTGTATCTCTGCAGATGGGAGAATTTCTAATCCAAGGGTATCCATTGTTTGATTCAAGGGTACCATACAGCCAGTCTAAAGTTTCTACTACATGATTTTTTTGAAGGAGAAGGGAAAAAAAAGTATTAACTAATTTTCTAGAAGGCAGTACCAGTAGAGCCAGTTATTTTTAGAATTCCATTGATTCACAGATTTTGAAGAGCTGCAAAGGTATTTGGAAGAAATACAATTACAGTTTTAGACAAGATGCGTGGATTTTAATGCATATGAGTCATGCTTTTATTTCTGTGGTTGCCTTTGAAGTGCAAACCTTGGGATGTCTCTAAATTACAAACATCTGTCTTTTAATGTAGCCCAGTTTGAAGAGGAACTAATTGAACTAAAAATTGAACTATGTTATCCAAAAGACATGGGATCCCAGGAATTTGCAAGATATATGTATGAATCTTAGAAAAATCCTGAGATTTTTAACTCTGGCCAAATGTGGTTTAGTTTTTTTCATTTATCTAGTAAGCTCAAAGCTAAAAGTCAATATTAGTGATGTATATAAATCAAGATGGAAATATGTCCTAACACTATATCCCATAGTACCCGAGAATGATTGTTTTAACCTAACTTCTGCCTCTGTTTCAGTTCCATATTTGTTTTTGAAATAAAGTGATAAAGAAATTAACACCTTTATATATATTAATTTTGTTTCAGAATTAACAATGTGTAAACTGCCTGTCAAAAATTTGGGGACCTTGGGTGCAGTTAAGATGGCTAACCAAGGTAGGAGCTATACATGACATATCAGCATTATATAAGGTTATATTTCAAAGTACCAATCACATGCTGTTTATTGGTGGGTAGTGAAATCACTTTAGCAAATCATTATCAACGCTTTTTTTTTAATGAAACACAGTAGAAAATAGAGGGATAATGAAATTTTTGTTTTATGAAAATGTTCACTCACTTTTTATACATATGCATGCGTGCATGTACAGTGTCATAATATAAAATATAGTTCCTCTGTGGCTGCAACCTTAAAATCTCGAAAGTTCATAGTATTAGTCCGTGTTCTAGCCAGCAGCATCCTTTCAGCTGAGTGAAATAATGTACCACGATTCTGGTGTGCTGAAGTTTTCACATCATGAACTTGTGTTTCTCAAAGGTGGGATTAACTGTTAAGTAAGATCACACTTGGAAAATATCACTTAACATCAATGAGAGTGGCATCAAAGGAAGAAGCAATGAAAGCAAAATGGAGGTTATCAGCCACATGGGGGAAAAGAGAGCACATCACTGAAATAGCAGACATAATTCTCTCTGAGAACTTGTCAGAACAATGTGTAATGGTGCTGCTAAGTGTGGAACATCCTGAGTACAATAAACTTCATATACAGAAATTCCTGTGTTGGAGATAATGAAAAATAAAGCAATTAAACTGTTGTCTGATGTTACAGTTACTTTCTTTTATGACTAAGCATTCAGTTCCCAGCAGCTATGTACAGTTTTTGTAGTAATGCAAAATATTTAACACAACCAACTTTTTTTTTAACCCACTGGAAAGCATCTCTTTTTCCTTTATTTCTCCTGAAAAGTTTCATTTTGGTGTAAGCATTTTTTTTTTAAGATTTTATTTATTTATTTGACAGAGAGAGATCACAAGCAGGCAGAGAGACAGGAGGAAGCAGGCTCCCTGCTGAGCAGAGAGCCCGATGTGGGACTCGATCCCAGGACTCTGAGATCATGACCTGAGCCGAAGGCAGTGGCTTAACGCACTGAGCCACCCAGGCACCTGGTGTAAGCATTTTAAATTAAAAACTTTTTCAGGAACCTAGTCACTGTTTAAGTCAATAAAAGATTGTTCTTTAGTAGTGAACAGTACAGTAACCATGCACCTTCATTGAAAAAGTGAACTCAGTATTTTTGGATCACTCCATCATTGCTACTGAAAGAAATCCAGGTCACCTGGGTGGCTCAGTCAGTTCAGCCTCTGCCTTCGGCCCAGGTCATAATCTCAGGGTCCTGGAATAGAGTCCCACATCAGGCTCCCTGCTTAGTGGGGAATCTGCTTCTCCCTCTCCCCTTGGCTCTTCCCCTACTTATGTGCTCTCTCACGCTCTCTCTCTGCTTCTCAAATAAAATCTTAAAAACGAAATAAAGAGGGGCACCTGGGTGGCTCAGTGGGTTAGGCCTCTACCTTCAGGTTGGGTCATGGTCTCAGGGTCCTAGGATCGAGCCCCGCAGTGGGTTCTCTGCTTGGTGGGGAGCCTGCTTCCCCCCCCCTCTCTGCCTGCCTCTCTGCCTACTTGTGATTTCTCTCTCTGTCAAATAAATAAAATCTAAAAAGAAAAAGAAATCATATTTTGGCATCATCCTTATAATTATTATGAATAAAAAATGTATGCAGCGACACAGTTACGCATTTCTGGTCATGGGGCTTACTGGTGATAAAATGCAGATCCCTCTTATCTAGATAAGCAAACCGAGGCCCAGAAAAGTGATATGGCTGGCCCAAGGTCATGCTGCTCATCTATGTTTTAACCTTCTAAGTGGTCAGTGACAAAGTAATGTCATTTATAAGGTCATAACTAGTTTCATTCGTACAGTGCCCGGAACACAGTGAACTATCAGCAAATGTTTATGGAATGAATTAGCCAATATAGTATTAAATTTCAACACTGAATAGTCAAGCCATTTTCTTGAAGTTGTGGCCCATTTCTTTTAAGTTTTATCTTTTAAGTGATTTTTAAACTTTTCTTCAGTTCACTGAATTTTCTGAGCCCTTTTTGATAAATGTTACCAGTAGTTAGAGCCGATAAACCAATGTATCAGCTGTTCTAAATTAAAAATTAAGATTATCAATTTGCTTAGTTTTTGCTGCACCTGTCCTACTGGTTGTGCCATTTCTGTCTCTGCTCTTCCCCCCTTAGCCAGAAAGAACTTCCAGCTCACTAGAACAGATTGCTCTCCCTCCCACAAATAAGCACGGTCTTACACATTTGGCAGCATTGAAAAGGCCCCCTTCAAAAAGCCTGCCCAGAAGCTTCCTCCAGAACTCCTATGAGTCAGTGATGTGTTTATTACAACAGACCTTTCATCATTGTCTTCATTAAACCTGGTCCTTGTCTCATAGGAAGGAGTGGAGCGAACCACTCTTTCATAGACTTCTTCAATGGCTTTATTAAAGCTACTCATTTATATTAATCAGCATGCAGATTAGGGCTCATCTGGGTTGTTTGTGCCCAGGTGGTGGGTGAGTAGATTTACCCCTGATTTGGCCACTGCGCTCATCCCTGTGTTCTTCAGAGGTCTCATCTCCACTGAGGCTGCCAGCCTGAAAGCTCTGGCTGAGCACTGGGGACTGAGTCCACCTGGAACAAAGTTGTTTGCTTAAACCCAGTTTGTAAATGATAAAGTGCTTTACAAATGTTAGATGTTATTATTGGTCTCTGTGGGAGAGCGCTGCTCCTTCACCCATTCCTCTTCCTCACCTTGGTGGCGTAAGCAAATCTTTCCATCTTTAAATGCATCTCTCAGATGCTTCATTTGCGGGAAGAGGACCTAAAGAAAGAGTGAAGCTCGCCACTCTGGTTACTATTAGCAGGCCCTTTGGCTGTTTTTCTATAAGGCATTTTTCCCGACAGTATAGTTTTTGTGGCTTAAAAATAAAATCTTGGGGTGCCTGGGTGGCTCAGTGGGTTAAAGCTCTGCCTTCGGCTCAGGTCATGATTCCAGAGTCCTGGGATCGAGCCCCGCATCGGGCTCTCTGCTTAGCAGGGAGCCTGTTTCCTCCTCTCTCTCTCTCTCTCTGCCCACTTGTGATCTCTGTCAAATAAATAAAATCTTTTTTTAAAAAAATCTTGACTATCCCTTGAGATATCAAAGCTCTTTGGAAAGGACATATTTACGCTAAATCTGTCTTTTG